>NC_043006.1:56233831-56286331 GCF_006345805.1 Octopus sinensis
TCTTTTACTTAATGGGGTGAGTTTCTCTGTATAAGAATGTTAGAGTGGTTTGGGCTTATATTTTTCAATGAAGAATGTTTCCTTGTTTAGTCTAATTTGTGTTGGTGTTCCAATAGCGCATTGATAAAATGGAAAGATTAAAAATTGTGGTAGTAGTTGCTTTGCGCATTTCTCAATATGTTCACTAAAGGGTATCATTCTGTATTCTGGGAATGCAATCTGTTGTCGATGCAGTGTGCATCTACGTCTGAGTGATAGTCCCGTGGACCCCAGTTAGTTTTGGTGGCAGCCCGAGCATCTTATGACATAAATTATGTTTTCAGAAGCAGAAGTAAAATTAGATTTGATCTTGAATTTTTGTCCCTCTTTGAAGAGGAATTCTGATCCTTCTAGAAGGTTTGGGCATGTTGCGTAGTTTGGTCTACCACATTTTTCTTTACACTTCATAACGAAGACATAACACGATGTTTTGAGAAATTTGAAAAGTTAACACGAAACCGCTAATTTCTTCAAAAACTATGTCACTGTATGAAAAAATTTTATAACATTCTACTGACATAATGACTCAAATATATTTTTTAACCTTTTAAAACAAGCCTTCTGCAGTTTTTTCACTTTTTACTATTTTCTCTCTCTCTCTCTATATATATATATATACATATATATCTGTATTTATACATATATATATATGTGTGTGTGTGTGTAGATACATATATATGTATAATTATATCTAATATATATACATATACATATATACATATATATATATAAATATATATACATATGTTAATATTTCTATCTATCTATATATCTGTCTGTTTATCTATCTATCTATCTATCTATCTATCTATCTATCAATATATATATATATATATGCAGGTATATATCTATGTAATTTATATATAATATAAATATGTATGAATATAAATATTTAATTATAAATATTTATAAATATATAGGTGTGTGTGTGTGTGTGTCTAAATGCATGTCTATACCATTAGGCATGGCTTCTGTGATATCTATTCTATTAAGCTATTTATATAATGATTCTTTTCGCTGTATCGCATCAATTTCTATAATAGATAGGATTGCTTAGCTTGAACTTGAGGGCATTTATATTAATAGATATTAACATTTAAGTGTCATATCTATAAAATGCAAGACGTAAAATTATTTTCGTCATTCATTTCATATTCGATAATATAATACCTTTGTGTATCTCATGCTCATTGTCTATATTTGTGCTTTGTGATATGAGTGAGTTCGTTTGTCTATCTATGTATGTGTGTGATCGTGCATAAGTGTTGGTCGTGTCTGTGTATACGATTTATTTTCGTTGACTGTGTGTGGGATGATAAGCGAAATGGCGCAGTAGTAAGAGCCTCGTACTATATTCTCTCCGGTATTCGTTTTGATTCTTTGGGTCCCAAGTTCAAATATCACAAAGGACAGCTTTGCTTTTCCAGCCAAATACCTAAGTCAAATCTCATCATCTCTCCTGGAATTCGTTACATTGCTCTGTTACAATGATTGTAGGGTACAATTCACTTTTGTTTTGCAGAAATGTACAAGCGTTGAGGCAGACGCCAACAGCCACTTATTATAAAAAATCAAATATTTATCCCCACCTAAACGTGGATGTACTATTAGAACAAACTTTACTGTAGATACCATGAGAGAAGCTCTAATACTGGCTTTTTGGTGCAAAATGAGCTTTTTAACAAGAAAAGCATGTCACTGGAACATTTGAAAGATGGACCAATATGTACAAGAAGTGATAATAAAGAAGTTGCATGATGATTTCGTATTTGAGTATTTTCTGCTTTATTCGTTTCTTGTGTGTGTCTGTATGTGTGTGTATATGTATGTGAGAGTGTGTGTGTATGTGTTCCCCAGCTGGATGGGACGCCAGTCCATCGCAGCGTTACTCATTTTTTGCCAGCTGAGTGGACTGGAGCAACGTGAAAGTGTTTTGCTCAAGAACACAACGCGTCACCCGGTCCAGGAATCGAAACCACAATCTTACGATTATGATGCTGACACCCTAACCACTAAGCCACGCGCATCCATATATGTGTATAGTATACCACAATATTTCTATAATGTTCTTCTTTGTAGTTTGGCAGTTTCTGTACTTGTAGCACTTAGTATTTTGCTTTTACTATCTCGGATTTTGTCCCTTGTCATTTGTTTTCATATAAATTCATATTTCAGTCCTTGGCAATTTTGCCGCACTTTTCACGTCTCTGTAAACTTGTAAATCAACACTTCTACATTTTTATTATCCTGTATTTCCGTATATCTTCAAATTCTTTATTTTGAACAGTGTATCTTGTGAAATATTGTAAGTCTGCAAATAAAAGGTGGCTAATTTGCACAGTCAGTAGAACGTTCAAAAGAATGTCTTTCGTTATTTGCCCCGTCCCATTGCTCTCTTTGTCACATCTTTTCACTATCAAGCTTGCATTTTACCTATTGTTTTTTTGTCGGTAAAGATAGTACAAATATATTCCTTGGATTGACAAAACTATTAGAGCACAGGACAGGATTTTATGCAGAAAGTGCTCCAGTTCTTTGCGTTCTGACAGCTACATCCTGCCATGATGCTAGCCTTGCTTTTCCTCTTGACCATATGAATAGCATTTAGTAGCTCGAGACAGGCTTTTACTTCACGAAGATGACAAACGAACAATAATCACTACAGATTCTATACATCGTGGGTTAAGCGTATAAGCAAATACATGCAAATATATTTGCTACAGCGAAACTGAATTCCATTTTTAATAGCGTCGAATAATTCATGAAGCTATGCGACGCCATCTTCATGCGCATATATACATACATACATATATATATATATATATATATATATATATATATCTATATATATATATATATATATATATATATATATATATATATATATATATATAGGGAGAGAGAGAGAGAGAGAGAAGAGAGAGAGGGGTTATGAGAAGTAATGGTGTCAGGTAATGTCGAGTAAGTGCTATGAACAGACCATAGTTGAGCTCCAGGTTCGGTGATTATGTGAATAAGGAGTCCAACGTAGGTCATATTTCAGCATGTGTATATATAAATTTTTTTTCAGAGTGACATAAAAAAAAATCAAGGCTGTGAAGATTTTAGAACATTTATAAATAGGAAGTCTTACACCTGCTTTCGGGATATTTATTATAGATAGATTTAGATAAGATATGAAATAGAGAGTGTAGTGGAGGAATGAAAATAGATGTGAGATATGCAGGGTTTTTGCATTTGTAGATCCATTATTTAGGCAGAATGATATACATATAAGATTCCAACACATTGTGAGAAAATTCCAATAGTATTTAAAAGTGTTCATTCCAAGTATAGAGTTTGTACACTGCTATTGAATTGATGGTTTTTATGTAATGTGACCTAAAAGTAGGGAATGTATTTGTAAGATCAAATCGAAACAGGAAGAGAGGAATAAAGAAAAGAGAAAAAAGGAATAAAGAAAAAACAGGAAGAGACAAATAAAGAAAAGAAAGAAAAAAGGAAAAAAGAAAAATAAGGAGAGAGATAATAAAGAGATGAAGACTTGGAATGACCAATTTTAAATACTATTGGAATTTACTCACAAGGTATTGGAATCTTACATGGATACCATTCTGCCTAAATAATGAATCTACAAATGCAATATCACTGCATATCTCACATTTATTTTCTTTCCTCCACTACACTCTCTATTTCATATCTTATCTAAATTAACTATTGCTTAACAATTTTCTCACACCGTCTCCGATGAAGGGATATATAAAATTTCCCGGAAACAGCTGTAAGACTTTCTATTTATAAATGTTCTAAAATCTTCATAGACTTGGTTTTTATCTCATTCTGAAAAAATTATATATATATATATATATATATGGCCGTTGCCAGCCTCCTCTGGCACCTGTGCCGGTGGCACGTAAAAAGCACCCACTACACTCACGGAGTGGTTGGCGTAAGGAAGGGCATCCAGCTGTAGAAACACTGCCAGATCAGACTGGAGCCTGGTGCAGCCTCCTGGCTTCCCAGACCCCGGTCGAACCGCCCAACCCGTGCTAGCACTGAAAACGGCGTTAAACGATGATGATAATATATATATATAGATATATATATATATATATATATATATATATATATATATATATATATATATATATATATTTCTTACGATTACAACTAGTATGAATTCCCGCTAATCACTCATGTATCATATCCTTTTCAATTAAATTTGAATGGTTTTATGGTAAAATAAGTACCGGAATTGATTATATTTGCCGACCGTTTATGAAATATGAAATAATACAAAGTAATGTGGTTAGGTATATTCTGTTATGAGGCAACCAGTAGGATTTCCTTGGTATTTTTTTACTATTTATATAATGTCATCTCCTTTACTCACACACGTACATACACACTCACATACATATTTATGAATTTATTGGTTTCGTGTACACTTTGTTCAATATTAGATAACATGTGGGTGTCTTACTTGTCCAGAGAGTCTGACCTCTTACACTTACTCACAAGACACATAAGCGCGTTAGCTAGATAAAGTGATAAGCAGATATGTGCATTTATGTGTGTATATGGATATACACATATATATATATATATGTGTGTGTGTGTGTGTGTGAGAGAGAGAGAGAGAGTGTGTGTGTGTGTGTGTGTACACACGAAGAAAATAGTAAATACAGAAAATAGAATTGGCACCAGGCAATGCGTATTTTATATTCATACATAAGTACATACATAAGCATAGACATGTACATAACATATATGAATATATATATATATATATATATATATATACATGTATGTATGTATGTATGTATGTATGTATGTATGTATGTATGTATGTATGTATGTATGTATGTATGTAAGTTTATGTTTTCAACTAATTTATCTAGAAATTATTAGAAATGCGATTTGCTATAAAACCTTATCGTCGGCAGAATAATGAAGGCTCCTTTTTATTTGATTATTGTTCAACAAGGCGTAAAACCTACCAAAGCAATTTCTGCTTACCAAAATATTTCTGCTTACCAAAAACAGCAGCAAAATGTATTTCTATCTCCTTTGAATTCTACAGGGAAACATTTAAAAAGAATAGTGTAACTATTTAAAACCCTCCTATGTTTCTAACATGTTGTTTTATGTATAAATATTATGTCGTTACTTAAGCCAATGATTACTTAGTTATTATTACTTAATATAATCCCAGTTTTCAATCACGCCAATGATAAATTAGAGATATGTAAATTGATTAAACCATTGTAGTTAAGTTCTAGTGTGAGTGGGGTACAAATATCTATTTGCTATAAATATTTTTGTAGTCAGAGAAATGAAGCGTCCTTGTCTTTGGGCGACTGAGCAACATGCATTGAAATGTGTCCTTTATATCACAGCGAAAACCTTTAAAAACGGTTAAGAATCCTAATAGAATTATTATATACTTGGAAATGAGCGTCCTTGTCTTTGGATGACTGAGCAACATGTATTGAAATGTGTCCTTTATATCACAGCGAAAAACCTTTTAAAAACGGTTAAGAATCCTAATAGAATTATTATATACTTGGAAATAAATTAAAAAATTCATTAAATATGAATAAATGCGCATATAAAAATTATAAATTAAATATTATGTTATGGTCCACACGCCTAATTCCATATAAAAGGTAAGAGAAACGATCAACGAGTGCTAAATATAATAAACATATTCGTGAGTATATAATATATAGTCCAATGAATATATACACATATGCGTGTGTGATGTGTGTGTGTGTGTGTGGTGTGTAATGTACCAAGTGTTCACACATATATACTTATATAGTGTGTACCGCGTACACATACACCCACTCCATATATATATATATATATGTATATATATAAATATATGGGGTGGGTGTATGGGCTGGTGGGGTTCAAATCGTGAAAGATAAGGAAAACTGTGACATGTACCAAGAAATACTGGTTAATATAGGGCGTTACGATTATCAGAAAATCAAAAACAAAATGTGTGTAATAGGTGTAAAACAACTTCCTATGAACGAATATGAAAAAAAAAATTCGCGCACGCGAAAGGGAGGTGGGAGAGAGGCCTCGGAAAATTCACCTCGGGAAGTTCCGAAAGCGTCTGAGGGGCTGACCCGGGCACCAAAACAAAAAAAAAATAGTGTAATATGTGTAAAACAACTTTCTCTAAACGAATATGACAAACAAAATACGCTCTCGCGAAAGAGGGGTGGGTAAGAGGCCTCGGAAAATTTATATCGGGAATTTCCGAAAGCGTCTGAACCGGGCACAAAAACAAAAACAAAAACAGCGTAATAGGTGTAAAACAACTTGCTCTAAACGACTATCATGAAAAAAATGCGCGCTCGCGAAAGGGGGGTGGGGGAGAGGCTTCGGAAATTTCAAATCTTCAGTCCACGGCCTTTAAACTAGAAAAATAGTGTAATTGGTGTAAAACTACTTGTTCTAAACGAGTATCAAGAACACACACTCACACATGAATCATAAAATCATATTTCGCAAAAAAAAAAAAATAAGAGAAGAAATTCTGGAAAAAGTGAAGAAATGTTGGATCTCCGCCATGTGAATCAAAATACGTGTCAGAAACATCTTGAAATACTACAGAAATTATGTTACGAAAATGATAATGTATACATACCTCTTTGAGTGGTCCATCGATAATGATGATAAAGAAATGAGTTGGATTTGAACTCAGAATATTGACTACCACAACTACATACTACAAGACTCAAAATATTCAGCCAAGTCACCACCCTTTAACTAGCAATAATAATAACATCAATAACATAACAGCCAAAAGATTTATTTGTTCTGAAAATAACAATCATAGTAAATAAATATGTTCTTTAATATTCACATTCATGTGCACAGTTAAACACACTTACATACAAACAGTCACGCATAATACAGAACGGAACACATAAATGAAGGATGCATTACTTAGTATATATTACATCTAGAGAATTTTGATTAATAAGTCAAATATGCAAATTATAAAGATTTAATTGCTTTACTAAACAGTGTTGTAAAGGTGAAAAAATAAATTTGGGAAAAAAATACACGCCAAAACTAATTAATAAGGATAATTAGGGAAGGATGACACAAAATAATAATTTTTTTGTCTCTTTTTTTCTGATAAATGCATCTTAATAAGTGAGAAGAATTGCATATATCTGAACTATTTCAAAGAAAAGCATAAATTTAATGTTTAAAATAGCTCTAACCAAGAATGAGATCCAACATTCTTCACTTTTTCCAGATTTTCTTCTCTTATTTATTTTTTTTTTTTGCGAAATATGTACCAAAATACGGAGTTTATGATTCATGTGTGAGTGTGTGTTCTTGATACTCGTTTAGAACAAGTAGTTTTACACCAATTACACTATTTTTTCTTAGTTTAAAGGCTGTGGACTGAGATGTGAAATTTCCGAAGCCTCTCCCCCACCCCCCTTCGCGAGCGCGCATTTTTTTCATGATAGTCGTTTAGAGCAAGTTGTTTTACACCTATTACGCTGTTTTTGTTTTTGTTTTTGTGCCCGGTTCAGACGCTTTCGGAAATTCCCGATAAAATTTTCCGAGGCCTCTCCCCCACCCCTCTTTCGCGAGAGCGTATTTGTTTGTCATATTCGTTTAGAGAAAGTTGTTTTACACATATACACTATTTTTTTTTGTTTTGGTGCCCGGGTCAGCCCCTCAGACGCTTTCGGAACTTCCCGATGTGAATTTTCCGAGGCCTCTCCCCCCACCTCCCTTTCGCGTGCGCGAATTTTTTTTTTCCTATTCGTTCATAGGAAGTTGTTTTACACCTATTACACACATTTTTTTTTTGATTTTCTGATAATCGTAACGCCCTATATTAACCGAAATACTTGATAGATAAACTGATAGATGAAAAAGTACATACTATAATGAGGTCTTCCCGTAAAAACCGTAGGAACTTAAGATTACCACTACAGCAAAGAAACCTCATAATTTAGGAAAAGATTAACGTCTTCGTTTTGTATGTTCACTAGCCAACATTATACTAATAATGGATGACATTGTACAAGACTTTGAATTAAGAATAGCACCTTATGTCTTAGAAAAGCAGACCACATACAGAGGACGATATCATTGCTTAATTTTGTGTCAAAGTATCAATTCTAACCCACTAAATTACTTGCCAGTTTTCATATCATTCGACGCTGTTTTACATTTGTTCTGTAATGGATTTATATAGCAGCCTTGTTGTCTGTGAAATAGAGCATGCACACATTGCGTGAGTTATATATCGTTAGTGAAAAGCAGTAATGATTATCACCTATAGAAGGAGATCAATAGAATGTTTAATTTATTGTGATATATGTTAATATGACATTAAACAACATTAATAGAGAAGAAAATCATGTATAATACTGCTTCCGTCACTAGTGACAAGTTACGTGACTTCGGGCTGGTCAAAGCTTTGTGAGCGGATATAAATATATATCAATCATATATATATATATGAGTTCAATAGAGAAGCAGTGATGAGTGAAAATTCTGTAAATAACACATAATAATGGTTATAAACTTAAAACTTATAACCGCTGTGTATTAGCTAAGGAAAATAATTTAAAGAAAATAAAATACACAGACACACATACACATATATATATTCACACACACACACACACACACACACACACACACACACACATATATATATATATATATTCGAGCACGCACGAGAGATGCTGAAAAGTTCCTAGTTTGGGATAAAAGAAAATACCAGAGAATCAGTTAATTATGATTTTATTCAACATATTCCTAGATTCAAGGTATTCTCAGATTCACGCACTTAATGCAGCGTTCTTTCAGCTTTTCTAAATCCTGTAAAAGAACTCAGAAGACTGGGCATCTCACAAGGCCTTTCGTGATAACCTTAAAGCCAGGAACTTTTCAGCACCCACTAGTATATGTTTAGAGTTTGCTTCATAATGCCCGTAGATGAATTTTATGCATAAATCTGATGAATTAATATTTTCTGTTTTCAGTTTAATAAGTCCAATATGATATAGTATATCGCATATTATATAATAATATTACAGGACTTCTGTAATACATACATACATACATACACATACATACATACATACATACATACATACATACATACATACATACATACATACATGCATACATACATGATGGCCGTCCACTCGTGACCGAGGAAAACCATTGCCGACCTTCAGGAACATTGTGCGCTCTAGGACTAACTTATATTTTGCATTTGCGGCTCCGTTGGTGGCTAATGAGCCCTATACATACATACATATATGGTTGTGGTGTTTGTGCCTGGTGTAGCTTCATCAGAGGGTAGTCATGATGAGTATAACGGGCTCGTATATTTTATCCCGGTGTGATTTTGATGGCATGCATTGCTCTCTCACTCAAAAATAATAATAATAATAATAATAATAATAATAATAATAATAATAATATAATAATAATAATAATAATAATAATAAATATATATATATATATACATATATGTGTATGTGTGAGTGTGTCTGTTTGTTCACCACTACAGCTTGACAACCGGTGTTGGTATGTTTCCGCCCTCGTAACTTAGCCCCCCGGCAAAAGTACTAGGGTTAGAGAAAAAATATTAAGTACTGGGGTTGATTCGACTAAAAAACAACTTTTCAAAGTGACCAGCACGGCTGCTGTGTCATGGAAAGGAGGAGTAGATAGACAGCAGATAACTGATGAAGGGTCTTTCTTTATGTTACTTGTCCTGTTTTCCATTTGTTTCTCTCGTTATTAGCGTTTTGAACACATTTGTTTTCGTATTTCATGTTGTTTACTTTCGGTGACGTCCTGTACCCATATATGCATATGTATATATATATGTGCGTGTGTGTGTGGTTAGGAGTAAGTTAGTGTATGTTTGCGTATGTTCGTATATGTATATATATGAGGTTAGGTATATATATATTTATACATATGTAAATATGGATTTGTATATACATACATACATACATACATACATACATACATACATACATACATACATACATACATACATACATACATACATACATACCTAAATGTATGTAGACAAAATTCCATATATATGGAATTCTAAGCTCCACAGCAGTCATATGTCTATCTGTACACAGGAATTGTGTATTTCGGTATATATGTATGTACATATGTATATATGCATACATGCATGCATATATATATATATATATATATATATATATATATACATATATATATATATATATATATATATATATATATATATATATATATTATTGAATTGCATTTTCATATTCTGCGTGAAATTAAATTATATAATTATTTACTCACTGATAATTCCCCTCCTTCTTCACAGTCAATATTAAAATCAAGAAATTCCAGTTCTACTCTTTTGTCGTGGCCACCTATTAAGTAAAATGCACAGGGTGGGGCAAATTCATCTGCAATATACCAGTAGTCTCCAGGTGAGGTTTTCAGCTGGTTGCAATCTGTAAAAGAAATGGAAAGGAATCATAATTAAAGGCAATGGGATATTCGTTTCATATTTGAATACGAGGGGGTGATGAACATTTCCCGGCCTTGAGGTTATCAAGAAAACCCTGGTTGGAAGTCCATCCTTCCGAGTTCCGGCTTTAGAAAAAAACTGAAGGACAGCTGCAATAAGTGAGTGAATCTGATACGTGAATATATTGAATAAAATCATAATTAACTGTTCCTCATGTTTTTAATTTTACCTGCAACCCAGAAACATTTAAGCATTCCTCGTGTATATATTTGAAATTTTTAAATCACTGTTTTAATAAATATGGCAGTGGTCCTAAATATCGGTAAGATACTTAATATGCTGCGTGCATTAACACTACCACCTATGCTTTGGATACGTTTATCGTAGCAAAATTCAACTACAAGCATTCAGATCTAGTTAGTTATCTTCCTGTTAGCGCTTTTCCACTTGACGATAATCAGTCAAGTATTCAAGCTGAATATCGTACATATATAAATCATACGATTTAGAACGTTCTGAAAGGTTTCAGGGCATTAACTATGCTCATTATTTATATTTGACGGATATTTGTCATCATCTGGTTTGTGTTAACACAACGTTTCGGTTGATATACCCTCCGTCAAATATAAATAATGTAAATAATGTACATAATTCCTCATCTCTTAAATATAGAACTGCATTAAAAATGCTCATTTTACTAATTCATTAAAAATAAAAAATAAATATGTCCCATATTATTTATAAGCAAGTTAATAAGATGTCACTTAACCTGCAAGAAAAGGTAATCAAAGCTCTCTGTGAATGAGGAAAGAACAGATTGGATACGGGAGCCTTAAAAAGAATGATGGTCATGGTTGCTATATATTTCATCACGAGTTTGCTTAAATTTGTCCTTGCTACCCAGCTGCAGGAACATCAACAACAACAACAAAAACAAAAAACAAAATCAACAACATATACTTTATGTCTTACTTGTTTCAGTCATTAGACTGGGGTACCGCCTTGAAGATTTTCTTTTTAAAGCTTGGTACTTATTCTATCAGTTACTTTAGCCGAACCGCTAAGTTACGGCGGCGCAAACAAAACAACACCGGTTGTCAATCTGTAGTAGAGGACAAACAAATAAAACAAAGACATACACACACACACACACACACACACACACACATACGTACAGCTGGCTTCTTTAGTTTCCGTCTAAAAAATCCACTCATAAGGTTTTAGTCAGTCCAAGTTTATAGTAGAAGACATTACATGTTGTTGGGAATCATACTTCTAACCACACAGCTACGTGTGCACCAATAGATACATAGATACATGCATACATACATACATACATACATACATACATACATACATACATACATACATACATACATACATACTCATAATAATAAGGAATACTGGCTGAATGTACCAATGAAGACCTCTATAAAATGTTTGCATAACAGACCTGATATAATGATTTGGGATAGAGAAGAGAAACCGTGCACAGTTGCGGAAATTTGCTGCCCAGCGGATATTAAACCTGAAGATCAGTGAGAAAGAGAATACCTATGCTGAACTATTGAGAAATCTGAAGTTAATTTAGATTACAAGTTCAGGTTTATATCTGTAATTATTGGGGCCCTAGGATATATAACACACTGCCTAAATACCAATATTGAGAAATTAGTCTTCTCAAAAACCAGAATAGAGGAAGCTAATTTGAGGACTACAAATTCAATCCATCACTGAAACTGTAAAAATCTGTAAAACTGTCCAGAGATTGTATGTATGGTTGAAACAAACAAAACATTAAAGATAAATGATATATGTATGCATGCGCATACAATGCATATGAATATATGCAAATAGCCGAATGGTTATTGTTTATGCATGCTTGTGCAAAAAAGTGTATTGCAATACTCAGCCAAGGGTGTTAAGACTTAAGTGAATTGCCCAAGCCACTCACTGTTTAGTCAGATAAAACTATAGTTGTCTAGCAGTCTAGATAACAAAGGTAATGCATGCAGTGTTTATTCATAGGTGTACGAAACTGGATGACCTGGCGATAATGATCATTTAGGCATGTATATAAGCATACATGCAAGTATTATAATACACTTGCGAAGGCGGCGAGCTGGCAGAATCGTTAGTACGCTGGACGAAATGCTTAGCGGTATTTCGCCCGTCTCTACGTTCTGAGTTCAAATTCCGCCGAGGTCGACTTTGCCTTGCATCCTTTCGGGGGCGATTAAATAAGTACCAGTTACGCACTGGGGTCGATATAATCAACTTAATCCGTTTGTCTGCACTTGTTTGTCCTCTCTCTCTGTTTAGCCCCTTGTGGGTAGTAAAGAAATAAGTATTTCGCCCGTCGCTACGTTCTGAGTTCAAATTCCGCCGAGGTCGACTTTGCCTTGCATCCTTTCGGGGGCGATTAAATAAGTACCAGTTACGCACTGGGGTCGATATAATCAACTTAATCCGTTTGTCTGCACTTGTTTGTCCTCTCTCTCTGTTTAGCTCCTTGTGGGTAGTAAAGAAATAAGTATTTCGCCCGTCGCTACGTCGGAGTTCAAATTCCGCCGAGGTCAACTTTGCCTTTCATCCTTTCGGGGTCGATAAAATAAGTAACAGTTGAACACTGGGATCGATGTAATCGACTCATCCCCAACTCCCACAAGCTGCTCTTGTAACAAAAATTTAAAATAATTATAAAATATTTGCGAATATATAACTACTTGTATCTCGTACATGCTATATAGCTGCATCGTAGGTGGTTATTTCTGCCTAATTCAATATTGGCTTTGCAATGTACCCACTGGATAAACTCACTGAAGTAGTCCGATAAAAACGCATGTTTTGGAGTAAGAAATGTCCTGTACGTACATTGATTTCATTCTGTTGTCCGAATAATGTAGAAAAAGATGTATTCTGTCGCGTGAACCCACTGAAATGGTTGTGGTGGTTTCCATGCCAGTATTCAAGCCTTTGGTGTATTATTATTGCAACCTTGTATACACGTGTAGAATTTGTATGATGTTGTGTATATGTATGTAGATATATATGTGTGTGTATGTGTCTGTGTATGTGTGTGCGTATGTATATACATATACATACGTGTATATTCTTTAATCCTTTTATTGCTTTTCATGTTTCAGTCATTTGACTGCTGCCATGCTAGGGCACCACCCTAAAAAGAGATTTTAGTCAAAGAAATCGACACCAGGACTTATTCTATGTAAGTATAGTACTTATTCTATCTATTCTTTTGTCGAACCACTATGTTACAGGGACTTAAACACGCCAGCACCGGTTGCCAAGTGATGGTGAGGGACAAACACAGACACAAAGACACACATAAATCCATATACACAAACATCCCCCACACACACATGTGCAATCACAAACACACATATACGACTAGCTTCTTCCAGTTTCTGTCTACTAAATCTACTCACAAGGTTTTACTCGGCCCGAGGCTATAGTAGAAGACACTTGCCCAAGGTGCCACGCAGTGGGACTGATACCGGAACCATGAGGCTGGGAAACAAGCTTCTTACCTTACACCCATTTTTGCGTCTATATTAGACACACACACACACACACACACACACACACACACACACACACACACACACACTCACACACACACACCACACACACACACACATCACACACATGAGCGTGAGAGTGGGCTGAACGGTTCATAGGCTGATTACGAGTGATGACAGAGCTGTGAAATCTTGCACGCATTAATTTCAAAACTTCTTATTAATTGCTGTACTGTTTCTTTTCAAGTAAACTTGTGACTCATTGTTCAGAGAAAATTTCAGAAGTAACTGGTTGTAACTTCTCTTGAAAACGGACAAAATTTGTCAAAGTGGTGTTGTCAAGTACCCGCAGAAAAGGAGTTCATTTCCCAAGGGTATTCATGCTAATAAGGTTGCTCTATAAGAGGATTATCCTCCAAGTTTATCAACAGTGCAAAAGTGGATAGCTAAACTTTGGAGAGGAATGGAGAGCCTTGGAGTTGAACCAAAGTCTGGACGCCTTGAAACTGAAACCACTGAGAAAAACATTGATGGTGTTCACCATATGGTAATGGACTTTAAATCAAATAGCCAATGCTATTGGCATATACTGTGAGAGAGTTGAGAATATTCTGCATAATGAACTTAGCATGACGAAAGTTCTTGTGCGGTGAGTACCACGTCTCCTAGCGCCTAAACAAAAGCGCATCAGGCTGATCACAACACCGGAAGATTTGGCATTATTTGAGTCGAATCCAGTGGGTTTCCGTGAACATTTTCTAACTCAGGATGAGTGTTTGCTCCATCAATTTGAACCAGAGAGAAAGAGACAATCCATGTAGCGGAAGCACACCCTCCACACCTTCTCCAAAGATGACCATTATCGTTTCATCTGCAGAGAAAGTGACGCCCTCAGTTTTGGGGGATGCCAAGGGCGTTGTGTTCATTGGATATCATCAAAAGAGTCTCACCATCAATGGAAAGTACAATGCAAACTTGCCGAGGCAATTATGAAAGGCAATCAAGACCAAACACCCAGGAAAACGTAGGAGTGGGGATCTTGTTTCATCAGGACATACTCCAGTACACAACTTCTTGGGTTTCAATGACTGCTGTGCATGACTGGCTTTGAACTGATCGATAACCCACCTTATTCTTCTGACTTGGCTGGATATGACTATCATTTGTTTCCCAACATAAAAAAAACACTTGATTGGAAATTAGTACACAGTCATGATATCATCACATCTGCTATTGATGACGCTTTTATTTTTAGCAGCTGAATTAAAGCATGTTCACCAATGGAATCGAACCACTGCAACAATGGAAGAAGTGTGTGGACCGCAACAACAATGGAAGAAGTGTGTGGAAGTGTGTGGATTGAAAAATAAACCTCATTTTGTCATATTCCATAAGAGTGTCTTGGTCAACACATGAACTTTTTAGCCGACCCTAGTATACGTATATACATATGTGTGTATGTGTGTGTGTTTGTACATATAAACACACTCAAGCATGCGTATACACACTTATATATACTGGTTCACACTTTCTCACACAGACAAAACACAATTTACACAATCACCTTCTCACAGAAAAAGAAATTTGTGTTAAGAAGAAATGTATTTGGAAGAAATTACACATCCATATCTCTGAATACTAATTTCAAACGAAATATATAAATTAGCTTATAAGATTACAATGGCACAATCAAATTACATGTAAACTAGATCAGATGTTGTAATATTCGTTCCTTGCAAAAGTGTAGCGTAAATTTAATATGCAGCCTGTGGATATATATAGAGGAAGACTATGTACGTTCTAGCTTGCAGCAAGATATTGTGGGATCCTTGTAGATCAATCATTCGCAACTCGTTCTTTGTGATTTACTTCTTCAGGTTCACCTAGTTTATCACTTATCCTTTAACTCCCATGCAATGTTTCTATCTAGCTCACCTCTGTCTCTCTCTCTCTCTCTCTCTCTCTCCTCTCTCTCTCTCCATATATATATATATATATATATATATATATATATATCATACATATAATATATACATATAACTCCATTCGGCATTTAGCTAACATGACGCCCTTGGCGTTATATTATCTAAGAGGAAGACCTAAGCTATAAAAGAAGACCTAAGTTATAAAGAAACTTCAAGATGAAGACATAAGTTGTTAAAAAATTTTAAATAAACTTTGTGGAGTATATAGTAATGTTTAATGGAAAATGGTGTATTTAACTCTGTACATGTGAATGCTTACCTTTACATGATGAATTTAAGATTAGTTACGAACAGCTGCATATATGATTCATTACCTCAGTGCAACTTTCTTCACAATAGAACGTTTTTTATACAGTAAATATCATCAAAGAAATATTTACTGTGAGACATTTCAACTAATGATAATAGCAATGACGGAAACTGCTATAAATGCCTTGCTGTGAACTCATTGACATCTGGGTTTAGTCAACATACGAACACAATAAAACGAATCAAAAAGGTTTTCACCACCGCTTTCGAAATATATCAGGAGTTTAAGAGACAAAGTTATTTATAACTACAAAATTATATGGTCTGATATTGAAACCACTCCCGGTTATATTAATCGCAAAAAGTATTACCCTTGCTAGGCCAAAAACTCAACACAGCAAGAATTTTTAATATATTAAATTCTAAATCAGAGTTAATTTCTACGTATCCACATCAAAGGAAGTTTTTTTCTATGATTCTTCAAACTATCAACCAGATCACAGTCTGTTTGCTCTTGCTATTTTCAGAATCCTTCGCATGTCTAGGTGATATCTTACACTCTGTAATGTTTTCCTATCTTTGACTTATCTTCTCTACTCGTACAAAACAGAACGTCCTTTACATGTGCCCAAAGCAGACTCCTACTTTTGAATGTTTGGTATACGCCACGATATTTACTCGCACTCACTATATGCTTTCTTTATATTATCGCTTATAAACAATCATAATACTCTATAATATTTTTACATACCATCATTGAACTTCATGGGATTTACGTACCACGCCCAATTTTTAAATTTAAAAGTACTACGACTAAATAGAGTAAAAACATTTATTAGTGCTTACTACTCATGTTCATTTAACTCATCTCATATATATATATATATATATATATATATATATATATATATATATATATATATATATATACTTTATAATTAGAGTTCAGCAAAGATTTGCTTTACCACATACCGAAGTTTAGAAATAGCAGCCAAAAAACCTTAGTTATTTCTTCTACTTTAAAAAGGGACTCCCAGAAAGAACAAAATACTTGAAAACAATCCACGCAGGCAGAGAGGAAATCAATCGGTATCTGATTACCCATGTACGCGTTTCGGAATTAGATCGGTATAAAGAATATAGAATTATACTTTACCCAAACAATATTAAATATTAAAAATATTAAATTCGAAGGCACTGGAAGAATTGAACATATCTCTGCCTGCGTGGATTGTTTTCAAGTATTTTGTTTCTTCTGGGAGTCCCTTTTTAAAGTAGAGGAAATAGCTAAGGTTTTTTGGCTGCTATTTCTAAGCTTCGGTTTGTGGTAAAGCAAATCTTCGCTGAACCCTAATTATAAAGTATTACTTAAGTTTACCGTGAAATAGTCCTTTTTCATGCCGAATTCTACGTGGTGAAATTATCGATTACTTCTTAATTAATTAATTTTACCCTTTGTTATTATTAATAATAGAATTTTCTCCCTGATAATAAACTACAGATTTTTCTGTAGTATTTTACTTGACGACACACGCGGATGGGTAGGGGAAGGTGATGAACCTCATTCGTATTTTAAATTCGGCGGTACTGACACTGAATATGATCTGTCTGATTCCGTTAGGTGGAGAGATATGTTCAATTCTTCCAGTGCCTTCGAATTTAATATTTTTAATATTTAATATTGTTGAAGTCCCATGCTGATGAAGAAAATGTTTGGGTAAAGTATAATTCTATATTCTTTATACCGATCTAATTCCGAAACGCGTACATGGGTAATCAGATACCGATTGATTTTCGTTGTTTTTTCTTTCTGCCTGCCTGGATTGTTTTCAAGTATTTTGTTTTTTTGGGGGGAGTCCCTTTTTAAAGTAGAGGAAATAGCTAAGGCTTTTGGCTGCTATTTCTAAACTTCGGTATGTGGTAAATCAAATCTTTGCTGAACACTAATAATAAAGTATTACTTAAGTTTACCGTGAAATGGTCCTTTTTCATGCCGAGTTCTACTTGGTCGAATTATTAACTACTTCTTAATTAATTAATTTTACCCTTTGTAATTATATATATATATATATATATATGAACACACACACACACATATATACATACAAATATATATGTATGTATATGCATGCATATGTATATGTGTGTACTTATATATATATGTATATATATATGTGTGTGTGTGTATAGAGTGGCTATATATTTTTAAATTGAATTAATATTAACTTTTAATATTATCGATTAATATATATGGTCATGAAACGCGCGTAGTCAATTTAATGCTTGATCTGTTATGAGATTTTTAGAATAATAATAAGATATTTAATTAATTTCTATGTGGTTATTATAGATAATATTATTTCACTATTGATATAATACCTAAATAGCGGTTTGTCTCTAAATTCTACACACACACACACACACACACACACACACACACACACACACACACACACATATATATATATATATATATATATATATATATACATATATACTTACAGAATTTGCGGAAACAATATCCGCAATATCTTGATGCCAACTGGGTTTAACCAAATATATTGATAAAATGTTTACGGTGTCCCTTTTATAGTTGTTCTTATAGGTATATCTTTTAATCTTTTAATTATCATTACTTTTCCAATTGTACAAATAAAATGAATGAAGCATCTTAATTTTTCTTCTCCGTTTTCTTTTACTGATTTTAAAATTATATATGCATACATACATACATACATACATACATACATACATACATACATACATACATACATATATATATATATATATATATTAATATATATATATATATATATAATATTATATATATATATATATGTACATATATATATATTTACATACATATACATACATACATACACGCACATATATATATATATAAATACATACATACATACATACATATATATATATATATACATTTTCGGAATGAGATAAAAATTCAAGGGTGTGAAAGACTTTAGAACATTTATAAATATAAGGCTTTGCAGCTGTTTCCGGGATATTTTATATATCTCTTCATCGGAGACGGTGTGAGAAAATGTTTTGGACTCCTCATTCGTATAATCACCGAACCTAGATCTTATGTATGGTCTGTCCATAGCACTTACTCAGCATTACCTGATACCTTGGCTCTTATTGACACCATTACCTCTCATAACCTATATATATATATATACATATATATATATATATATATATATATATATATATATAATATATATATATATATATATATATATATATATATATATATGGATTATGAGAGGTAATGTTGTCAATAAGATCCAAACGTGTCAGGTAATATTGAGTAAATGCTATGGATAGACCATACTTAAGCTCCTAGTTCGGTGATTATATGAATAAGGAATCCAACGTAGGTCATTTATCAGCATTTATATATATAAAAAAAACATTTTCAGAATGAGATAAAAATCCAAGGCTGTGAAAGATTTTAGAGCATTTATAAATAGGTCTTACAGCTGTTTCCGGGTTATTTTATACATCCCTTCATTGGAGACGGTGGGGGAAAATGGTTAAACAATAGCTAATTTAGATACGATATGAAATAGAGAGTGAAGTGGAGGAATGAAAATAGATGTGAGATATGCAGGGATATTGCATCTGTAGATCCATTATTTAGGCAGAATGGTATACATATAAGATTCCAATATCTTGTAAGTCCCAATAATATTTAAAATTGGTTATTCAAAGTATAGAGTTTATACACAGTGCTATTGAATCGAGGATTTTATTTAAAGTGACCTAAAAGTAGGGAATGTATTTGTAAGGTAAAATCGAAAACAGGAAGAGAGGAATAAAGAAAAGAAAAACGAAAGAAAAAGAAAAGCAAGGAGAGAGATAATAAAGTGATGAAGATATAATGTAATTTACAAAAGCACTGTCCTTAATCTATTGCACAACTCTACAGCCATATACATAGGATCAACCAAACATTTTAAGCAATGATATGCCGCTCACCTTCATTTTTTAGATACGATAAACATAGTAAATCTACAACACTCACTAACCACATACATCATCTCAAAAATAGAAATATACCCTATACTCTATCATAGTCCATACTGGATTCAGGGCATCATTACCGAGGTCAACGCTCAACTTGCGAGCTTTGACTGAAGGAGGCACTTCACATATTAATGCACAACTCTCCAGCACTGCTAAATAAACATAATGAGGCACTAAGCACATGCAAACACTGCTTTTTTAACACATTCAAATTCTACCACAAATCCAAATGCCAGAATGACCATTTCCACAATACCCCTATGTAATCCCAGTAACCTTATAAATCTACATTTTAATTCCTAATCCCTACCCAATTCCTCTTTCATACTCGAATATCACATCCATTTTTAATTATAATCGCGTGTATATGCCTGCATAGATATATGCTTGTGTGTGTATGTGTGTATGTGTGAATATATGTATGTATACAAGGTATATATACCTGCGTGTGCAGGGGCGATAATACATACAGATACACGTATATATGGGTGTATATATGTACATATTCATATGAGTACAAGTTGTACGTGTAGATGTCGATATGTATAAATATCTGTATAACGCTTTCACATGATTATTTGAAGAGAAAGTCGAAGAGCAAATGAAAAAGAAGAGAGAAAAAAGATCAAGGCGAAGAATGAGAAACAATAGGGAGAGTGTTGTGTATTAAGTCTATAAAATGGTGCTTAAAATATATAAGTTGCATATATAAAGTGCTTTAAGTAATCATTGTATTCCAGTTTCTTTCCTTTGGGAAAAAGTAAAACAACCACCCAGAGATACGGCAATATCTGTTTCAATACACGATTTTACAAGGAAACTTGCAAAACAAATACATAAACTTAATATATATGTATACATATATACATACATATATACATACATACATACATACATACATACATACATACATACATACATACATACATACATACATATAGACACACACACTCACACACTCACACATATATATGTGGGGAAGTAAAAAATTATCCGCACTTTCACCATAACATATCTTAATTATTTTCACACTGCATTCCGCGCATGCGTGCTTGTAGTTAGTACTAATGTGGTTACGTGATCGAAGTTTGAGCCTGATCGCGCCGTTTTTCTTTTTCCACTAGCAATGTGCACCAAAGAACGAAGTGCAGTGATCTGTTTTCTTTGGTCGAAAGTTTTGTCAGGTGCTGAAATTCATCGGATGCTTTTAGCACAATACGGGGACAGTGCACTACTTTGTAGAAGTGTGTATGAGTGGATCAAGAAGTTTAAAAGTGGCTGGACAAGCATAATGCATGGGGAGGAATCAGGACACCCATCAACCTCCACCACTGATGAGAAGATTCTGCAAGTTCAAGAGATGGTAATGGTGAACCGGTTTACCATTACTATCTCTCGGATCACTGCTCTTTGTTGTTCTTTAGTGCATATTACTAGTAGTGCGGCCATGCTTATACTATAAAGACAGAAAGAAAAATGGCGCAATCAGGCTTAAATTTCGATCACGTGACCACAATGGTACCAACTATAAACATGCATGCGCAGAAGGTAGTGTGGCGAAAGTGCGGATAATTTTTGATTCCTCGCATGTGTGTGAGAGTGCGTATGTTTGTTTGCATATATTGAATGTATGTGTACATGTATAGGGACATTTATGTGTGTGCGCATGTATTGAGTACATATGCTTTCACATGTCCTTTCCTTTTTACTTTTCTATGTTTCATTCATTAGACTGCTGCGATGTTGATGCACAGCCTTCACGAATTTTTGTGGAACGAATCGACCACATTACATTTTAAGTCTAGTACTTATTTTATCCTTCCCTTTTGCTGAAGAGCTATCTTACGGAATCGAAAATACACTAACACGATGTAGAAGCCTTTGTTTAGTTTCCGTCTACTAAATCCACTCAAAAGGCTTTGGTCAGCCCGAGGCTATAGTAGAAGTCATTTCCCCAAGTTCTCACGTAGCGAGACTGATCCCGGAACCATGTGGTTGTGATGCAAGCTTCTTCCCACACAGCTACGGCTATATTTAAAATGAGTAAACAAATAATGTTTACTCATATTATTTGTTTACTCATTTGTAACAGTGGGGTTTGAAAGCAATATGTAATTTTCACGTAACCGATAAATCGTTTTGCTCTTTTTTTATACTAGAATATTCCCGATGTAATTGTATCTCTCATTTCTTGTCTATCTTTATATTATTTTGCTTAATTTGAAACGCGTTTGATAAGTATCATGGACTTTACTCTTGGCCTAGAATTACTTTGTTACTTCTTGCCAATTAAAAGCATTGCATTAATATCCATTGACACTTATTACTTATGGGATTTACACACACACACACACACATATATGTATATTAGATGAGGGAGCTAGTTAGCAGAGTTTCACTAAAAAGGAAAACAATAAATGTAATTAAATATAACTGAGAGTGGAAGAACACCTACACCGCAACAAATATGAGCTGAAGAGCCTTGATGCAATCAACGCACATAAAATTGTATACATACATGCTGGCAGCATCCGTAGATGGCTGGAAAGTGGCTATCGTGATATCCCTTCACTGTACCGTTTCAACTTTAGGCCGAAGCATTGTGAAAAGGGACGACACGGATCTCCAATTTCCGGATAACCAAGCTGCGAGCATATATGTTTGCTCAATAAACATTTATGGATAATTTAGCGAATCGCTGTGTACACAAATATCTAAATGAGGCAGCGAGTTAGCGAGTCATACTATACATTCCTTCTTGTAGCACTCAATAAAGATTCTGTGTTACAGAGAATGTGATAAGCCTAGCACAGGTTCAAGTCACGTTTGCCAGCTAAGTGAAGTAATATGAAATAAAGTGACTTGCTCAAGACACAACTCTCCGTCGCGGATCGACCTAACGACCTTACAATCCTGAATTCAATACCTTCATCATTAAGCAACAACCCCGCAATCTATATGTGCATGTATATATATATATATTATATATATATGGAGAGAGAGAGAGAGAGAGAGAGCTGTGTGGTAAGTGGCTTCCTTACCAACCACATGGTTCCGGGATTCATTCGCACTGCGTGGTACCTTAGACAAGTGTCTTCTATTATAGCCTCGGGCTGACCAAGGCCTTGTGAGTGGATTTGGTAGATAGAAACTGAAAGAAGCCCGTCGTATATATGCATATATGTATGTGTGTATATGTTTGTGTGTCTGTGCGTGTTCCCTCAACATCGCTTGACAACCGATGCTGGTGTGTTTACGTCACCGTAACTTAGTGGTTCGGCAAACGAGACCGATAGAATAAGTACTAGGCTTCCAAAGAATAAGTCCTGGGGTCGATTTGCTCGATTAAAGGCGGTGCTCCAGCAGGGCCGCAGTCAAGTGACTGAAACAAGTAAATGAGTAAAAGAGTAAAGAGTATATATATATATATAATATATATATATATAGATATATATATATGTGTGTGTGTGTGTATGTGTGGAGAGAGAGAAAGAGAGAGAGAGAAAGAGAGATATGTATGTAAATAGAAAGATAGATAGATAGATAGATAGATAGATAGATAGATAGATAGATAGATAGATAGATAGATAGATAGATAGATAGATAGATAGATAGATAGATAGATAGATAGATAGACTGATACGAACATACATACATGCATATATTCAAGCACGAATATAGACATGGATTTGAAAGCTTTCTCGTGTCTATTTATGGACACAAGCCACGCGCACTCCCACGCTTCAAACTTTGCTAGAAATGATATCCTATAAATACATAAATTTTAGTGGTTTCTTTCTAGATACAGATGACAGTGAAATATCATTAGATTGTTTATTTCCCTAGAGTATACAAGAAGCGCATCGCTAATGAGTCTATTGCATTCGGGTGTATGTATTTGCATTTGCCCGTCTAAGGGGTTAATGTGTGTGTGTGTGTATGTGTGTGTGTGTATGTGCGTATGTGTTTCGTGTGAAAATATGTTTATATGTGGTTTGTGTATAAATGCGCGCGTCGGCATGTATACATGTACATACAAACATATATATGTATGTATGTATGGATGTATGTATGTATGTATGGATGTATGTATGTATGTAAATATATATATATATATATATATATATATATATATATATATCAAAATAATAATAATAATAATAATAATAATGATAATAATAGTAATATATATATATATATATATACACACACAATATGTATATATATCTTTTATTGCTTGTCCATATATATATATATATATATATATAAAATTTTAAATATCATTGCAATACAAAAGTATTACTTTCCAGCTAGGGGTTCAGGCTAATATACTGGCAAGATGTAGCAATATTTAAAAATTTCCGTCGCAGGTGAATCTAGCTGATGAGGACTAATCAAATTTACGATGACAAACGTATTTTGAAAAGTCCGAAACTCGGGTCCTAGATTATCCATTCTAGATTGTCCAATTTTCGAATGTTCTTCCTAGAGGTAAGACGAAAAATTTAAAGTTCGCTGCCCGCATACATCTTTGCCATTATACATTTCAGTGAAACTTTACATAGCAGCGTATTGTTATCGGCTGCTATTTCCAGCAAACACTGGTGACTTGTTGTACCACTATTTCTTATTCATATATATATGTGTGTGTGTGTGTGTGTGTGTGTGCGTGCGCGCGTGTGTATATATGTATGTATATATATATATATATATGTATATATATATATATATGTATATATACAACTTATAAATAAGGGCGAGTATTTCTATTTTAGATGTATTTGGGGTATTTAATTCTGCTCATGACTTAGTGTTTTGCTTCTTCCATGGGTATGAGTAAGTATTTCATTTATTTCTTTGCCACATTTATCACTCACGAAGGGAGGTTTCTTACAAACTAACCCTGAAATCGGTCCGATATGGTAATAATGGAATTTTTTTAGAAATTTCTGTCGGCTTTTTTTTTTCGAGTAGCGTGCGTATTGTGAAAAATTATATGGTTATGGACAATATGTCCAACTTTCGGCATATTTGGCATTAGAAATTCTTTCGTTTGCCCTTATTTATAAGTTGTTTATAATTTTAACCGTTAAAGGTATTTTTTAAGGAAGTTTAAATGAATTTTTATGCCCACTATAAAATGCAATTAGCAGGTCTAAGGTTTATGAAAATTGTTTTATGAATTTCAAGCAAACCGTAAATCTTTTCAGAACAATACCATAAGAAAATCACCAGACATATGTTTTGATTAGTACAGTCAACATATACCTTGATTAGTAGAGTCAATGTTTTGTAATGCACAGTGTTTTGTAGTAGGAAATTTAGACCTCTTGTTTTTATATTGTCTACAACTTTGGCAAGGAAAGACATAACTTCCATGCATTGGCAAGAGTAAGTTCGAGCGCAGAGTGCTTTTTCATGGTTAATAAAGGGAAAAGGTGGTCATTTTTATCAAGTGAATATATCAGTAGATATTTAAATCCTTTCTTTATTCTTTTCATATTTGTGATCCATCTGCTGTAACTAAAACGAAATCTGTAGAGCTTATTTCTTTCTGTGTCAAACTATCCAAAAAAGCCTCACAAATAAAATCTTCCCCACTTCTCCTTTAAATGGTATCAATACAGTCAATTATTCATGAAAAAAACCTTTGAATTATACTATGTGATCTGTTGAACATTATCTACATCAGATGACTCATTAATATGAATGAATATACTGGAGCAGAATTAATATCTTTGATTTTCTATTCGATATTTAATGCCATATCAACGCCTCTTCTATTGATTGTTCTTGCAGTGAGAATTTCCTTTGATATTAATAATTATATCATTTAAGTCATAAAATCAAACCTCGGCAATATCTGTCAGGCATGCAGTGACCGACAACACTATATCATAGCCGAGTCTATTGTGGGTCTGACAATATATTCCTAGGCTGCAAATGAAAGTGAAAGGGAGCCGTGGCCGTTGGCGTGATGATCGCGTTTTATTGGTTAATTTTCAAATCATTCAACCAATGAGCGATAGTTTGGCACGGAGCTGTCTTCAAGGAATTTGTCTTACTCATTTTCGCCTTCTCTTCGTTGCATGGCATGTCGTTTTAGATTTTGTTAATGATTTTCTAAAAATTAATATTAATATTTTAAAAAATACATAGCTTTATAGTACAGCTTATAATATACTAGCTGGTGTTCAGTATCTCTCCGTATGATATTAAACAAATACGATAATTATTATCGATTTTACTGTACATTTTTTAAATATTGTGACAGTCACAGTATTCCAGTTGCTCGGCGTTTGGGTATCAGTTTAATAAAGGCCGCCACACCATTAGCAGAAATACGGTACATATATAAAATATTACAAGCGTTGCCTTAAAAAGTACGAAACTAGAGTTGAAAAATGCGCACGCTCAAAAGGTTTACAGAATGTAATAATAAACGTTAAAATGTATGGGACTAGTATTGTTACTCAAAAATATTGGAATCACTATGTTGTACATCATTAAGGCGGCGAGCTGGCAGAAACGTTTGCACGCCGAGCGAAATGCTTAGCGGTTTTTCGTCTGCCGCTACGTTCTGAGTTCAAATTCCGCCGAGGTCGACTTTGTCTTTCATCATTTCGGGGTCGATAAATTAAGTACCGGTTCACTGGGGTCGATGTAATCGACTTAATCCGTTTGTCTGTCCTTGTTCGTCCTCTCTGTGTCTAGACCCTTGTGGATAGTAAAGAAATAAGAAACGTTAGCACGCCGGGCGAAATGCTTAGTGTTATTTTGTCTGTCTTTACATTCTGAGTTCAAATTCCTCCGAGGTCGACTTGCTTTTCATCCTTTCGGAGTCGATGAATTAAGTATCAGTTGCATACTGAGGTCGATCTAATTGACTGGCCCCTCCCCCCAAATTTCGGGCCTTATGCCTTGAGTAGAAAATTTTCCTACGATGAATATTTAAGTAAAAATATATAAATATTTATATATCAACAGGGTAAACTTACACAGAGAACAAAGACACATTATCTCCTTATCTGCTCACCGCGATTCCACTCTTTACCTCGTGGATTTGATCCGCGATAAACTTTTCGCATTTCAAATCATTTCAGCGCCACAATTCTCTATCAGAAGCATGAAGCTTGTAGTAACTCGCATTTAAATCCTGTGTATCGTGAATGTTATTTATCTGATGCTGCACGAGGTATATTTTTGTCGATTCCGCCAATAACGGAATAAACCACACACACATGTCAGTATAGACATACATAAATATAAATGAATGCGTGTGTCCTGCAAATAGTATATGCGTTTGATAGGCATAATCTGTCTTGTTAAACTTCCCCATTTCCTGGCTTCACAGCACATTTGGCAGAGCTCATATTGCTTTCAGCATTCAAGCCAGATTTCTTATTCCCTTTCTACCGCCAAATTACGGAGGCCCTGTAACAAAGGATTGTATGCATTACACTTCATTCTCTGACGAAGCAGTTGAAGATAAAAATATTTTCTTTGTGCTTCAGATCAAATTCTTACAATTTATAAACATTGTCTAAGATTAAATATTGGCGCATTGTGGTTGTGTGGTAAGAAGTTTTCTTCCTAGCCACACGGTTCCGGTTTCAGTTTCACTGCGTGGCACCTTAGGCAAATGTCTTTTTTTATAGTCTCGGACCGACCAAAGACATTTGAGTGGATTTGGTATACGGGAATTGAAAGACCTTCGAATGTGTGTCTTTGTGTCTGTGTCTGTCCCCTACCACAGCTTGACAGCCGGTGATGGTGTGTTTACGTCCCCGTAACGTAGGGGTTCGGCAATAAATACTTGGCTTGATATATATATATATATATAAGAAATGCGGTCGTTTCATTTGACTTGAAAAATTCAATGCGATGCCTCATCATGGCCACAGTCTAATGACTGAAACAAGTAAAAAAAAGATAAAACAGGTAAAAGAGAAGATATTAATTACCTATTTTTCCGGCGAGGAGACCAGCTTGTCTTCGAAATATTGCATGCCTCTGAAAAAATAAGAGGAAAAATATTTAGAAATAGTTACAGGAGTTCCATTTCTCCTCTTAACATCACTGCAACAAAGAATGCAAAATACAATTGCAACTGGTACCACTACTACCACAAACACATTTCCATAAATACTATAAATACTACAGCAACGACTGTCAAAACTTCCGCTGCTAACAAAAGCGTACCACAAATGAACTGGTATGTGGTTGTTTGAGCTGCAAAAACTAACCGCTATATTTCGCTTCAAAGCACACCCCTACCATTTTTTCCTAAAGAGGATATGCTGGGAAATGAACGATAATGAAAACGATGGGTGGCAAAGGCTGTAATGCCTTTATCAGATGTTGGTTCGGAGATGCGTATTTCATGCACTTAATTTTCTAAGAGGCAAATCACTCTATTTGAAAATGGGAACCTGAGAGTATGAACAACTCATCATTTGAACTCGTGTCACTATGAAATAGACAAAACTTTGTTAGGACCAATTGGCGGACTTAATTCATGCATGCATACATAAATAGGGGTTTAACTTAATGTTATGAATTAAAACAATTCTTTACATAAGTAAAACCACACGTTTAATAAAAGAAATATCTACAGTTTTAATGATAAATCATGTCAAAAAAAAGAAAGACATATGAAATAACTCTGAAGTGGTTGTGTGAATAGCTCAGGCGTAGCTGTGAGGTTTGCTTCCAAATCAAATGGTTCTGAATTCAGTCCCAATGCGTACTACTTTTGGCAAGTGTCTTCTACTATAGTCCCAGGCCGTCCAAAGTTATGCGTAGATTCGGTGGACACAAACTGAAAAAAGTTCGTCATATATACGTGTGTGTGCGTGTTTGTGTGTGAATGAATGTATATGTATATATGTGTGTATGTATGTATCTATGTGTATTAGTGCCTGTCCGCCATGCTTGACAAGCAGTGTTGGCTTCTTTACGTCCCCATAACTTAGCATTTCGGCAAAGAGAACAATGGAATGAATACCATGCTTAAAAATTAGTACTGGAGTCGATTGCGAAAACTAAATCCTTCAAAGTGGTGCTTCAGCATGGCTGCAGTCCAATGACTGAAGCATGTATACGATAAAAGAATGGTTTAGTGCAGTGGTCTAGTGCAGCATTTTGATCTAATAATCTATCTATCTATCTATCTGTCTGTCTGTCTGTCTGCCTGTCCGTCTGTCTGTCTGTCTGTCTGTCTGTCTGTCTAGCTATCTAGGTTAACCCTCAGGACGCCCCATGCGTGTATACTTAAATGGGGGATCTAATAACAACCGTCAACTGCTCAGTACTTTAGTTGCTTACAGTGAGACGAGCATTGCTCTCCATCCACATTACTAAACTCTGTCCATCTTCTTTGGGCTGAATCATTGATCATAAAGTATATTTTCGAGGTAAAAAGAAGAAAAATCGAAACCGGTTACGAATTCTGACGCGTTTGATGTAGGACAATACAATACTTATTTAGTAGGCAAGCCAACGAACTGACAGAATCGTGAGAACGCTGGGCAAAATGCTTGGCAGCATTAGGTCTACCTTAATGTTCTGAGTTCAAATTCCACCGTGGCTGGCTTAGCCTTTCATCCTATCGGGTTCGTTAAAATAAATATCAGTCGATCACTGGGATCGATGCTTTGCAATATTTCGTCCGCCTTTACGCTGAGTTCCAATTCCACGGCGGTTGACTTTGCCTGTCATCCTTCCGAGGTCGTTAAAATAAATACCAGTCAATCACTGGGTGGGGGATGATGTAATCGACTTACCACCTCCCACGAAATTGCTGGCCTTGTGACAAAATGTGAAACTGATATCTATTTTGCAGGCTATCAATTCGTCTTTGAAACCTCAGACAAAATACCGGTGCTTTGCATTTTGAGTTCAAATCCTGCCGAGATAACCTAGCTTGTGTTCCTTCGGTTTTCAATGACTGAAGAACCAATGTCATGCAGTAAATCGGTGGTATCGTTCGAGCTTCGTATTGGATTGCTTGCAGTACTGGTTCCTTGTTCTTGGTCTTCTGAGTTGAAATTTTATCATGGCTATTGGCCAACTTTAGAGGCGTTCACTCTGTTGTATGCATTCCGTCCAGATGCCCAATTTCAGGACGTCTTCTACTCCATTCACGATAAGGAGGCCTTATGAGTGATTTATGTACTCGGGCCCTTCGTCCTGACGACGAAACAAATTGTTATAAGCCTTATAACGGCAGCAATAAAGAAGTCGAATGGAAAAAAATAGAACTAGAAGAATTCCAAGAAGAAGAACAATGACAACAACAACAACAACAAAAAGAGGAAGAAGAAGAACAACAACAACAATAACAACAATAACAACAATAACAACAAGAACAAGAACAAGAAGGAGGAGGTGGAGAAGAAGAAGAAGAAGAAGAAGAAGAAGAAGAAGAAGAAGAAGAAGAAAAAGAAGAAAAGGAAGAAATAAAAAAGAAAGAAAAAAGACAGGAAGGACAAAAGGAAAAGCAGCGGCAACTGTACAAGATTAGATAAAAATGAAGAGAAAGAAGGAGGAAGAGGAGGGGGAAGAGGAGGCGATGTAAATAAGTAAGACAAAAAGAAATTAAATTACAAGAAATACGCGTAAAATTAGTCGCCCTTTATCCATTTATTACAGAGTCTAATTCTGTCAATAGTCGCAATTTTGGCTAACTAGGTATTGCTGTTCAGCGACATTCTGTTCGTCTTCTTTTTACTCCCTCTTTTATCAATTTCTGATCCATTATATTAATAATAAACATTCAATTTCCTTCAATAATTACTTGTTATATTGGAAGAAAATTGTATTTTAACGATGTGATTGCTATAGACAATTACAGTCATTTAGTTGATTAAGTACAAAGTGGTATACATCGGTCATCAAAAATTTCTCGTGTTAGATTAAATTAGCAGAAATAGGGGAAAAATGTTGATGGCAATTTATTTATGCAGATTGAATAAATGTATGATAATGAAATATGTCACAAACCCAGATACACCATTTAAAACACACACAGAAATGCATATACACGTATGTACGCGTGCACACATACAGAGCGTTTTTACGCCAAGCACACTAACATGCATATATACAATGATAAACGTAGTCACAGCTTGAATTTTCTTTAGTTTGAGTATTTTATGAACTCCACACTTCATTGTATCTTGTCTAATACTATAGCCTGGGGCGAACCAGAGCCTTGTGAGTGGATTTGGTAGGCCCGTCCAATATATATAAACGGAACCACAAAAGAAATGCTGCACACATACTGAATAGAAATCAGTTTATTAACAGATTGCTATAGCTCAGATTGGAGGGTGCTAATTAAGAAACCGTTCTTTCCTAACGATAAAACGTCATTTCATGAAACATGTTTGACGTCACATGGTGATGACGGAGTGATGACGGAGTGATGACGGAGTGATGACGGAGTGTCCTGGATCTAAAGAAATGAACTCAATAACTCGTCTGACCACCGTTAGCGTTGATTATCGCTAAGTATCTTCTGTACATTCAATACACAAAATGATTGATGAAGGCCATGATGATTGCATCTTCCACACTTAAATTTTGCAGTGATTTGTGCCGCAGTTATCAGGCTTGGGCGGGTGTTATTTAGCCTTCTTTAAATTTTGTCCCTCAGGTGCTCTATGGGGTTCAAGTCCGGACTTAGTGCTGGCAATGGCAGTGTCTGGATGTTGTGCTTTTTGAGGAAGTCTGTTGTCAACCTGGCAGTATAGGCACGGGCGTTGTCGTGCTAGAACTGTCTCTGCTCAATGGTCTGCCTAGCTGATTCCGTTGCCCTACGGAATCGGTCCTGCAAGTGCTGTCGGTGCAGGTGGCGCTCTTGACGTGCCGTTGTAAACCTCGGTTGGCCACTGCATGGACAATCATCTGTGCTGTTTGTAGCAAGGTTTCGTCCCCTCAGCCGCCTCAATTGTCAGAATACTACAATGGCCCTTCGATATTGACCAGCATAGAGACATCCGATGGCCTGCACCCACTGATTTCATGTCATCTCTAGTATGCTTGCTGCGTTCAGGAAACGAATGACAGGTTTTTATACCCAATAATTACAAGTTTTGCATGTGCCTCATGCTTTTCATAAAAATTCGTTCACAAGCATTACCATGTTCAGGAAAAGTGAGCGGGTTCAAAACTTACATGCAATTCTTGTATTTTCAAAAGAGAGATGTTGTGAGTCAGTGACATCTATCTGATGTCAAATTACCTAGAAATGTGATAAAATTCATATAAACTCAATATCGAGCGTGAAACAAATTATCATTTACAGTGCGTCGTTTCTTTTGTAGTTCAGTATATATATATATATATATATAATATATATATATATATATATATATAATATATTATATATATATATTATATATATATATATATATACATATATATATACACATATATATATATATACATATATATATACATAAACATATATATATATATATATATATACATACATATATATATATATATATATATAATATATATATATATGTATGTATGTATGTATGTATGTATATATGCAGACACACACACATACATATACATATACGAGGGGCGTTCAATAAGTAATGCCCCTGACCCACTTCCCATAGCAGTAGAGCAACGAAACTTGGCACAGGTATTAGTCTTTTTCTACATAGGAACAACCCAGAGGTACGCATTTCTCCCATCGTTTGATGCAGTTCTGGAGACCGTTTTCGTAGAAGACCCCAGCTTGGTCCTCCAACCACGACGTGACTTCAGAAATCAAGGCTGCATCATCTGGGAAACGCTTTCCTTTCAAAAACAACTTCATGGCTGGGAAGAGGTGAAAATCAGAGGGTGCAAGGTCAGGAGAGTAGGGGATGGGGGAAGAGTTCATAGCCGCACGCCTGTGCTTCTGATCTGGCGACACGCGAGTTGTGGACCGGAGCGTTGTCCTGCAGCAGGAGGATGCCTTTGCTGATCTTGCCCCGCCTCTTGGTTTCGATAGCTTCTCTTAATTTCCTCAAAAGTGAAACATGATAGGCTCCTGTAATTGTGGTACCCTTTGCCAGGAAATCTGTCATCACTACTCCGTCCTGGTCCCAGAAGACTGTGAGCATGACCTTGCCAGCGGAAAGCTGCACCCTTGCCTTCTTTGGAGGAGGTGAGTCATGGTGCTTCCACTGCATTGACTGCGCTTTGGTCTCTGGATCATAGTGATGGACCCAGGTCTCATCCTGTGTAATCAGTCTTTTGAAAAATTTTGACTCATCTTCTTGGCACATCCCTAAATTCTTGCTTCTGGAATTCTTGCGTTCTTGCTTCTGGAAAGGTGTGAGCAACCTGGAAATCCATCTGGCAGACACCTTTTGCATATGCAAATGGTCATGAATGATAGTTTCCACAGACCCGGTACTAATCTTGACCTCATGGGCTATTTGGCGAATAGTTATGCGTCGATCTTCCAAAATGGCAGCCTCAACTTGACGGACAGATGCCTCATCAATGGCAGAAGGGGTGCGACCAGATCTGGGAGTTGTTTCCACAGAGTTCCGACCATGTTTGAATTCACGATGCCAGCGTTTTACAAGGTCATATGATGGGGCATCATCACCATAAGTTACTTTCATTTCATTAAAAGTCTCCTGTGGTGTGCGTCATTTCAAATACAAAAACTGGATCACTGCTCGACACTCAATATGCTCCATTTCCCACTTGACTCATTTCAAACACCTGTAAATCAGAAACCACAATTAGTTCGGAGCTGTAATTTGCCATTTAATCTATAGAGATATCAATAATTGTACATGCAAAATCTCAGCTAGATCAAACAAAGGCAAGTGGGTCAGAGGCATTACTTATTGAACGCCCCTCGTATGTGTGTTTGTCGTCTGTATTATGAACCTGGTTCCATTGATTTATACTTCGTTTACCTGAACAAGAGACTAAAAAAAATATTTGGTATGAGAGAAATATGTATCCATGCACTTGTACATTCTTACTATCCTTGACCGTTTGCTTTCATGTTTTGCATTTAGTGCATGTACTATATATATATATATATATATATATATACATATATATATATTTATATATATATATATATATACACAAAATCATAGATACTGATGATTACTACTTCCGACGTTCTGTTAACTATGAAATATGTAGTCTGGATTTTATCAACACCATTCTATAATTTGGGATTTTTATTCGTATACACAGCAACCCCTGCTGCTAACCGTAACGATAAACGTAAACGTCACCCTTTTCAAGCCTGGCCAGGCTCATGAGCCCGGTTTACCGGTTTCTGTGGCGTATATGCTCCCCTCAGCTGGACGGGACGCCAGTCCATCGTAGTGTTACTCAAGAAACAGGAAGAGAGAGTGAAAGTTGTGGCGAAAGAGTATAACAGGGGTCGCCACCATCCCCTGTCGGAGACTTGTGGAGCTCTTTTAGGTGTTTTCGCTCAATAAACACACACAACGCCCGGTCTGGGAATCGAAACCACGATCCTCCGACCGTGAGTTCGCTGTCTTAACCACTGGGCCATTGCGCCTCCACCTACTAACCATAAGCCATAGAAAAAGAACTTTTGCAGCTTATCGAGCTTCGATACGGTAAAAGTTTGCAGTCTTCTACGTGAATAGACTACTATTGTTTCTGAAAGTTGTTTTTTTATAACTTCTACGGACTGCTTGAAGATTACAAACTTCCTACACCTTGATACTGAATCTTACCCTTACATCATATATATATATATATAATATATATATATACGGTGAGAGAGTTGGTATGTGAAAGCACGTGGTTAGATGTATAAAAAAGAAAATGGAATGACAAAACTACAGAAGATTTGTATTATATGGTTAAAAGTATATTAAAATCGTCATGTTAGGAAAATGTGTGTAGTGATATTGTTTTTGTAGAAATAACCGGATTCGTGGGTTTTTTTTCAAGTTTTTCAAATTCATTTACAGATACAGTGTCATCTCTTCGCTATTGTGTAATGCAGAAGAGTTCCAAACAGGAGGAGGTAATCAGGGATTTTTCGGTATAAGGGAGATAATAAAAATTGTTGGGAACGATTAGGTTTTGTTAATTTAACATGATTTTGTTTTGATAGAATAAAATGATTAAGTTTTGGTCTATATTTTTCAATGAGTTAAGTTTCCTTCCCAGCAATACTACCCCATCATTTTGAGATGTTATGGAGGAGATGGGGGAGAAAAATGGTCAAATTGTTTGTGACAACACTAAAAAGAAAGATTCATTAGAAGAAAATACCGAATATAAAATAAAGGCAAATTCAAGTTACGGACCAACAAAACTGACATAGCTCATTTCGTATGCTGCACATAAAAATTGAATCATTAATGAACGATCTGAACGAATTACTGGAAGACTTCGAAAAACAAAATACGCAACTATACAAAGAACGAGGTCGGGGTATGTGGATCATGTCAGAAAGATCATATCAGAAAAATACGGCAATGTAAATTTCGGTGCGTGTGAACTATTATATTTAAACTCTAGCAAACACGGGATCCCTTTATTGTTTATACACCAACAAAGGAACTACTTATAAAACCTTTTGTGACAATAGACTATTCGTCACTAGTATGAGTTGCTCAAGACTTCATCAAAACTAGTGACCCAAATTTTCTGCCTTTTATTTATCAACTTTCAACTCGTCTATTATATAAACTACCCATCCCTATCTTTATATAACGCCCACATGCGGCTAAAAAGGAATCATTACCCCTTCCCTCGCTTCTCATTATCATTATAAGAGCAGCGAGCAGACAGGATCTTTAACACGCCGTGTAAAATGCTTTGTGTTGTTTTTTTCCCGATCTTTGCGTTCTGAATTCAAATACTAACGAAGTTGACTTTGCCTTTCATCCGTTCGGGATCGATAAAATAAGCAGCCACTGGAGTAATGGGGTCGGTGTAACTGATTTACCCTCTACCTCGTAGCTGTTGGCCTTGTGCCAAACTTTGAAAATATTTTTACTAAGCAGGCGCAAGGCGACGAATTGGCTGAATCGCGCTGAACGAAATGCATAGCGGCAATTGCCCTAGCTTTACATTCTGATCTCAGATTCCGCCGAGTTCGACATTAATCATTTTGGGGTCGAGGAAACATGTACCTAAGGCGGCGAGCTGACAGAACTTTTAGCACGCAGGGCGAAATGCGTAGCCGTATTTCGTCTGCCGTTACGTTCTGAGTTCAAATTCCGCCGAGGTCGACTTTGCCTTTCATCCTTTCGATGTCGATATATTAAGTACCAGTTACGCACTGGGGTCGATATCATCGACTTAATCCGTTTGTCTGTCCTTGTTTGTCCCCTCTGTGTTTAGCCCCTTGTGGGTAATAAAGAAACAGATGAACCATGTACCAGGAGAGTACCAGGAGAGTAATCGTCTAACCCCTTCCCCCAAATTTCAGGCCTTGTGTCTGCAGTAGATAAGGAAGGAGGTGACATAGCAGAATCATTAACGCATCAGACAATACACTTAGTGGTATTTCTTCCAAAGCTTTATGTTCTACGTTCAAATCGCATCCAGTTCAACCTTGCCTTTCATTTTTGTGAGGTTGATAATCTAAAACACCAGTCTAATACTGGGGTTGATGTTATCAACCTAACCCTTTCCTTCAAAATGATCCACTTTAGCATTCATTCCTGCAGGGGTCGATAAAATACAGCATAAGTCAAGTACTAAGGTCGGTTTAATTTTCCGAATTACTCGCTTTGTGCCTTTGTTAAAAGATTTAGCAGCAGCAGCCGCAGCAGCCGCAGCAGTAGCAGCAGCAGCAGAAGCAACAGCAGCAGCAACAGTAGTAGTAGTAGTAGTAGTAGTAGTAGCAGCAGCAGCAGCAACACCAGCAGATTTCTCGGACGTATGTTATCTCATTGTAGTTAATATAAATCTTATACTCATGTTTTCCCAAAGTCTTTGAAAATGAAGTCATCAGAACTTGAATTATTCTTTTCGTTTAAGGAAAGATTCTACTAAAGTTTTATCCATTAATACGAATCCCTTCTTCCGTAAAATTGAATATTTATGATACGTGCTTGTAAGGAAAATGACGTATTCCGTGTGAATTTAGCCTCGTTGACCAAAATCCCCTGACAACAATGATAGTAAACTCGAAGCAGTAAAATAGGATACGAATTGTCCGTTTCAAAGAGGAGCAATAACAAAACTACTTAACGATTCTTCTATAGAATTCTTTTATATTAACATTGAATTTGGTTGATTGTTACAGCATTTGTTGGTTGATTGTTAGAAATTTATAGATTTGTTTTGCATACCGAAGGTGCTATTGACTCTAGTAGAATCTTAGAAGATTATTTTGAATTCCATTAAGTGCTTACGTTGGCTTCTTTTCATCAATGAAGCCAGTCTTCTTGAGACTGTTATACACAAACATTCCAGCTAAATTATGGTTTCCATTATATTTGACACTTTTATAAATAGTCTATCGTTTTATCATATTAAAATGTTGTGGGGGAAACAACATCTGACCATATATTAATATACAGTTACATAAAGTAGCTTTGTTGGCTGAACTGATTATCTTTATGAAAAGAAAAAGACAAAAAACAGAGCGTTCTCTCAATTTTTGTATCTCGTTTACTTTCATAACATTGTAACAGTACTGCATATTCGATGTCAGTTACGTACATTTAAGGTCTGAAATTTTAAGGCATTCACTGACCAAGATTGTCTGCGCAGTCAAAAATATAAACGAAGAACTGAAGAAAAAACTCTTGAGCACTTGTTACAGTTGTCTCCGCTTCACACTACTAATGTTTATACAAGCGAAAGACTAACTGAATAGCGCCGATACGGCTTAATACATCGCAAGTCTTACTGTCAGAAGAGAATAGGTACGGCAAGTGTCTCGTATAATCCTGTAATAGTGCAATCCATTATTCTGAAGTGGTAAATTTTTACGACTCAGAAAAGACAAACGGCACAGTTAACTGCGGTATGATTTGAAATCAGATGGAAGAGATGCTCCTCTAACAAGTCATATACATACACACTCAATATATATTATCCATATATACTATGTATATCTATCTATTGTTCTCTCTCTCTCTCTCCCTTTATATATATATATATATGTATATATATATATATATATATATAATGTATGTGTGTGTGTGTGTGTGTGTATACAGCGTGCGATAGATAAATTATCGGTATTTTATGTTTTTAATTTCGTACATGCACATCGTTTGTTTTGGATTTTGCTGACTATACAGTGTAGTAGGGTCATTTGGGAACTGTCTTGTGAGAAAAACTGCACCATGACTCAATTCACTTTGCTGGAAAATTTGGAAACGACATGCTGTACTGCTTGGCATTTTTACCGGAAGGTCGAGTACGAACATTTCAGAGTGTTTCGATGGCAACCTGAGGACAGTGCAATCTGAGGACATGAACCGAGAGTGACAAAAATCAAACATCTTATCAAAATCACAGTGTTTGGAGTGATCACTAGTGATGGCGACGTTATGCCTCCATTCATCTTCCCACAAGGCGTCATACTTAACATGGAGGCCTACACAAAGTGCGTGGAGGAGGAAATGTTGCTCTCGGTCAAGAGGATGGCTACTAGAAAATCCTATACCTGGCAACATGACTCTGCACCATGCCACACCAGCAGGAGAATACAGTCATTCCCGTCAGACCAAACGACCCCTAACATCTGGCAACATAACTCCCCGGATTGCAATCCCCGTGATTATTATGTGTGCGGCACGGTTGTGCAAGAGACCAACAAAATTCCTTATAACATCAAAGGATTACTGCATCAATCATGAACTTATACAAAGAGACCGACCAGAAGAGTTTCAGGAGATTCTGAAGTTGATGGGAGGTCGTGGTTGAAGCCAATGTCGATTTTATTGAATACATTTACTCTTTCGTATTTCAAGATATATTTTTTATAATTTCGGTAAATATATGTTAAAATAAGATCTCCGTGTTATTTTCGGTTTTACGTAATTTAGACAACAGTTTATTCACCGCACCTTGTATATATATATATATATATATATATATATATATATGAAAAAAACACTATTATGCAATTCAAACAATGACAGACATAATCTAAATCATAAATAAAAAATAAAATATATATAATACAGTGTTAGATATGCTCTTGAAGGAAATTTCTGTGTTAGACTGGAAAGTGAAAGGGGACCTTAAATACAGGGCGCTGAAAAGGAAGTATTATATTGAAATAAAGATCCCGAAATTGGTAATGGAGGAACTGTAGCAGCACCCCGTTGCAAAGAAATCAAAGATAGTAAGATACGACCAAAAAAATGAAGGTTTACCACCAGAATAGGTTATTCAGAGTAGATCAGAAGTGATTCTATATAGAAATAGAGAGTGTACAGATGAAAAGTTGTTACAGATAACAATGTAGTTCAAAGGGTTTGGGGTGACATTTGGAGCAGAGACAAGGAGTACAAGAAGGATGCCTAATGATTGCAAGAACTGAAGCAAACAGTCGTCTGCTCCAAACAGGTAGAACTAGTAATTTCAGTTAGGGAAGTGAAGGAAATCAATAAAAAAATTAGTAAATGGAAGGCCTCGGGTCCGAATGAATTTCAAGGTTACTGGATCAAAAGATTTAGGGAATGTCATGCACAAATAGCTGTGCAAGTCAGCACTTTGTTAAATCGCATCCAAGTAACACCAGAGTGATTGACATTGAATAGGACAGTGATGTGCTTGAAAAACATCGAAAAAGGCTATATGGTAGACAATTCCCATATGCGATAAGGAAGAAGAAAAATCGAGAGATATGACAGGTTAGCTTGGGAAGTTAAGCAGTTGTGGTGGAGGAGAAAGGTAGCAGTACTACCAATAATTATCGGAGCCTGGGAACAGTGAGCAAAAATCTCGAGAAGTACGTGGAACAAATAGGGGCTGCAATAATGGTGGAGCACTTACAGAAAACAGCACTGCTGGGAACCGCTCGAATACTCCAGAAGCTGCTCGAAAAATAAGAAGTGTTACCTTAGTTCACCGGTAGTGAACAGCTGACACTGTAATACATCTCCAGCGATAGAAGCTGTGCAAAGGCAATAATAATAATAATAATAATAATAATAATAATAATAATAATAATAATAATAATAATAATAATAATAATAATGAGAAAAAGAAGAAGAAGAAGAAGAAGAAGAAGAAGAAGAAGAAGAAGAAGAAGAAGAAGAAGAAGAAGAAGAAGAAGAAGAAGAAGAAGAAGAAGAAGAAGAAGAAGAAGAAGAAGAAGAAGAAGAATGATGATAATAATAACAATAATAATAATATCCGGTTTGCCATTTATGCGGAAATTATTGACTGGAATATTCGCAGAGTCAATGTACGAACATCTGGAAAAAACGGAGTCCTGCCACATGTGCAGAAAGGTTGCAAGTGTAAGTGCAGAGGTACCAAGGATCAAATTCTGATAGAGAAATCTGTACTTAGAGATTGCAAGATGAGGAAAAGTAACTTAGCCATGTCATGGATCGACAATCGTAAGGCGTATGACATGATCCCACACTCTTGGATAATGGAATGTATGAACCTATTTGGTATTACATCTAATGTTGAGCGATTACTTCGAAAAAGTGTGGCGAATTGGATGATGGACCTCACAGCATACAGAAGTTTAGGGATAGTAGAAATCAGGAGGGACATCTTCCAAGGGGACTACTTGTTCCCACTGATCTTTAGTGCTTGATAACACTAACACTGATTCTGAGGAAGCAAAAGCTGGGTATGTAGTCAAAAGCCGCCAACAAAAAGTCAACCATTCGTTATTCATTGATGAGCTCAAACTTAATGGTAAAGATGAAGCCCAAGTCAGGTCCCTTGTTGATACGGAGTAAACAGTCAATGCTGATATCAGAATGGAGTTCGTACTGAGAAAGTGTGGTGTGTTAGTCTTGAAGAGAGGAAAAATCAAATGTATGGAAGACCTAGCGATACCGTCGGGGGGAGGTTATGAAGCAGATAGAAGAGACCTCGGGATTTGGGAAATGTATAAATTGATGGAGAAAGAAGTGACAGAAAAATTTAAGGTGGAGTACTTGTGCAAACTGAAACTGATTCTTAAGTCAAAATTAAACGGACGGAATAATATTGAAACTATCAACACCTGGGTGGTTTCACTCCTTAGTTATGGAGCAGGGGTAATTGCATGGACAGTATACGAACTAAACAGCTTAGACAGAAAGACAAGGAAGTTGCTAACTAGATATGGGACACTCCATCCAAAAAGTGATACAGACAGACTGTATGTACCAAGAAAAAGATGGCGACGAGGACTTATTGGGTGCGAACACAGCATTAGAGCAGGTAAAGAAAAGAATGCATGGTCAATTTCATAGGGATGTTGAAGATAAGACAGACGGAGAAAAAAGATGTCTATGGGTGACTAAAAGTGATTTAAAACCGGAAATGGAGGTTCTAATCTGTGTTACCCAAGAGCAAGTACTAAGAACAAACTACATAAAATACAGAATAGTCAACACATCAGAATGTGATACGTGCAGAATCTGTGGACAAAATGGTGAAACTGTATGGCATATTACCAGCCAAAGTACGCCACTAGCCCAGAAGGGTTATAAGAGACGCTACGACAATATAGCCAAGCTTGTCCATTGGATATATTCATAGCAACAAGTATGGACTTGACAGAGCAAAAAATTGACACGACCACACACCCGAAGGCATCATCGAAGATAAAAATGATAAGATCCTATGGGATTTTATGATTCAGTGCGACCGTGAGATAGAGAATAGGAAGCCATATAATTGAAAAAGAAAGCAAACTATGCTGGATCATAGATATAGCATACCCAGCTGACAAAAAGGTATGCGATAAGGAAGAAAGAAAAGTCGATAGATATGACGGGTTAGATTGGGAAGTTAACCAGTTGTGTTCGATGAAAAGGTTAGTAGTAGTAATAATAATAATAAATGCCCTGACGCAGTACCAGTCAGTGGCTCTCATTGCTTCTGATCTTAACTGATTGGTAGTGTTATCATGTACATTGTTTGTCTTGGTATAAAAGATGGGCTACAGCATATATTCTACTCAATACCACAGATTTGCTTGTAGGCACCTTTATCTTAGCCAGTGGAATATATCTCTTAGTGGCTGACGGTATGTGCATCTCTGATCATAAGCAGAAGTAGTGGGACGCATTATGGAGATGTGTTGAGAGGATTCATTTTAGGTTTGGATAATTCACCTTTGAAAACATGTGTGTTTCGTTCATCATCCTTATACCACCCTTATTCAGGGACCTTTTGTGCGGCATCGCTACTCGACCTGAAGAAAATTCTAACTGTGCTCCACCTGAAAAGTCATGCGCTGCTTATCTTGATTTGAGATCACCATGTCTCTCATACGTGGTTGTGATGCATGTGCCTGATGCGCCCTTATCGGACAGCTTCATATATTTGTACACCAGTGTCAATTTTGCTGGTAAGCCCTGCTCTCTTACTCAATAATAATATATATTATGTATGTATGTACGTACGTACATAATTATTCTTAAATTATAAGAATTTGAAACACTATCCTCTGAGATTTTCCAGTCAACACCGACAGTACTATCCAGGCTAATCGAGGAGACAATTATTGAAGACAAGGAAGAAAATACTTGTAGACTAATAGACGTGAGTGTTCCTACTGATGAAAACATATTTGTAAAAGAATTTGGCAAATTGAATAAATATAAGGACCTGGAAATTGAAATACAAAAGATGTGGCAACTTAAAGCAAGAACTGTTCTTGTTATTGTAGGTGCCCTAGGTATGATAATAAAGGCTTGTCGGAAACATCTATATAACACCGTAGGTGAGTCATGTCTCAGAGAAATCCAAAAGATTGTGCTGAAAAGTACTTACACTTATTTAGAAAAACCCTGCCAATTTAAATGTCTGTGTTGTATTACATGAAGGTATTTAGCTACTGCCCATGTCACTTCCCCTCCTCAAGTATTCATTTATATAGTAACTTATCTTATCCTTCACTAGCCCTAAGACGTTGGGTATGTCTCGGCAGGTGATTGTAACAAACAAGCAGATTAAAAGTAAATGATAATAATAACATTGGACTAGAAGCTGGAAAGACACTCAGCAAGAAATGGAAACAAACTTGAAAGAAGATAATGAAATTAATATTGATTTCAAAATTTGACAGAGGGCCAGAAGTTCTGGGGAGAGGGGATAAGTGGATTTCATTGACACCAGTGATTAACTGGTACTTATTTCATCGACCTCGAAAGAATGAAAAGAAAAGTCGACCTCAGCAGAATTTGAACTCAGAACGTAAAGACGCACGAAACTCATTATGGGACACTGGCAATGCATCGTATTATTGCATCAAAATAGCTTAACATCTGGTACGTAGTAAGTCGTGTAGCTGTAGTACTGTTTCACTATGCTGCAGTACTGTATGTAAGTTTATGATTCTGTCTCGGTCATGGACCATCAAGCGACACTCTTCTATACAATTCTTTTAAAGGTTATCAAGATATCCATTTGGCTAAATGATCACATTATTGTAACAACAGCAAAAGTAATGCAGAGGTTATTGATGCATGGTCGCCGTTGCAGCGGTGTATTTAAGATGTTCTCTCTGTTTATAACTGCCTGGTTTCGTGTTCAATATTACTGCATAGCAAAATGATTGAATTATTATAACATAGATTGCGATTCGGGAAAGACTTGTGAGATAAATTTGTTGAAATACACTTTAGTTATATTTAATCCTTTAGATGGGACTGCTCAACTTCTGTGGTGCTAAACTTAATTCGTTGGCCTATTTAACAAATCCAACTGACATTAGCTCGCAATATTTCATCTGAGAATGAAATAGGTGACCTGATCACACACTTCTGTCTCAAAGCCTCTATAAATGGTGATTAATTCTACTCTTCTTTCATAACGAACTCGCGTAAAGAAGAAAATATTTTCTGATGTGCCACAACGTGTGGCTTCAGTTTTGCATAAATGACGTTGTCTTTCGTTAGGTTGTTGAACTGAATTCAAATATACCTTTCAAGTCAGGAGAGTAGAATTAGATTGCTACTGATATTTCTGTATTATTTCAAGAGGTCATAACATATTTAAGACGAATGCCAGTTATTAAATTACATGACAGTCTACAATAGTAAAATACAGTTGCAACAAAGTGGTTTTGTTCTAGTAATCTAAGTCTACAACCGAATATAAAAAGGGTGTTCATTAAAGATTTCCACTAGTATTTGTCTGTCATTTGCGGCCGATGCAATGGTGGCAATTGAATGCAGATCAGTGATCAGGTTCTTATGCTTGAAAGATCGTACAGCAATCATGAATCAGTTATTGCATTTTCTTCTCTCAACCCGTCTGATGGCTGAAATGTCTAACTCATTTTTTGTGAGAATCAACGTTCATATTTATACGTTTTACGAAGTTGAAATTGCAATTTTAAAATTTTCCCTCTCATAACATTATGAACGACAACGGATTTGTACCACATAGAAAGTTTCCGGTTACTTTTGGGTATCTCCTCGTACATATATATATGTGTGTGTGTGTGTGTGTGTGTGTGTGTGTGTGGTGTGTGTGTGTGTGTGTGTGTGTGTGTTTGTGTGTGTGTGTGTGTATGAGCGAATGAGGGTACCATCGAACAAATACACTTATCAGTAGATTCCTTTATTTACGTTCGGTGAGTTTTACATTTCGTCCTCTTCTAAGTTCAATAACTTCACTAACGAAGTACAAAACAGATGTCAATATGACCGGCGCAAAGTCTGGAAAGTGGTACTCGAGTATGGCCACTAAACAATAACTGAGATCATTAAATGAATAAAACGATAAATCATGTGATTCGATCTGGAATTTTCATAATTTCAGTTTAACAAATCACTTTCATGTTATCCGATTGTTGGATAATATTTGATTGAAATGCGGTGATAGAAATATAAATCCTTTGAAAATTATCTTTATTTGTTTGGCAAGTAAAATAATTTGATAATAGCATTTAAATATCTGCTTATTTGATACACTTAAGATTCACGACAATCATTTATTGTTAATACATTAATTTTAACACAAATCACCAATAAGTCTTTTGAAAAGACGCTTAAAGTATTAGGATTAATTACATTTAATATATTATCCTTCAGTTTTGTTCCGTAATAAATATGTAGCTGATTTTCCGAAAATGGCTGGCAAGTTATACACATAAATCTTTAAACTTGTAGATGTAGGGAATCAGGATAAATGTCTGACTTCTATAATTTTTCAGCGTATATAAAGTACTCTGACAAATCGAAACTAGGTCATCATGGGCAAGATATTTTTGCCATGGCCTTACTAATATATTGTCAACATTACGTTCTGTCTTTACGTTCTGAGTTAAAATTACGCCGATGTCGACTTTGCCTTTCATCCTTTCGGGGTCGATAAATTAAGTACCAGTTGCGCTCTGGGGTCGATATAATCGACTTAATCTCTTTGTCTGTCCTTGTTTGTCCCCTTATGTTTATCCCCTTGTGGGCAATAAAGAAATAAGAATTAAAGGAGATTCAACTTTACATGTAATCTTGTATTAAACTAGTGTCCCTAAAGTATTTCATGAGCATTGGAAGTACTACTTCGTGCTGCATTAGAACCACTGTTTGACATGAATATTTCTACAATTCATTTCCCATTTTAAACAAAGCTATTCACATAACGAAAGCACCAAATGGCTGGAGGTTAAACAGTTTGTATTCTGTCTGAGCAACTCCTCAGTATCTCTGACAGAAAATTTTAAATCGCAGTTGCTTTATTATGATTCACTGTTGCGAGCATCTGAAGATACTCTCAGTGTTTCTTGTGTACAATCAACAAGTGTTTTGTTGTTTTGGTAGCCTTGAGTACTGAGCGGCAATCCTAAATATGAGAAGAGAAATTGTGTGAACAACAACGTATGCTGTCTGAAATCACTGCAAGAATTCCATTAATAATCGAGTAATCAATACATGCATACGAGATGTGTAATAGTGGAATTCATTTGCCCAGAAGAAGCAAAGTTGAAGATTAGTGAAAAAGGAAGAATAAATAAATAATAAAGACATCATTGTTGAACTAATTCTGCAATAACTTGTTTAACAAGCTCCCGTTTTTATCAATAAATATTGGGGTACGCGGACACGTAAATAGCTATTTCATTGTTAATAGTACCTGAATAGGGAAGTTGGGTGTCACAAATCCAGAGTCAACACATATAATTAAAAGATTATAGCATGTCATGAACCGCAGTGTGAAAATACGTTGAATACACCAGAAAATTAACGTACAATAAGTACATTCCTATCTCTTTCTCTCTCTCTCTCTCTCTCTCTCTTTCTTACTCTCTCTCCCCCTCCCCCTCTCTCTCTCTCTCTCACACACACACTACACACTATGTATGTATGTATGTATGTATGTATGTATGTATCTATCTATCTATCTATCTATCTATCTATCTATCTATCTATCTATATATATATATATATATATATGTGTGTGTGTGTGTGTGTGTGTGTGTGTGTGTGTGTGTGTGTCTGTCTGTCTGCTTGTATGTATGTACGTCAGTCTGCTTACAATTATATGTACATACATTGAAATGAAAACATTAATGTACGCATATAAGACCAAACGAAGATTCAAACGTGCAATACGTAAGTGCGCATGTATACATGTGCTCTCAAACATTCGTACGTACATATTTACATGCAGGAGGAAGGAATGGAGTATGGGGATGCGCCGAACAACTTTTCACAAACAAAGCTGTACTGTCTGAAGTGGAAAAAACACTGTAGGAGCCTTACAACAGTATAGCTTAATTGTAGGAAAGCGTTCCACTCCATTCCCCACACATGGTTGCCGAAGTTTCATTTGGAAAATGTGTCTGATACCTTAATTGCTGCCATTGAAAGGTTCCCAAAGACCTGAGCAACAATTTTACATTTAGAACTGAGAGCGGGACAATCGTCTCCGATGTTATAAATATTTCAAAGGGAAAATTCAAAGGAGATAATCTTTCAGTAATTCTTTTCATTTTGGCATTCAGTCCATTATTATTCCTGTCACAAGAATCAAATGTCTATATGCTAGGGTCTGCAGGTGCTAGAGTTTTTATTGTAACCCATAATTTCATTTCTATGTTAAAAATTTTAATAATATCAAAATACAACTGGAATTAATAACATTTTCAACTGATATATGAATGGAATTTGACCAAAAGAAATGTCCATATTTGATTGCTGAATATGCAAAATCAATGCCTCCACTACCATCGACCCAAAATCTGTGCATCAATGGTCTCACTATTGTTCCTGTCCTACAAAAGAATGTTACAGGTAACTAGGGATTCATGAAAATATCACACGAAGGTACCATGAATAAAGATAGAGTGACCCGAGAATGTTAAACTAGACTTAGAAAAATATGGCAGCCAGAACTCTCCTATTACAATAAGACAACATTCCACAATTCATTTTCAGTGCTGATTCCATAATTTAGGATTCTTAATTAGTCTGCAGCTTCATGTCCATATTGGACTCGAGACAACTATATCACATCACACTTCGAATGTTGTGCATTTGCAATCCAGTAACACAAGATTGCTGCGAAATACCTATTAAACAATAGAGGCAGTGAAGCCATTGCAACCAAAAACGTAGATTATGTCATATTTCTGAGGACGACATCATGCAGGTCATTAGCAGCTGCCCAAAAATGTCATCAAAGTTTTACCTCCCTATGCGACATGACGTTGTCGCAAAACTACTGTGCACTGCCATTCGGTAAAAAAAAACCAGTCCTTAAAGAAATATTGAGAATACCCCTGTTATTGAGTGCATACACAAAAATCGAAAATTTAAAATTATGATTTTCATGTCTTAACTATAGATTAGTACTTGTGCGTATCATCATAGGTACAATGAGTTATATAAGATCAGTTTATCATAAATCTTGTTAATTCTATGATTTTCCAATGTTATCGCATTATGATCATTTGTAAGATATTTCACAAATTCTCAAATTGAGTTAACTGGAATGGACATATACAGACCTGAGCAAATGGAATGCATACATACATATGGAATACATACATATGTACTTATATACGTATGTTCATGGGTGCAAGAATACAAACATATAAAGCAATCACACTCGAATTCTGAAGAGACATTTTCACCAATTGGATGATTGCAAGTATATCCATACATACTTCACATATAAATATGCATTAACTCACAAATTCACAAATACCTGGCATTATCTTCACTAAAACAAAAATCGCTTTGTCACTTTGTTAGCAACCGGTGTGAATTTTACGTAAACCATCGCCTAGATTCCAGAAAAAACTATCACGTAAATTCCACAAAAAACGTACATACAGCGTTACATAGGTGCATGTATGAATATGTTTATAAGTACTTACATATATACATCAGGACTTGGTACAAGCAAGAAAGACAAATGTATGAACATCAACGTTAAATATTATATAAACAACTTTGAAACTTACTCCAAAGATGTGAGCAAGCTGTATAAAGAAAAGAACATCGGGAAGAGATCAAATAGTTGGATACTGGTGTTATACGTCGCTGTTCTATAGAAAACCTTAATGTGTATTTAACTCTTTTGATACCAACCCACGCGAGACTGTCCCTGATTCCATGGCTCAAATTTCCTGTCTTAAAGTAATCCAAATATATGCCTTCCAGGAAAATTTCATGTTAATTTATGTCCAAAAGTCAGCTTAATAATGACAGTTATTTTATTAAATTCTTTATTATTTTCTAAACGAATTTAAACAAATCAATGTATTCCAAGGAAGTTTAGAACAGTTGCTCTCAACCATTTCATATCTGTGAACTCCTTTGATTCCTCTCTTACGTTAGTAGATCCTTAACGCTATTTGATGTCGAAATAATATCCTATTATATTTATATAGTTAAACATTAGGAATTGTATAGAAAAACTGTTAAAATATTCTGAGAATATGATGAATAGAATACAAAGTACAACGAAGGGCAAATTTAAGAAAATAGTATTGTATGAAGAAAACTAATATCCTTTGGAGGCTTAAGTAAATTAATTAAATATAATGATAAGGCCAGAATAAAACCGAAACACATCCACGAATAGAATCATTCCTTGTATCGAAAGAAAATAAACGATTGTTCAGTTTTGACTTTTTAACAGCTATAACTCCTAATTTTTTTGTTTTTTGTTGCCACTATTTTATCAAGAATTTGCATATCCTCTTTGTTACGATTACATGTATTTAGTATGTAATATAGTTCCAAACTTTTTAACCTTTTACTTGTTTCAGTCATTGTTCTGCAGCCATGCTAGGGCACCGTCTTGAAGGGTTTAGTTGCAGAAATCAATCTTAGCACTTACTTTGAAGTTTGATACTTATTCTATTGGTCTCTTTTGCTGAAGCTATGTTATGAGAATGGAAGCAAACCAATACCAGTTGCGAAGCGGTGATGGGACAGGCACAAACACAAAGGCACATTCGCACATAAACAAGCATACACGCATATATAAGTTGGGCGTCCATACAGTTTCCGTCAACCAAATTCACTCACAAGGCATTAGACTATAGCAAAAAGCTTATGTCCAAGATGCCGTGGGACTTAACCCCAAAACACGTGACTGCAATTTAAACTAGCAATGCGATCTACAAATGATCACAATGCTTTAGAAACGGTGGAAGAATTTGATTTGGGAAGTCTACGAAAAGTGGGTAGCTCGGCAGTTGATACCCGTTGTGCATGAAAGAGTGGTGAATCTTACTCTGATTTTCTGGAAGCATCTGAAGCTAATTGAAGGCAGTTTTTTTCCTCTCTAGAAACGTAGAGTGTTGAAACGTAGAGGCAAATGAACGCTCAGTTTATGCAATGGCGTCACATCTCTTCTCCAAGGTCAAAGTTCAAGATGGAACGAAAGTAACGGTGGCTGTGTTTTGGAAATTGACTTCGAGTTTTGGAAAGTGATTGTACCATGAATAGCGAGCAGTACACCCTAGACACTCAAAACGCTTAGCAAAGTCACTAGGGGGGAAAACTCAAACAAGAATCTAATAATCATTCATATTGACCATGACAATACATGACCACCCGCAATAACAAAACAGGCAGTCAGCAAATTAGGCTGGTCAGTGGTCCCCTGTCAATTGTACAGTCCGATCTGACACGGTCCGACTTCCACTTGTTCGGTCTAACGAGGTACAGTCTTCGTAGACAAGGATAGTCGGGGTCAAAATGGCTGTAAAGTAGGTACGACATGTACATACAACCGTATTACCTGAAATAATTTCATGGAAAATGTAAGTTGGGCTCAACGACGGTGCAAATGCATAGCTTGTGATGGTGAGTAGTATATTTGTATAGACAAAGAGTTAATCTACTTGTTGGTGCAATTTAAACAATCTATGTCAGTTAATAACAAAATTACGGTCACTTTTGCATTACTTCAATACTCTCGTATTATAATTAAACTCACCAACAAAATGTTCTCAACTCTTAATCCTTACGTAGGAAAAGGTAGATTAAAGGAAATTATACTATTTCTGCTTGTAGCTGCATTCTAAAACCATAAGCTTGAAATAGTATTAAAATCTTCGTTTTCTGCACTAATGTAGGAGGGCATGAAGTGTAATAAGCAAGGAAGATGGGATCTGTAAGTTATATGATAGCTGTTTTAGTATCACCTGTTGTTGGATTAATTTTGTCGCTTATCACTCCGGCAGTTAGTAAAACAAGATTCTTCAATATAATAGGAACAAGAAAGTAGTTAGCTTTAAAAAAAAATCGATGTCATTTCTAAACGTGTAAATGGATCAGTGACACATTAGTAAGTTCTTCGGGAAGTGAATCTACAGAATAATTTCCCAAAACTAGATTATGCATTGTTCCCAATTTTCCAGTTTGTGTTGGAAATAATTGCTTTCTCGAATTGCTGAAATGCCCCTCGTGGTTGTTGAAGATAGTCACCTTCTGGTAGTTACTTTCTGAAATAGGGCTTTAGCATGAAATAAGATTGTGTTATACGCCAGCTATTCCATGCAAGCTCTGACATAATCATCCTTATGTTGAACAAATTTCGATAGACAGAAACTATGAAAATGTCGGTAGCTTTTATCTATCTATCTATCAATCTATCTATATATCTATCTATCTATCTATCTATCTATCTATCTATCTATCTATCTATCTATCTTTCTTTCTTTCTTTCTTTTTGTCTGTTTGTATGTATGTATGTCAGGCATTTATGTATCATGTACCAATCAATCTAACTATCTAGTCATGTTTCCATGCCAATATATATTGGTTTCCACGGTTTTCACGTCAATGTTTACATGCTTACATTGACGAGGAAACCAGGGCACTTTGAGCAAAGTACTTATACATATTTATACTTATACATATTTGACATACCGAGTTACAGACACTTCGTTGTCATCTTCCCTGCCAGAACTGCAGTAGACCAGTAATCGGTTTGTGGCAAACCTAAACAACAAGGTGAATTCTCGACATCTGTAGTATAAAATATATAAATAAATAAATAAAACGGAACGGGAATTTGAATCAAATGGCAAAATGGTAGACACACACGGCTGATTGACGCCACTCTGAAGTTGAAGGTTTCCAGATTGTTCTGATATGTATGCCGGAGAGATATATAAACTAAGATAATTTTACCTAAGTCTTCTGCTCAAAAGGGAAGAAAAAAAACAATCGCAGATTTTTTTTAACACTTGACAAAGGAGCAGACAGTTACGTTGCATTTGTTTTCTCCATTACGAAACAATTCAAGCATATTATAACTCGTAGTAGAGAAATTTCTGGTATATCATAACCCTACATAATGTTAAAGAGTTTTGTTCGTGATTGTCGTAATTGATGAGGCTTTCATTGTGAAGAAAGGAAAAAGGTGTTTATGTTCTGTTATTAGTGCTGTGTTGTGTACGTAATAACGACTTATAAGGCTCAATAATCTGCACCACTTAGGTGTTAATGCG
>NC_043006.1:56291331-56323831 GCF_006345805.1 Octopus sinensis
GTGGCTGAAACGTCATGTAGGCAAAAGAAAAACTTAATATGACTGCAGAATGATTGAGGAGTAAATATTATATATGTACTCTGTTTTCTTCAAACTATTAGTTATGTATGCGTGTATATGTGTGTGTTTGTGTGTGTGTGTGTGTGTGTGTGTGTGTGTGTGTGTGTGTGTGCATATATATATATATATAGTTGAAATTTACAGAAAAACAGAAGACGAAGACAGGTGCGTGAACAACAAACAGGTGTACTAGTTTGACGCTCTGGAAAGTGCGAAATATATATTTGCGTTTGTATATAATCATGCATATAATCGTACATATAATTATACACACACGTGTGTATACATATAAACATACCCACAAAACGCGCACATATGGATACACACATATGTCCACAGTTCCTTTAAAATTAAGGTAGTGGCCAATTGAAGTTTCTCTTTTCGGTTCTTCCTCTAGTTCTGTGAGAAGAAATTTTGGTTAAGAGGAATAGCTTTATAATTGCAATTAATTTCGAATTATTTCAACTCTCCATCTCAACTATACCACTCTGTACTTAGATCTGTGCATTTTGTCCGACACACTAACGGTTCTGCCACCTTACTGCATTTCTGTATGTATGAATGTATATATGGATGTAGACTAGTTCTTCTCTTCGAGTTTATGTTGTCCATGTACAGAGTGTGGGATTACATTTGTGCATATCTTTTCCTCACTATAAAAATTATCATGCACAGTATAACTTGAAAATGTAAGACCTCTCACAAAAATGGGAATGGCTGGTCGTAGCCTTAAAAGATAATCATTCACACGCAAAGTAGAAATTGTACTGACGTAAATGGCAATAAGGAACGAGTTCGCAAAAGAGCTCCAACGTCATTCACACTAGCCAACTGTGTGGAAAAGAATGTAGATCTTTAGCTGGACTGAAGAGTCATCATCACATGTGTGGGACTGTCGATCAGGAGATAGCAATACTCGAACAATAGGTTGCAGATATCATGTATGTATGTTCGTATGTATGTATGTTCGTATGTATGTATGTAAGTATGTATGTATGTATGTATGTATGTATGTATGTATGTACGTATTTATGTATGTTTTTATTGCATGCATGTATGTGTGTGTATATATTGTTCCAAACATTTGACTGCGATCATCCTGGAGTACCGCTTTAAAGGGATACTTTAGTCCCTAGGATTTATTCTTTGAAGGCATAGTACTTATTCTATCGGTCTCTTTAGCCGAACTACTAAGTTACGGGACATAAACACACCAGCATCGCTTGATAAGCGATGGCGAGGGGATAACATAAATACATACACACACCTATGCACATCTAGTTATCTATCTATCTATATATCTATCAATATATATATATATATATATATATATATATATAAGTTCAGCAAACAATTTAGATTCAAATGAATATGGTACTTAATCTAGATGCACCAGAATTTTTTATGGTATTACCCATAAAAATATGCGGTGTGATTATAACCAAAAATAAGCAACAAGAATGGATCCGGTAATTTAGTACAATTGTTTCATACTATAACATTTTATTAAAAGTTGTAAATATTACAGCAGATATAATATATCGAGTAATCTTCAGCTAATTTTATATAGGTTTTCCAATAATATAAAGTTCTCAAATCAATTAGTAATATCTTAGGGAAGGTAAATATACAGATAAAGATGTAGATATGAATTTCAGGAACATGAGGTAGTATTGTTAGGATGCCAACCAGACCAAAATGTTATAGTATGAAACAATTGTACTAAATTACCGGATCCATTCTTGTTGATTATATATATATATATATATATATATATATGAGTTAATGTAATGAGAAGCCAATTTACACAGAATATTAACTACGTTTAATAGAAAAAAAAGGATGAGGACTAGGCTTGCAAAGAATAAAACATGGGGTCGATTTCTTCGACTAACACTCTTTAAGTCGATGTTCCAGTATGGCTGCAGTCAAATGACTTGTGGGTTCGACATACTTGTGTATGTAAATTCAATCTTGAAAATACCTCAAATGTAAAATTCTCCAACGTATATTCTTTCCTGAAGATGAAGGCGGTGTTATTCTATAATGGATCCCAGTAACTATCATTATTCCAGACCACTAAGCCCTCAGAAACATCTTTTGGACTCGTAAAAATCTTCTCATCTAACTCCTGATATTATTTATATTCTTATACGCAACACATGTACACTTCGAAGTGTATTCTATATAGAGAACACCTGTCTCTAACCTATATATATATATATATAAAATACGACGATGGGCTTCTTTCTGTTTCAGTTTGACAAATCCACTTACTAAGTTCTGGTCGGTCCGAAGCTATAGTAAAAGACACTGGCCCAAGTTGCCAGGCAGTGGGACTGAACTCGAAACCATGAAGTTGAGAAGCAAGCATGTTACCATGTATGTATGCATGTATGTATGTATGTATGTATGTATGTATGTATGTATGTATTCATGCATGCATGTATATTTCGTATGTAGCTTTTGTATTCATGTATGTTTAATTCATTTAGATTTATTACGCTCTAAGCCTGTCTCTTGTTAGAACTTTCATTCATTACTACTGACACAATACTGGAAGCTAATAAAGATAAGACGCATAGTCACAAAACTCGGGCAGTAACACGAAAAAATAATATACTAAATCAATAACAGAAAAATTAGAAAATAAATTAGAATATAGGGTCGGAAAAGAAAATATGGTAGATAAGAAAAAAAAGCGTCATAGGAAACATAGTTTATGTTTTGACATTAACAGAATATTAGAAAACACACACGCTTCTATCCATGTATTTTATTGATAATATGACTGTGTTCTAATCTTTTTAATATAGTTTTTTTTTCCTTTTATTCTTTGCTTTAAACGCCCTCAGTCATATATTTTGTTTGTGGCGGTTTTGTTTGTGTTATTTTGTATGCGCAGGTTATTTGTACTTTTATTATAGTGTAATATTGGGAGTTGCTTTCCCTTTTTGTAGCCTGTTTCCGTGGGAATTATGGACTTATGTATATATATATATATATTTATATATATATTGTGAGTAATATGATTTAAAATGACGTTAGATAATAGGTACATACAATTATTTCTCTGGAGTCTACCTGTTTACATCGCAGCTATTAAGGATTTCCCGCAATCAAAGGTTTCGTTAACGCCCTGCTATATACACTAGTTTATTTGGCTTTTGTATTAGTACAAAAAGAAAGGAATAAAATGGCTTGATACCTGTCTGCCAGCTTATGCTTTTATTATATATAAGTGCGGGCGTAGCTGTGTAGCAAGAAACCTGTTTCCGAATCACACTGTTTCGGGTTTAGCCCCACTGCGTGGGACCTTGGGAAAGCCTTGTGGGTGGATTTGGTAGAGAGAAACCAGTCGTGTGTATATATATATATATATACACACATACACACACACACGCGCACACATACACACACACACACACACACACACACACACACATATATATATATATATATATATATATATATATATATATATATATATGTATGTATATCCTATCTTCTATTCTCTCTTCTAGGTTGTGTTTGGAAGAAAACTATTGCATAATGAGATGAATGGAAATTTCGTTAATACTAGGGATGAGAAAGTTTACTCGTGTAAACACATGACCAAATTCCTATTTATCAATCTTAAATATTTCTTCACTCTTCCTTGCTTAGATTAGATTTTGGTGTTTTTAAAAAAATTTTCTATATATTATCTTTTTTAGGGCATACGATTATTCATCACATCCACTTTACATCATTATGTCTTACACAATCTTGGTATTTTTATATAACATTTTCTTCTAATAATTGCATCACTCACCATATATAGGGCTAACACTTTATCTATCTCTCCCTACACCTCCTTTTCTCTCAATATGTCTGTTTTCTTTTTAAAAATTATATCTTTGGTACATAATATACCAATATTTTTTGTATTTTATTTTATTAGCACAATGTGTCCATTTAAATCCCATCAACACACCCATTCTAACTATTAATGGTTTATGTTACTTGTCTCTATACCTGATAATTAAATATATTTTACTGCTGATATATGCAAACATATATGTACACATAGTACTTCTTGGTGTCCTACATGTATACAACTATGTGTGCATATCTAGGTATGGATCTTATATGTCATCCGTGTGTGTATATCTATTATTTTCTATCTATTTACTATATGTTGCCACTGACATGTATCTTTTAATATGAACGTGTTTATCTGCGTATGTACGCATGTTTCGCATACACACATATATATACTATTTTTAAATGTGTGTGTATTTATATCTATATGTGTGTGCTTTTCTCTCTTTGCACCGGTATGAATATATGTATATATATATAATATATATATAATATATATATATAATATATATATCATATATATATATATATATATATATATATATATTATATATATATATATATATATATATATATATACATACATATATATATATATTTATTATATTTATATTTATATTAATATTTATATTTATATATATGTATGTATATATTTGTACGGTGCGTCTTCTTTTATGTATACCCTAATAAAAAACACAACTAGAATTACTATATATATATGTATACTAATGTGCAATTATGCCTCTACTCACGTATGAGTAGATATACAAATACTTTTTTCTTATAACAATATTTTTTCTTTGACATTATCTACAATTTTTTTGTATATTTATGTGCACCCCGACACTCGTACCTTTTCTTGTATTCTTAATACACAATACTCTTCTATTACTTGAATATTATAACTACCCTAATGCCATTAAATATCCCTCTCGCATTATACCAAGCTAGTTCCTTGCCTCATCATTTTTTATTTATACTAAAATATAGTTACTGTATAACTTACATATAAATACATATAAAATAATTCCTTTATCTTCTATTTCATTCCCAGCTCATTTACTTCCCCTACATTCTTTTATGTTTCCGTATTCCAACATCCATTAGATATTTCAACTTCACTGTTTTCATCTTTATAGCCACAGCAAGTATTTACTATCTAAATTGTAATATTAACAACTATTTTTTTCTGTTTTTAGTTATTTTCTACCTTATATTTAATACATGCTAACGAATATTCGTTCTTATGTAAACATAAGCCCATCTTACGCATCTTATTCTCTCTTTAACCCTTTTTGTCTCTCTAACACTTGTTTAATTTAACTATATAGAAGCTCTTTATACACTATCTCGTCTAGATTAACTTCATTCTCATGCATTAATTTTTTGAAGTGTACACCACACTAAGTAATGTTTTTAACTGTCAGGTCATATCTTAATTGGACATTTCTATACAATTGGTCATTTAAAAAAACTCTTGACAAATGCCAAACTTCACACACCACATCCACCCCCAGCAGTTAAAAAATGTGCACGCATAAACTGTGGCACCTGCCCCTTCCTACTTGAAGGTTCTGAATTTATCTTCAAACAAGAAACGAAGTTTAAAATCAAGACCAACTTCTCCTGTTCCTCCGATAACCTTATCTACGTTCTCACATGCACCGGTTGCCAACATAACTATGTTGGACAAACGAGCCTCCCTTTACGTAAAAGAGTAGCGGTCCATAAAGAACAAATAAATCTCCCGGAATACCGGCAAATTCCACTGAGTGGCCACATAGACTCATGCGCTAAAGACAAAAATCCCAAATTTTACATATTCCCCTTCTACCAATGTAAAGACGGAATCACCATACAGGAGAGAATTAACAAGGAGAATCTTTTTATTGAAAAATTCAAAACGCATCTTAATATGCAAACTCCTCGTTGATCATACTTCTTTTTTCTACCCCATTCTTCATGGATGGACTAATACAAATATATAAGGATACCATTCAGTCATCACTTCAAGCTAAAACTTCTATTCTTTATTTATCATTATTATTATGTTATTATTATTATTATTTTTGTTTTTATTATATATGACATAACAATCTGAAATGTAATTGTAAATTGGCTTATGTAAATTTATATAATTAGAAAACAATATAAATAAAGTGTTAAAATCTGAATGTTAAGTTAGCAAACAATTATATAAAAAAATAAAAAAAGATAATGCAAATGAAGCTAAAATGATAATGTTATAATTTAAGGTTTATTAACACCCTTTATTACAAAAAATTGATAAACCCAAATTGAAGAGCTTAAAACCCACAGAGATGTCTCCCCTTACTCACAGGAACTGAACAACTACTTCTTGCTTTGACATTCACTTAACAGACATCCTTAATTAAATTAAACAGCACATGGATTTAATCACATGGATCTCAATCCTCCAAAATAATTTTTTCAAGAACTATCATTAAACTCGAGATACACAAAGACTTTACAATGTATCGGTGGAACTATTTTTTAATTTTTATATATGTTTATTATTATTTTTTTGCAATAAACAATGTAATTTTCTTTTTTCCCCCTCCTCAAACATAAAAAATGTTTTTCTTTTCACCTTGAAGTGCGTAGTGCAAAAAAGAAAAATGAAAAATGGCAAAAATTGGTACTGACAGAGGAGAAGGGGGTTTAAAAATTCTTAAATATTGATTTTAATCTTTTTTTTTTACTGAAATGACGTCTATTGTTTTCAAGTTCATTTCGTAGGGGCAAAGGAAAAAGAAAACATCTTCGTAAAATGCTTTCCCCCATTACGATCAAGGGTGTGGTGGAAAGAGAATTTGAAAAGTTCCCGTCAAAACGAAGGATTTTCTTCGTTTTCACGGATTCCAAAAGTCTATCAAGGCATTCTAGTCTGAAAATGGCACGGTATATGCAGCTTGTATTTTATCTATCTATCTATCTATCTATCTATCTATCTATCTATCTATCTATCTATCTATCTATCTATCTATCTATCTATCTATCTATCTATCCGTATACTGGGTGTATATATATATACCTATTTTTCAATTTATTTATTTAATTACACTGGTCAACAATATTTTTTAGTGTTTAAGCAATAGACATCATCCCTATACAAAATCGGTCTCTTGAATCCAAATATAACCTTCTTTTTTGACATATCAGATCTAATTATTAAGTTATTGACCACTATAATCACGTGAACAGATGCTATTTTTGTAACCTAAATTTGAAAGGTTTTAACCGGAAAAGTCGACAAACGCTTGTCTATTCTAATCTTGCCTCTGCTGTTAGACCAGTTCCACACAGTGAAGAGCTTTCTGTTCCTGTCTTGCCTCAGATAACTTTACCTTCAACCACAGAAGAATCATTACCTGAAGATGACTCTAGAGACCGAGACTTTTCAGTTGAGACTTTACCTCAGCTATTCTCTCTGGTAGAACTAAATGATCTAATTCGTGACTTGAACCTCCTCAAAATTCTACAGAACTGCTTCCCGACAGAAAAAGTGGAATCTTCTAGAGAATGATGTCTGTATAACCTTTTATCGGAATCGGCATGCAGAGTTCCTTTCTTTCTTCACAAAAGAGGAAGAGCTGGTTTACTGCAGAGATGTCAGTGAGCTTCTTAATAAACTTGTCATTGAGGAATACAAACCAGAGGAATGACGTCTTTTTATAAACAGCTTTAAGCGTAGTTTAAAATGTGTATTATTGCACAATGAAAATGTGTATGGTTCTGTCCCACTCGGCCACTCAACAACTCTGAAGGAAAAGTATGAAGAAATTAGGTTGGCTTTAGTGAAGATATAGTATCATGATCATAAATGGCTCATCTGCGTTGACTTAAAGTTGGTGAATTTTCTTATGGGACAGCTATCTGTGTATACCAAATAGCCATGCTTTCTTTGCATGTGGGACAGTAGAGACCGAGTAAACCACTATGTAAAGAAAGACTGGCCACCTCGAACAAACACGGCTCCATGTAGAGCTGCCAATATATTGGAGGAACCTTTAGTTGAGCGAGACGAGATCATTTCGGCCCCTTTGAACATCATACTCGGATTGATCAAGCAATTCGTCAAAGCTCTTGACAAAATTGGAGAGTGCTTCAAGTATATCTGCTGTGCATTTCCAGACTTGACGACTGAAAAAAATCAAAGCACGGATTTTGATGGACCACAGATGGTTTTGAAGCTCTTGAAGGACATACATTTCGTGAAAATGATAATCGAAAATGAAGCATCAGCTTGGCTGTCCATTGCAGAAGGAGTGCAAAATTTCCTTGGGAAACACAAAAGTGAAAACTATAAAAAACTTTTCGTGATACTGGCGCGAATATGAGCAGCAAAATATATTATATTTTTAGTCATCTTGATCGGTTTCATGAAAATCTCGGAAATGTCAGCGATTAACGAAGCGAACGATTCCATCAGGATATCAAGGAGATGGAATCTCGGTACTAAGGACATTGGGACGCTGTAATAATAGCAAATAATTGCTGATGTTGAAAACAAGAAATTCCTGTTGCTGAACATTTATGGTGCACAAAAAAGAGCGTATATTTATTCGTTGAATTTTCTTCTAGAAATCTTTGCCAATGTGTATCTTCAATTTTGAATTTTTATTTGTGCTTTACGCTCCCTTTATTGATTCATATTAAATGCCTCTTTTATGAATAAAATACTCTATCAGGTCTAGTCAGAAAAACTAAAGTTACTTTTTTAATTTAGCGAGCAAATATCACTTACGAATTTGTAGAAATATTCAAGCGTTATTTATTCCTCTTTTCTAGCTTTCTATTCATAAACACACTCATATATTTGTGTATACAATCTCTGTGTGTGCGCGCGTGTGTGTGTATGTACATGTATATGTTAATGTTTTGGCGTATTCGCTGATGAGAACTTCGCCTTGCAAATTATTTTATTTGCTAATTAAAGTTCGAAATCTGAGGTCCGGCTGTAAAACATGGTAAATGTGTTTATTTTTCATTCCCTTCGAAATTACTCTTAACTGTGGTTTGGACATTTTGACTGTTCTTTCTAGTATGTTAGGCAACCTTTAAATGCTCCCCTCTTTTGTGTTTAAATGTACACAAATTTTTATATGAAAAATATGTCTATTGACTTTGTATACATATTAGGTCACTGGTTGAAAAACTTTCTATAATTTTTCCTATACTATGTTAATATATATATATATATATATATATATATATATATATATATATATGTATGTGTGTGTGTGTGGTCTAGTATGCCGGTAAAGCAAGTTCATTGCTTATAGCTATATGGCGTCATCCACGGTAATTGCACAATCGTCGCTGTATCTACGTTAGGAATTCCACAATGCATCTTGGATACAACTGCTACCAACATACTCTAGATAAACTTATGAGCGAATATGTGTGTGTTTGTGTGTGAGAGAGAGAGAGAGGGAGAAAATATTTCCGTGTCTATATATATATAATAATAACGAGATAAGAAGTAGCAGTAAGATTCCATATAATATTCAAAATATTGGAACACCTAACAATAATATATATATATATAAAAATCCCAGCAAAATTCTAACAACCATAAATTTGAAAATATACAAGATGCCTTAGATAATATAACACCGCAGGCTAATAACAATAATATTTCACAAACAGTAAAGATATTTAACTCTACGATAAATAATATTACAATAAATTCAATAATAATACCATACACCATAACAAATAAACATAATAATAGTAGGCACTATTCATCTGAACAGAAATATAAAAATTAAAATAAAAACTGCTCATGTAAAAATAAAGAATTATGCCCTTTAAAATGCAACTGTAGAAGATTTAACGTAATATACAAGTGCATAGTTGCCTTAACTAATAATTCACGTAGTATGGAATATATAGGGTGTTCTGTTAATTTTAAACAAAGATTTTTAGCACACATACACTCCTTAAAACCAAATATAACTACTAATACTACTTCATTAGCAACGTATATACACAAACTTCAGAAAAACAAAGTTAACTACAGATTAGATTGGTTAGTAATAGATCCAGCCAGACCATACACATATAAATCTAATAGTTGCCGTCTTTGTACGAAGGAATCACTATATAATAAATTGTCAATCAGAAGCGTTTTCAACATATAGATATAGGTTTTATAAAACCTTTAAACCTATATATATAAATTTGGGATGGGCGATTCTATCTTCTCTTGGGATTCATGGTCAAACAGCAGGGTGGAATTGCGCGAAACATTACAGAGATATGTAGAATGATCCGATGGTGATGCTGGGCTTCGTATTTTTTCATAGCTCCTATGGTTACTGAGGTAATCTACTACAATAATACTCTTGTGTTTATGAATGAGAAAGGAAGGAGTGATACATGAATAAGGAAGGATGAAAAGTGTACGCTGAAAAAATATATCAAACAGCGTTTCAACTCTGTGTGAATATATGTGTGTGCATGTAAAATGAGGTATGTGAATGTGAATGTGTGTGTCTGAGTGTTTGTGTGTGTGCATGTGCATGTGCGCGCGTAATGGAGGTGGGATAGTTCATCTTTGTTCGCTTAGTATTTGGGTTTATGTCTTTGATTTGGATGAATCTTGGTTGGTTTTCTTTTCAGTCAGTTATTTTTAGCCTTTTGACAGAAAAAAAGTCATTGTAAATTTGTTTCAAAATAAGGTGATACAAACAGATTGATTGATAAATTAATTAAAATTATTTGAGTATACGCTCATTTACATGACATAAATTATTCATTAAATGAATGCTGAATAGGTATTCTTATAATTAGAACCCGTGTACATGTAATCTATAATAAATGGACATTTACAGTCGCATTAAATTAAAAAATTTTAATTGGCAACATGCAATTATACAAATAAAAATATAAAAGAAATACTTTGACCACTTTATAATTTTATAATTTTGCATACATTTTATATTATCTGCGTCTAAAAACTATATTTGTCGAAAGTACTAGTCAAAATATATCTGTGCTGCTTCGCAGCGGTTTGTGTGTCTTCGTTTGTTTGTTTGTGCTTTCTTTTGTCGTAAGAGGAGAGATAGCTTGGCAAAGGCATGTCTGTAGAAAAGTATAGCTTCTCAGACATATCGTCGGTCGAGGAAGAGTTATTGGAGGTGGCCCTATATACTATAAACTGAAAGCGGATAAAAGAAATTTTGTCGATGTGGCAAAATGTCAGGAGACCGAATTGAATATTGAGGAACTCGGAAGACATAGAGGTGAAAGGTATCGTGATGGTTTCGAGGTAAACTTATCGCCAACGCAAGAAATACGAAACAGGATAAAGGAGAAAACAATAACGTATCGAACGTTTTCGATAAGTAAAGGTAAGATAGATACTGTCACTACAGAACAGGTAGAAAAGGCACTGAGGCCAATTTGGAATGATATAGTGTACCCGACGAAGGTTCGACGTTCGGTGTAATGGAGGTAAGGTTTCGAGATGCAGCATCAGAGAGAAAACGGGCGGCGACAACTATCAGGAGTGAGCAAGTGATGCTTTTGCCCCCTTACCGAGGAATGAAAGCTACGAGAATCAATGTCGAAGGGATCCCACCAGAAATTGATGTGGCCTGGGTGGCAGACGCTGTTCTCCTTGGAAATGAGGATTGCATAGTGGTTTTCCAGGTCGCAATCAATTATTGCGTACATTGGAAGGGACATACGCTAAATACAAGGAACAAATGAAAGTTTGGAAAAAATCACGGAATCAAAAATAATGGAGGAAACAGTAATGACAGTCAGGGTCGAAGGCGGAGTTCCACGCTGCTTTAAATGTGACCTAAAGGGTCACATTAGATCAGACTGCATGACATGGACCAGAAAATCAGAAGAGAAGCAACCAAATAATACGGAGGAGGAAAAAGAAGACAGCCCCAGAAAGGAAGAGGAAGTAGCAGAAACACAGGTTAAATGGGAAAAGACCACAAGAAGAGAGGGAAGAAGGTAAGTGAATTGAACTGTAAACCCCAATCCACACTTTCTTAGACCCATCCTCCTCTGCAGAAACAAAAACACACAAAGAAGTTCAAACCCCTCCCTCAAAGCAAAACACAAAGGAGAAAAAAGTGTAGAGCTGACATGTTATATGGAGATAATGATGAACTGTTAAATGAAGTGTTGTCATGGGACGACGTGAAAGAGGTTGGAGCTATTGGGTTTGATAATATTTTGGATTTTCACAGGTATTTGATGCCAGATAAAAAACAGGAGGAGATAATGCATAAGTTTAAAGACGGTTATGGTTTATGGGAGCTGTACTACGACTAGGACTTACTTCCAAGTTACACAACTTATGACAGATTATTAGAGGAAACGGGCTTTGACATGTTAGAAGGATCGGATTTTAAAAGGTAGAAAATAGTACTGATCGTAAGTGAGGAGTGTAGTTCCATTTTCATTTTCATTTTTCGTTGATATTGTCATAATTTAAAATTTTTGTTGTGTGTCCCACACGTCTTGTATTATCCTATCTATGTGCGCACCTTGTGAGCAATAAAGAAATATATATTATACAAAATTTATCATGGATTACGGCAGAAGACTTACCAAGAAGGCATATACGGATTTCAAGATTCTCATACTAAAGTGTACGTACCAAAATGAAAAAGAGTAACTTTTAATTTATATTTCAAACAAACATCACTTTCCCATATTACTTCATTTTTTTTTTTAAACTACCATTCTATAAATCATACAAGCTTGACATTTTATATCTCTGAAGAGCGGAAATATTGTCTATAAAACTTTATCAATATAGGATTCCATTATAGAGACAATACTTTTGCGTCACGATCGTAAAATGCTTTAAAAACTTAATTTTAAACTATTAAATTTTAAACTGTCATATTTATTATTATATATTTACATATATATATATATATGTATTTATATTTTTAATACAATAATTGTTCTACACATTTAAATATATTTCTGAAGAATTTTCTGATTTTAATTTCCTGATGTTATTAACAATATATGTAAATATGTGTGCATGTCGGTGCATGTGTGACATGTCTACGTATAATTTCCTCCCACCAATGTATATTCACAAGGCTTTGGCAAGTCTAAGGACGGGTCGCTGAAAACATGTTAATCAAAAGTTATTTTCTACTAGAAGAGCCATAGCCTCCGCCAATATTCAATACCTTGTAAAACAGTTTGAAATAAATACAGAGTGGTTGGTAGAAAACACTAGCAGTAGGCATTTACGTGTCATTTTCATTATCACTAAGAAACAAACTGAGACCTAAGTTTAGTTTCTCACAAACAAATTGCAAAAACTCCCAGCAGAGATACTACTCTTTTGATTCCAGCTGAACATTTATGTTTATGATCAGAAATTATTTTAAAAATATCTCCAGAGACCTTTGTATCGTTTTACATGTTTAGATTTGCACAAATTGTTTACAATTCGCCATCAGCCACGCACATGCTACATAAAGTGGGAAAGTATAATAATTCCAACACACACGCAACATAGCTTAAACGAGAAAGCATGTGGATATATCATATAAATATTTGCATTTCATCATATATAATCATATACCGAAATATACTCAAACACTCACACACATACACACACATACGCACAAACTCGTACATATGGGAATGTGTGTAATATGCATATAACATATTTCTACTATAACATATGTATATGTATGTGCATGCATGTGCGTATATATAGGTATATATATATATATATATATATATATATATATATATATGCATATATTTGTATGTATGTATATGTATATATATATATATATTTATTATATATATAATACATATATGTATACACACACACACACATATATATATATATATGTATATACATACATACATACATACATATATGTTGCAAATCCAAGCACAAAAATAAAGCAGGAGAAAGAAAACAAAAGTCAATTTGACGTTCACAGTGAATATCTTAAATTGATGTTCGACGAAAAGTACAAGTAGAAACGACGTTAAAGCATGACTCCTCCTTGAATAATGGAAACGGTCCAAAGAAGTGGAAAGAGGGCAGATTGTCCGAGTAAATGCATGTGTAGTTATATGACACCCCCAAAATAACTGCAACATATATATATATATATATATATATATATATATATATATATATATATATATACTCAAAATAAGCAACAAGAATATCTTCGATAATTATATAAACATCTTTGTCTATATATCTACCTTCTCTATAATGTTCTCAATTAATATGAAAATTATGTATTAATGGAAAGCCTCTATAAATGGCTGACGATTGCTCAACATTTTAAAATTGTTGTAATACTTACAATAGTTAATAAAATGATGTAGCGTGAAACGATCGGACCAAATTACCGAAGATATTCTTGTTTATTTTGATTATAATTACCCCATGGATTTATATGGATAACACCATACAAAATTCTGGTGCATCTAACTTAAGTACCATATTCATTTGAATCTAAATTTTACTGAACCTACATACATACATATATATATATACATATATATATATATATATATATATTTATGTATGTATGTATATATATAACATGTATCTTAAAATATAAAAGTGTGTGTGTGTGTGCGTGTGTGTGTGTGCGTGTGCGTGTGTGTGTGCATATGTTCAATGTGGTTTCGAAACTGTGTTGCCGATTCTGACGTATGAGGTATCAAAACATTCAGTAATCGTTCGGCTAGCAAATAGACTTTATTTTCATTTACATATTTACATTAAAAATTTTAAAATTATAATCTTTCTCTGAGTCAACTATCGGAAACAAATTTTTATACCACCACCACTACCTCCACGTCATATTCTCTATATGAGTGTGTATGTGTCTGTCAATGTTTGTCTGTTTGCGCGTTCCTTACGTACGATTGGCCGATGATTGATGAGTATATGTGTTTGACGGAGCATGCGTCTGTCGGTAGACATACATTTTTCTGTTGACTGACACCCACCCACATACACACATACACACATCTAAAGATAGAGACACACACGCAGAGGAACAGAGATAGGCCTGAGGTGTGCGTGAATGCATGTCTATGTGTGTCTGTCTTAGTTTGTGTATGTGACTGCAACGCCCAACAGTGAAACGCGCCGATTTTGAAAGAGTTAAGTTTAGTTTCGGCCTGGAGGTTGAGCAGACAACTGCGTTCACTTTGAAGTACCGCTGTTTGGCTTTTCCTTTTCATCTTGGAGACTTGTAGTTTAAACAGCATTAAGGATTTTCGTTACTTATGTGTTGAAATATTATTCTGGATTTTATAACCAACATGAAGATTTGGCTGATTTAACGGCACTCATAACACTCGCAAATATATCTGAAAAATATTTCTATATTAACACGCAAATAGTGAGCGGCGTTCCGCAAGGCACTGTTTTGGGACCACTACTGCTCATAATGGCCCTCTCAGACATGCCCTCAGCCACGCAGAGAGCCACGATCACAAGTTATGCAGATGATACAAAAGTTTCACAGGCAATACAGAACCCTGAGGACACTAAACGCCTGCAATGTGAGCTGGACAAATATACAAGTGGGCTGAAAAGAATAGCATGCAGTTCAATGCTGAAAAGTTTCAAGCTTTATGCTATCAGCATGCAAAACTAAATGCAATACCCAATGAATACACTGGACCCGGAGGAATTGCAATCCCAGAGGCACAATCAGTGCGTGACCTGGGTATTTACATGAGAGATGACGCAACCTTTCGTGTGCATGTTGCTAAATTGGCAATGAAATGTAGACGACTGGCCGGATGGATTCTTAGAACCTTTAGAACAAGAGAACAAGAAACCATGATGGTCCTCTGGAGGACACTTGTCCTAAGCCACTTTAACTATTGCTCTCAGCTATGGTCACCATCCAGTGTCAAGTTGATCACAGAACTTGAGGCGATCCAACGTAGCTACACGAAGAAGATAGCCTCTGTGCAGAATATAAGCTACAGGGAAGACTCAAAATATTAAAACTCTATTCCTTAGAGCGCAGGCGAGAAAGATATGCCATAATATACATCTGGAAGATCCTGGAAGAACTTGTCCCAAACTTTGGCATCGAGAGTTACACAAATGCCAGAACTGGGCGCCACTGCGTGGTGCCAAGGACTCCAAATTTGCCATCAAGATGTAGGACAAGATACTGTGATAGCCTGGGCTTCCGAGGCCCACAGCTCTTCAATATCCTCCCGAAGAACCTAAGAGACCTGCATGGGGTGGATGCAGATGTCTTTAAGATGAAACTGGATCTCTTCTTGTCAGGTATCCCAGATGAACCAACTTCACGGCAAGAGGTGCAGATGGGGGCAGCTGCATCGAACTCTCTCATGCACCAAATGGCAGTTGCTAAAAAGCATTCGTGAAGTAAAACCATGTAGCAACACCAAATGGCGGTGCCCCAGCATGGCCACAGCTCGTGAGCTGAAACTAGAATCAATCAATCAATCAATCAATCAATCATATAGAGGTGAAATAGAAAGCTTTAGCGGCTCTTTCAATATAATTACAGAACTGTTATTCTTGTCCTTATAACCAGTTTGAAGATAATACTTTTTCTAACAGTCCTAGCGTATTCCTGCTATGCTACTTTATCAGTGTGAGTATTCAACGCCGTGCAACTGTTTTATTGCGTTACTTAGTATTTATTCTACAGCCTATAACCTTACACAGTTAAAATACATAGTGAGTAATGTCAAATTAACTAATGTCTTGCTACATATATCCTTCAGCAAATGTGTTAAATTAATTAACGTTCACAACAGAAAAATAACAAATAGTAAAATAATAAATTCATTTGTATGAAAAATTGAATTATGTCTTCTGAATTTTCTTCGAGCTTGACATTCCGCACCGTGACATTCAATCCTGAATTTTTAACATTTGGTACATATTCCAAACAAATGTTGACTTGTACTTTGTTACACTCTCATCCCTACACATGTTCCATTTGAATTTAAGACTCTTCAGTTTCCAGTCAAAATAAGTTTTGGTAATTCAGTTAAGAAATCTCAGGGTAAATTTGTCAAAGTAGTTGAACTTCATCTCTCTACTACATGCTTCTCACACAGCCAACTCTATGTTGTTTGCTCGCGAGTTGGAAGCAGCAACAATTTATTTATTTCCACATCAACAAAAAATTACACAATGAATATTGTTTACCCTGAGTGCTTCATGATTGACAGATTTTCCTTTCGAAATTCTGTTACCATTGCAATTTGAATATTTTTAAAATAAAATATAGATATTTTAAAATAATTATGAGAATATATCTTTAGATTTATTGTTTACTAATGTGAATAATAACAGCAGTAACACGGGCAACGCCGGATCAATCATTCAGCTAGTATATATATATTATATATATATATATATAATATATATATATACATGCATATACATTATTTACATTTGACGGATATTTGTTCTCATCTTGTTTGTTGTTAACACAACGTTTGGGCCGATATACCCTCTAGCTTTCATCAGGTGTCTTGAGGAAATTTCGAACCTGGTTTCTCATTCCTAAGGTATTTTTCGATGTTATTATTATTACTTTTAGTAGTAGTAGTATTAGTATTAGTATTATTATTCAGATCACTGTCTGGAATCGAATCGGAATCTTGCGGTTAATAGCCCGCGCTCTTAACCACTAGGACATATGGAATGTGCAGGTCTACCCCACTGAGAAAGGTAGCCGCAATACCAGAAGATATCAAAATTTTCATGGGGATCACCTACTATAAGAAAGGCTACTTTCTTATGTATGTGTATATATATACACACCATACATACATACATACATAAATACATACATACATACATACATATATATATACATATATATATATATACACACACACACATGTATATATATATATCTATAGATATACATATATACATATATATGTATATATATATATACACACATACACACACATATATATATATATACATGTATATATATATATCCATATATGTTTATATATACATATATGCATATATATATATATAAATATATATATATATATACCTATATACATACATACATACATGCATATATATAAATATGTGTGTGTGTGTGGTGTGTGTGTGTGCCCAGAGTTCAAACCGAAACTGACCTATAGGAACTGCATGAATATAACACTAAAGTATATGAGTCTTATAAGTAGTGCGTGATAGGCGTATGTAACTTCGGCAAAATCATATCTTAACGTGAGAACTTAACCGAGTATGGTGTCGCACGGCCCAATAAAGCATTGAACACGTCGAAGTTCATTTTAAGTATGGCAGGCCTTAGAAGGCAATACAGAAGCTACATACGCACGCACACAAAAAGGGTGGTTCATAACTATACATTATATGTATGCGTAAAGAACATGTAAAGTAACTGTCATGGATTGAATGGAAATGTCACGTGAAATTTTGAAATGAGATCCACACCAATATAGTAAAATCTACCGCAAAAGTGACTTATTATCGACACACCTACGTGAATGAGTATAAGTCTTTAGTAAAACTGCAACATCACTTCCATGCTGCTTACGTTCAACAGAACGGTCAAGCGACAGCGCGCACACACACACAAATATATGTGTGTGTACATATATATATTGAGAGAGAGAGAGAGAGAGAGACAGACAGGTGTTCTCTATATAAAATACAAAGTCTGAATAGTTTATATCCATAGATATCTCTTACTCTTTACTCTTTTACGCTTTTACTTGTTTCAGTCATTTGACTGCGGCCATGCTGGAGCACCGCCTTTAATCGAGCAACTCGATCCCGGGACTTATTCTTTTGTAAGCCCAGTACTTATTCTATCGGTCTCTTTTGTCGAACCGCTAAGTAACGGGGACATAAACACACCAGCATCGGTTGTCAAGCAATGCTAAGGGGACAAACACAGACACACAAACACACACACGCATATATATATATATATATATATATATATATATACGACGGGCTTCTTTCAGTTTCCGTCTACCAAATCCACTCACAAGGCTTTGGTCGGCCCGAGGCTATAGTAGAAGACACTTGCCCAAGGTGCCACGCAGTGGGACTGAACCCGGAACCATGTGGTTGGTAAACAAGCTACTTACCACACAGCCACTCCTGCGCCTCCTCCTTTTTTTTTTCTATTAAACGCATGTAATATTCTGTGTAATTCGACTTGCCTAGGCTGCTTGTCATTATATTTACTCATATATATATATATATATATATATATATATATATATAGAATACGTGAGTAGGTGTGATAAAGCATTGCGGGAAACAATCACTTAAGACCTGCCCAAATATATGAGAAAAAAACCTCTTCATGTTCAAATATCTTCCAAACAAATTTGAAGTAGTCATATACATATATACATGCACATGTGTGTGTATACATAAATGCAGATATATATAAATAGAGAGATAGATACATAGATAAATAAATATAAGTATGTATATATACATACGTACATATGTATTTATATACTCATCTGTTTATATCTATACATACTGATATAAGTATATATATATATACATATAAGCATGTATACACACACATATAAGTATATATACACATATATATACAAATACATGTTTATACAATTCTATATATATATATATATATATATATATAATATATATAGAATCATATGCAAATAATTATATATATACAGTTATATATATATAGTTATTTGTATATGATTATATATGTATTTATAAACATATATCTGTGCATATGTATATATATGTGTGCGTGCGTTCATGCTTATGCATATTCTTATATTAGTATGTATGAGTATAAACAGCTGTATATATAATTACACATATACATATATACTATGTATATATATATATACATATACATATAAATATACATATACTTATATATATATAATATATATATATATACACACATATATGCCTATATGACCAACCATAACAACATATATAGTAAACACTTGCCAGGAAATGAATGAAAGAGATTGTTGAGGTTCGGCTTGCTCGACTCGTAGGACGGTTCAACGCAATCTACCTGAAACTTCAAAATCACTGTCTTCTTTTCCTTGAAAAACATTAATAAATATATACTTCACTAAAACTGCTTTGAATAATGCTTCAATTTAAAGTGAAATTGCGTTTGTGACGTAAAAACAAATATTCATACGGACATATACATCTCTACAGATATAGACATATATATAATATATTTATTATATATTATATATATATATATATATATATATATATTATATATATATATATATACATATATTTCTGTCTGTATGCCTGTCTACAATATATAATATAACATATCAGTGTATGTCCAATTCACTTTTAGTGTTTTTCAAGTTTTTCTTTCTCATGTTGCTCTCAAATTTACCTACTCTCTCTCTATCTCTCTCACACATACATACACACAGCCCCCACCACCACCACCACACACACACAAAAACACGCCCACACACATACACATATGTATATATATGCATCCATATATACACGCACACACGCATACACATACACCTGTTTTATGGTGAGCTTGCATTGGGAAACCTAAGCCTAAGAAAAGAACAGGATTAAGGACGGCATAAGGACTAGTATGAAGTAACTTGGAATGGATCCAGAGGACATAGAAACCTTGCTGCAGATCAAGGTGGCGGGCGAACTAAAGTGTGGAGCAGAGTAAAAGCGTCTGAATAGGCCAGGATAGCGCATGCAAGACTCGTTACGTTCGAGAAGGCGAATGACAAGGACTTTTTCGCGTGCATAGTTTGTTAGAGATCATGCCTTTCTTTTGTTGGGCTCAAATCTAATTTGCGAACCCATTGAAAACGAAACACCACCAACTATTCTGTCAATATGTCTGTGCACACCTTTGAATGTAATGTATGCCAGAATGTTTGCAAATCTAACGGAGGCCTCAACGTACATTTTAAAATCCACAAAGATCAGAGCTTATCTGCAGTTCTTGGTGGACCAAATCGGATATGCAATCTACGCTGGTGTCTTTAGGAACCTTGTCTGTTTTAAAAAGCTACATCGGATGCCATGATGGTTCTAGGGTTTAGGAGGTGGTTAAGCACTGCATAAGGAGTAGACAACTACCATCTCCCTCTCTCTCTTACTTTCTCTCTCTCTCTCTCTCTCTAGATATATATATATATATATATGAAACAACATTTTGTAAACGAAATTTAGAAGCTTCGAATGTATTTTGTATTTTACAGAAAAGAAAATCATTTTCGAACAGAGAACAGGGCCATGCAACAGCAGAAAGGTTCAGTATTTTATTCTTATAAGGTCGGAAAAGTTAGCAGACGGGTAAAGAAGTCAAACTCGTACCCCTCTGCTGACAGCTTTTCCGTCTTATAAGGTAGATACCCAATCAATCTCTCTGAGATTTTCACGTCCACACTGAGTGTGAAATTTAACGTTTTTGTCTGTGATATATGTATATATATATATATATATATGATCATATATATATATATACATATATATGATCATATATATATGTATATATATACATATATATATATATGTATATATATGTATATATATGTATGTATATATATATATATATATATATATATGTGTGTGTGTGTGTGTGTATGTATGTATGTATGTATTAAGCTGAAGGTCGTCTTTCCTACTTTTAGCCGTATGTTCAGTGAACTGTATATCAAAAGAAATCACTGACAATGAACAATGATTATCATGGGAATATTTTAGCAGTGTTCACTCTTGTGCAAGGATCTGCACCAGATCACTGTTATGCAGTAAAACTCGATGGTTTGAAGTGCAATTTCTCTTGCCGAAAATATGTCGTGCATTCTCTCTATCTTTTCTGTTGGAAAGCTCGGAATCTTTGCTAACATACCACGAATGTTTCTCTTCTTGCATTTCACTTCCGAGATAATAAATAAGTTTTGATAGACCAGAAAGAGGTTTTCTACCAGATTGGTTGGACTGCTAGCAGTAGTAGGCATGTTTATCTCAGATGGGCCTACTGTGTTAAGAAATGTAATAAGGAACATTGGAGAGTGTCATACCAAATATATAAAAACAAGCATAAAGCATATTTGGCGTTATTGCCGCAGATAAAATATTTTCCATAATTTGCTGCATTGTGGTTAATTTGTGATTAAAGGACAATCACCATAACCAAATTGCAACAATAACAACAAAAGCAACAACGGTAGCGACATCAATTACAACATAGATTTACTCAAACATGGAAGCAATAGTGTAAAAATATGGGATTAAGATAGATAGGCAGATGGATTGATTATGGATGGAGCGCTTTATGATGATAAGTCTAATATGTTAGGTTTGGATTGGTGACTAGGCAACAAAATAAAAACATAATAACAACAAGGGTCATGTTCTTATAAACTGAAATGGGAAAGTTAAAACATGAATATATATGTACACAAACAGACAGATTGGTCACAGATGCAACGTTTTTGATGAAATATGTAATTGTCTTTGTTGAAGCCAATGTCACAAAAATAATTATGTTATAAATAAACTGACATTTAGGATAAAAAAAATTATATTTTCTTTTGAAAGCTTCTGTAATATTCTACTCGATTCTTACAAAATATCGATGTTTCCGGTTGGAAATTATATAAATTCTCCAGAGACCACTCCTTCGTTGCGAACATGTAAGATTACAGAAACTGTTTATGATTTGCCGTCAGCAACGAAATGGAATATCAGACTAAATCGAATCAAAGACTTAATGCATATGAAAACACAGGACAAATCCACATAATAAATAAATGTGAGCAACCTACATAAATATCTAATTTAAACAATGCACATATATGCACACATACATACTTACATATATTTATACATTATATTAAACATTCATATTTAATATTCTCTTTTACTCTCTCTCTTTTACTTGTTTCAGTCATTTGACTGCGGCCATGCTGGAGCACCGCCTTTAATCGAGCAAATCAACACCGGGACTTATTCTTTGGAAGCCCAGTACTTATTCTATCGGTCTCTTTTGCCGAACCGCTAAGTAACGAGGACGTAAACACACCAGCATCGGTTGTCAAGCTATGCTAGGGGGACAAACACAGACACACAAACACACGCACGCATACATATATATATACATATATACGACAGGCTTCTTTCAGTTTCTGTCTACCAAATCCACTCACAAGGCATTGGTCGGCCCGGGGCTATAGCAGAAGATACTTGCCCAAGTGAACCCGGAACCATGTGGTTCGTTAGCAAGCTACTTACCACACAGCCACTCCTGCGCCTATATATATATATATACACACACATATATATATATATATATATATATATATATATATAGGCGCAGGAGTGGCTATATATAGCGTGTGTGCATATCTATACATATATACATGTATAAATGCATAATAAATATTTATTTATATGTATATATATGTGTGTACATGTATTCATATGCATAATTATATATATAGCTGCACAAATATATAGACGCATGCATAAATATGTGTGTGCGTGTGTATATATATGTGTGTCAATGTGTGTATATGCATGTATGTGTATGGGTGTGTGTGTGTATCCAACTGTCGGCTCTTCACTATCTTCTCTTGTTTGCATAAATCGTTTTAGCAGCTTGTATAAAAGTGTGTAAAGAAATTCATGTTTAAAGTGATATCGTTTCTTTTCTTTGTTTTTGCTATAATCATCCCATATATAATAAGTATGCATTCCTTATTATAGTACATGCTTACATACTGATATATCGCAATAATACACAGTGGCCGTGTGAGCTACGAAATCCTCGTCGCCACTGTTATATCGCACGTTCCGACGGCGTCTACTCAACTCCCGGCGTCTAGACTTCTCCCTCTATATCTGCGTATTGGGCTAGCCTACTTCATCGTTTGGGGGCGTCCACACAACATATACATGCATAAATACACACACACTAACACACACATATGCCTACAATACAAATGCAAAAATATTTGTATGCATATGCACGTTTATATTATACACAATGTATATATATATATATATATATATATATATATATATATATATATATATATATATATATATATATATAATATATATATATATATATGCATATTATTTTAAACTTGGGTATACACCTGGCAGTATACAGAGATTAAAGCACATTCATTGACATCATCAACAGTAGAGATATAAATGACACTAGATTTCCTTCAGAAATTTCACGTTGAGTAAGTAATGAATGAGGGAAAGAGAAAATTGTGATTAGTAAGGAATCTAGTGAATTCTGTTTACTCTTTCTCTCATGTCATATATATATATATATAAAGTTAATCCATACAAGAAAGCACAAAATACACAACAACGCGAGGACGTGGAACAAATATAGTATTATTGGACGCCCAGGAAAGAAGGAAAGAAGGAGGGTTTAACGTTTCGATCGGAGCTCTTCGTCGGAAACATAGAAAGAAAGATCCAGAGAAGGGAAGAAAGAGGAAAAAAAATCGCCAACGGTACACACGCGGTCACATTTTGAATGTATATATATATATATATATGTGTGTGTGTGTGTGTATATATATATATTTATGTATATATACGTTTAAATATTTGTTGTGCAAGATTTTTTATGTGAAGTCGTGTGTTGAAACAGATATTGTTATATTTCGGAATGGTCATATTGCCAGTTTAACCAATAAAAACACACGCACTATATATTTGGTGTTATTTTGCTTCAGTGATATTTATTTTTTACATTAATCTTAATCTTATTTCGGCCAAAGTTCTTTCGTCACACTCCTGTGACCGCATCAGTGGTCCTTTGTTTTCTTCTCACTTACTTGTGTCTCTCCTTACTAACCGTCAGCCATTTTGTATTTCTATTCAGACTAGAAATACAAAATGGCTGACGGTTAGTAAGGAGAGACACAAGTAAGTGAGAAGAAAACAAAGGACCACTGATGCGGTCACAGGAGTGTGACGAAAGAACTTTGGCCGAAATAAATTAAGATTAATGTAAAAAATAAATATCACTGAAGCAAAATAACACCAAATATAGTGCGTGTGTTTTTATTGGCTAAACTGGCAATATGACCATTCCGAAATATAACAATATGTATATATATATATATATATATATATATATATATTGTACTGTCCCGTGTTGGTAACAGTTAAATATTATTTAATGAACACAATATATATTGTACTGCTATTATAATCATGTGATGAAAACATGCCAAACATTGTTGTATAACATGTCTCGTATCCCAGTTCAATCCACATAGCCGCTTCGCTAATCACACATATTCAGACACAAGGAGAAAAGCAAAGCTACTAAGTTGGCTAGGCACGAATGGGGTCTGAAATGGCACGCAACACCACATACAATAAAGTGGAAAATAGTCGAAAAATCCACACAATAAGTTAACGAGTGGAAAACATGTATGCTATTCATAGCTGAAAGAGCTCAGTTCAGTTTCAGATCGTAGATCTCCAACTCATTGCTGAATTCTAGATCCGAAATTTTCATTAGTTGTAAGCATATGCTCAAGTCCCCGTTGAAGAATTGCGAAGTACCTCCACCACCAGACTATGTACCATAAACTCTAAGTCACTATCGTTTCAGCTTTATAATTTACGGTCTAAGGAAAATAACTCCTTTCTCCCTTTTATTTCTCTCGTTTTTTCGTTTTCCGGTTTTTCAACCATCTATTTTCTATATATGCTTTCTTCTCTGGCTTCTTCCCTCGTCCCAATTTCAGTACGATATGCCATGTGGACAGTGTCTGATAACTGTGCTCAGAGTAGTAACGTATACTAAAGAGTAAAGCTAGTCGCCAGATTTTATAATTAGCAACTTTGCTTCTTGCAAATCAGTGACCGATGGTCACATTCTTTACATTATTTTCCTAGCGGCAGCAAGTTCTGGCTATGGCTCTGGTGCGCAGGTACTCTCGACTATGTGCATACGTATATGTACATACATCGATACGTATAAATATGCATATGTGGGCACATGACGTCATGAAAGGTGTACAACAAAAAATACGAAGTACGAGTGCATAGAATTAATATTCTATTTTTTCGAACAACGAAAGAACACAAATGGAAAACAAGACAAACAACATAATGAACGACCCTTCATCAGTTGTTGGCTGTTTTTCTACTCTCGTATTTCGATCATTTAACAACAATATACGCTTTCAATAAAACAGTTGCTCCCACAAAGCAAATTAAGTAAAATTTGGGATATTGCGGAGGGTCAAAATTGGTAACACGAACAGAACAGTGAAAACAAACAGGGAGGGCTATTAAGCCTAACGAGGTTGTGGTAGCGAACGTGTAAATCAAGCTTGGACAAGAGACAGACAAGAACATGTAAATCAATATATATATATATATATATATATATATATATATATATGTTTGTGTGTGTGCATACACACACTGACAGACAGACACACACAGACACACACATACACATACACACACACACACACACACACACATATATATATATATATATATATATGTATGTATATACAAATTATGGGGGTTTAGTTCAAAGGTGATGTAAACGATTAGGTATGCTAGGTAAGTGTTGTAGCGGATTACTGGGGTTCCAAAGTTAGAGCCGAGACGGTAGTTATGGAGTCATTGCAGATATCCGATGCAGTGGATATATAATTGTTAAACAGGGCAGCAAATATTAAGGGAAGGCAAACATCTCAAGTCATGTACAATAATATTAAGAATTTTAAAATACATAGTGAAAATGAGAATGGTATATATTAAAAGGATAACGGCATAGAGGAAGGGAGGAAGAGAATAAGGAGATAGAAAGAAAGAAGAAAAAGGAAGCATAAAAGTTCATTATTCAACTTTCCGAAGTTATAGAAACAAAGCATCAGTCCTTAGAGGCAATCCTGCGTAGATTTATAAGCGGTCATAGATCTACACAGGATTGCCCCTAAGGACACACGCTTTGTTTGGTATCGGATATTCATCGCGTACAGTGTTCCTAGTCAATTTAATCACTGTTGCAAGTGTGAAAATGTGAAAACAACTAAAAAATTGTCTGTAATGTAAATATACTATCATATAGATTTAAGAAGTATGGGAAACAGTCGAAATAAATAGAAAAAAAATCATTTTAATTTCATAATATTCTCTAACCAAAACTCAAACTATACCACCAATACACATATTTAAAAAAAATGATAGAAAGTAGTAATAGAGAATTACAAAATGTAAATAAATAAAAAATCAAAGAAATGTGATAACCACTGAAAATATTTATTTTCTAATGCCAAATAACGAACATATAGATTTTAAAATTATGGAAATACTACATAGAAAAAACTATGTACATAAAACGGATTTGGATCTTTTCAATTAAGATAAATATTTATTTACATGAAAATAAAAGGACATCTTCCAATTCTGTTTCCTGACTGGGTCACCGCGCAGGTGGACAGTCGAAATAAAAGTCAAAATCATTTCATTTTTATAAAAAGATTAAAAATGTATGGAAGACAAAACATACAAAAAAATCTATATCTATTTACCTCCATTTACGCGGGAGCTCTGGGCAAAATGTTGTAGTGCATGACTGTCCTTGGGGCATAAGTAATGTGTGAGAAGAGATAGAAGTAAATCGGTTGAGAATTGTGGGAATGTATGCGTAAGTCATTATACACACACATACTGTGATTTATATATATTAGGTCTTCGAGTATGAGATTTGTAGTAAGGTACATGGTAAACTTTGACAGCTGCTCATTTTGCGCCATTATTACATTTTGACAATCTTTATTTTTTGTTAAAAAACTAACACGTCTATTTCTTTATTCTAACTAATTTTGAGCTTTATAAATTATTTATAAATCGTTTTTGCTATTTTTGTTTAGAGAAGGATAAGTCGGAAATTCGTACAGTTTTGAAATGTGAGTTCGTTCTTGGAAATACAGCATCAGAGACTACTCGGAATATTAATGGAATATTTCATTCTAATGTTATTACACAGAAGACAGTATCAAATTGGTTTCCGAAATTTCGTTCTGGTAACTTTGACCTCACAAATGAGCAACGCGCAGAAACAAACGTAGATAATGACGAACTGAAAGCCACCTTCGAGTCAGATCCATCTCAAAGTGCCCGTGAATTATCGTTATTGTTTGGGGTTAGCAAGCAAACAATATTGACTTACCTAGTTGTATACGCAAGGGAAAATATAGATACTTCAAATATAAATAAATATATAGGGTCTAATTACCCTTCTCACCACGATAGTAAGGCATATTATCCCTTAATCCATGCTATCGCTTGTATTTACAACATTCTTGATAAATTAAGCTACGTATTAATAGTGCCCATACAGTGTTCTATTATTAATCCCATACTTTGATATTATAACCATCGATTTATGTTTATTTTATTTTCTAACAATAACCCCTTTTTCAATTTCCTTTCACATATACTTTTATACTAATATTGAAACATTATATCCCTTTGTGCATATATATATATAAAGAGAGATGTAATGTTTGAATGTAAGTATAGATGTATTTTTCAAAGTAAATTGAAAATATACACATATATATGTATATATGCATACGTATATATATACATATATATATACGTATCCATGTATATATACGTATATATATATATATATATATATATATATGCGTATATATATATATGTATATTATACGTATATATACATATATATATATACGTATATGTATACATATATATATGTATACATATATATATATATACACACACATATATATATATATATATATATATATATATATATATATATATATATATATATATATATATATATATATGATAATAAATATTAGGGAATAAATCCAAACTTACAGGGAAAAATCAGATTTAGGATTGAATCCAATTTTATAGTAAAATATTATATTATATTAAATTAGAGATAAAACCACTATTAGGCAAATCATACAATGAAAAACTTAAGCCAATACATAAGATTATTTAATTTATATTATTTAAATATATAACAAAATTATTTTTAAAAATATAATTAATATAACTACAGTCATTCATCAGGTGGTTTAAATATTTAACTTGGCGAGGTTTAATGAATGACTGTAACTCGAAAATTTAAAGAAATTAACAGCCATGAAACGATCGTAGTGTTATATTAATTATATTTTTTTAATAATTTTGTTATATATTTAAATAATTAAATAATCTTATGTATTGGCTTAAGTTTTTCATTGTATGATTTGACTAATAGTGGTTTTATCTCTAATTTAATATAATATAATATATATTATATATATTATATATATATATATATATATATGAACTAGCTGATGTTCCCGGTAATTCTTGGGGGCAAAGATGTTCTATTGAAACGCCTTATAATTCTGATGATATAAGAAAGCAATTTCGTTATAATTGTCACAAAAGGTGTATTTTCCGTCGCTAAAAAATACAAAAATACAAAAACACTGTCATCTGAAGGAGGGAGAGAAAGTTGGAGGTGGGGTGCGGGAGAGGTTTTCAGAGGGTTGCTAGAAAGATTGTCGTAGGTTGGCAAGAGAGGTTGTCAGAGGGAGAAGCATCTTTGTTCCAAAGTTTCAGTCTTGCAGGGCTTCGTGATACACAGTGCTTTTAGTTTTGCCATTCGGTACATACATGAATAAATTGTCTGCATTTCTAACTCTAGAGCATCGTACATAGAGCTGTCCGTGAGAAAAATCAGATTCTGCAAGATTAAGGCCTACCACTTCCAATGTCTGACCCTGTGCTTTGTTGATGCTCGTTGCAAAGCTTAATCTCAGTGGGAATTGTAGCGTTTTTAAATCAATTTGTGTGTCGGAAGGAATCAGAGGAATCTTTTAAATGAAAACATCTCCACCACTTGCATTCCCAGTCAGTATTGTTGCCTCCAACACTGTCTGCTTGAACGTCTCGATGTCTCGTGCCACTGCATAATTTGGGGGATCGAGGTTTATTTGTTTATTTTGTCGCAGCTTCGACAAAATAAGATTGATAATGAATGTTTTGCTAGTTTCACCTGGAAAATTGAGAAAGAAGACATTACCAGTCTCGCTGTGAGTGGCTGAAATAATGGATTCGAAGGTAGTGTTTATTATCAGCCACAAACGCTGTCATTTCTTCGACGTCATATTTGATCTCCCGTACATATTCGATGTCAAGGGTTTCAGATGACACTTCTGGTTGAGGCAGACCAAAAGCTGCAGATCCACTGCCACCCACGGATTTCACTCGGTTGTCTAGGTCATTGAATGCCTCGTTGAAAATAGCCTCGTTGTATTCAACAGCTTCCGATGGGCTCTGCCTTTAAATTCTGCATAGTATATCCTCTGACATGCTTTCTCTGTAATTCTCCCAAAGCGTTACAGGATCACTGAAGGCACATGTCATAAACATGATGGAGAATAATTAGCGTAGTTGAGTTGGCATTTTGGCGACAGAAGTCTCGTCGAGTGTTTGGTGCCAGTGAGCATCATCTTCAAGTGGTCCATGTTTGGCAAAGGCCGCCCTAAATTTTGAACAGAGCTCTCGCAGATATGGAAAACATGTGGGACCTTGGACAGTGTATAGGAGGAGACGTAAAAAGGAGTACTCTTGTTGATTTCGATGGACTGTGTAAACTCTCCCAATAACATTGCTTTGAAATATATTTTCTGCTTCATAGGCGATAACTGGAGTTCCATTTATACGTTTTACCCATTTATTTCCTGACCAGGCGTAATAGACAGGTACTTCAACATAAAGCAGGGATCGGGCAAAATTGTCTGTTTTGCATAGGTCGAAGAAAGCTGTAAATATTGTTTTGCGGGGTTGCTGAAATTGCTGTTGAGCATTATCTTCCGGGAAATAAACACGCTCTCTGCTTTCAAGATGAACAACTAGACTCACAAACATTGGATTCCGTCGAATATACGCCAAATCGCCTCGTTTGATGATATGCATCTTCCCGGTAGATAACGTCTTATTTCATCCGTTTGCTGTTCATGCTCATTGACTCCAAAAACTGCTGTATTAGACCGCTTGTTGATCTATTTGCAGATGTATTTTATGCTCTTTACAGAATTAGATGATTCGACGTTGATGTGTGCCTCAAACATTTTCGATAGGAGTTTGTTGTAGAGTACAATCTATCTGTTATCCACTCCAACTTCTTGCTGGTGTGTTTTCAGTGTTGCAGTATACCCGCCATGTTCAGGTTTGAGCCGCCTGTAAAGTTGATAACCGTTATATCCAGCTCTTGTTTCTTGAAAGAATGGTCTATACATATTACTCTCCATGCAAGGATATAAAGGGTTAAAACTTCCAGAGGGCCCGTGAATCATGAGTTTCTTCACAATGTTGTAGAGCTGAGCGTCTTGCTCTGGGTTTGGGAACTCTGCAGAAATAATGTCATCAATCGAATCTGGAAATATCCTCTCCTTGCACCATATGAGCCTATGCAAATTAGGCAGACCCTGTTTCTGCCATTCGATTGTGTACACCGAAGCATTGAGATCACCAAAGATTTTACCATCTTTGAGCAGCCACAAAAGTTTTTGCTGTTTCAAGTTGAAGACCCTTGCAATTATGTCATGTTTATCACTGCTGTGTTGACCTTCGAAGAGGTAGTGTAGAATTTCTTGCCATTTGGGATTGCAGGTAAAGGTGAGGAATAAGTGAGGTCGACCGATAGGCAGCCAGAAGGATAGACATATTGTTGAGAACAAATGATTTCGTTGAAGGTCTGTTATCTCCATTCCAGCCCCTGGCGGCCTAGAAGAGGTTAGAAGGGTCAAATGGCGAAGGCATTATTCTGCTTAGCGAAGGCATCTGGGAAATGTATAACTGCTATCATTCACAGAAAAAACTATTGTTTTACCGAGAGAAAAGTGCTGTTGAAGAGTTAAGTGAAATTTGGCAACTGAGAATCGAATCTACGCTATGCCTGCATGAAACCACTACAAATACGTTGTGGAATAAAAAAATTATCTACTGTCATGGAAAAAGTGTAACTTAGAAAAAATGAAGAATTATCAGAGTAATGGGCATTCAAAAACGTATGTATGTATAGAAATGTATAAATGAAGTATTTAAGGTTTAAGATTCAAATCAAGGAAGTGCAATAATAATGCTTAGCATTTCAAAACCGTGACTAGTGAAATTCAAAATTAGGAGGGCTGATCGTGTGAATCAAATATTGATCACTTCGCTCAAAACTGTAGGTTTATTTCCCTTGGTTTGTTTAAATAAAATATTAATATGTAATAGATAGAAGGATCCATTGTAGGGGCCCTGTTGTCGGTTTTTTCAAGAATCTAAGTATGTCACAATGTTTCCAGACATGAGTTCTACTCACGTGCCAAATAAAGTATACAAGTGATATTGTCTGCAAAAATTAGAAATTGGACGCACAAAAATCAATATTGAAAGTAATCGAACATAATGATCGCCTTCATTTCTTCCACACCAGAATAATAAGTATCCACCTTTGCTTTCTTCTAA
>NC_043006.1:56328831-56331997 GCF_006345805.1 Octopus sinensis
CCGCTCTTGAGTAGAGTCCTGATAGAATGTCGCTTGCTCTGTGCAGTATGACCTCAATGCGGAAGTCTAACATAACCCTAAATATCAAGCTCGGCTTTTTTTTTTAACATGGCTGTTAAATTGGACCTACTATAACGAAATGAATGTTACTACATCCTGAAGCTTAGTCTGAATAAGTCTCTGGCTGTGTGTTACATCAAAATACTGCGTGTAGTACTTAACATCAGGGAGAATGAGCACATTAATAATAACCATCGGTAAAGGTAGTTACCGGGGCAGTGTGAAAAAATAGTAGCTAGAAGAATGAACTTGGTTAACAACTGCCAGAGACACCGAAGGAAAGAGCAGCCGACAGAAGCATACGTAGGTATACTCAAGAAAGATGAAGAAGCCATATATATGGAGACATAGGCGGCTAAATGGAGGACTCATCAGGCTGGGGTAGTGTAAAACTCATACCTTCTCTAGGTTCTTTGTTCGACCACAAAATAGAATAAAAAGTGAAACCATTAACGGAAGGTGTTTATGTGATTGATCAACTTGCTACAAATAGAAGCTACATTTTCTTAAAAAGCACACGTATTTTAAATTAAAGAAGGACACATTACAAATGTACAAAATCAACGGGATGTTCGCCTTCAAAAACAACAACAAAAACAACACTAGCACTGCTACTTAATCCATTTCGTCATTGAATTTTATTGAAATGAAGTAAGTTTCATTACTATATTTGATATGCAAAATTCTTAATTGGAGAATGTTCGTTGAAACATATTTTATTGTAATTCCCATCCCAAGTAACTGTAAGCCCCTACTAACCGTCAAAAACGTAGACTTATTTCTGAAGCAAATTCAAAGCAGCTGCATTTCACAAATAAAACGTAACCTAATGAACGCATTATTTTGTTGTTTTTACATTAATCACTACCCCCATTATCGCCCCACTTTTCAACACGCCCAAGGAACTGTCCATTTTGGGAACCACTGATTTAGTCGTTAAACCCTTAAAGGTGATGCTCTGGCATGGTCAGAGTTCGGTAAATGTAACCAGTAACAATAAAGGAATGCCTATTTTCTGAAATATGTAACATGTTACAGCAGTTATAGTGGAGACATTATGACATAGTGGACAAAGTATCTTCGCGAATCAGCTGGAAATGAAATTGCTATCAATATCTTTGAGCATGTAGAAATGTCGAATCAAATACCTAAGATTCCATTAAGGTGGCGAGCTGGGTTCAAATTTCGCAGAAGCCGACTTTGCCTTTCATTCTATTGAAGTGAATAAAATAAATAGAATTTGAGTACTGGGGTCGATTTAATTGGCTTACCCATTCTGCTGAGATTGCTGGCCTTGTACCAAATTTTGAAACTAATATTTACTTCCTATTTTCTGAATTTGAAATACTGCCTGAGACAACTTTACCTCTTAATTATTTTCTCGGTAGAATTGATACCTGTGTGTGGGGAGGGGGTGTATGTGTGAGAGAGAAAGAGAAGGATGGGAGAGCGCGAGGTAGAGAGAAAGAGAGAGAGAAAGAAAGAGAGAGTGTGTGTCTGAAAGAGAGAGAAAGAGAGAGAGTGTGTGTAAAAGAGAGAGAGAGAGAGTGTGTGTGTAAAAGAGAGAGAGAGAGTGTGTGTGTGTGTGTGTAAAAGAGAAAGAGAGAGAGTGTGTGTGTGTGTGTGTGTGTAAGAGAGAGAGAGAGTGTGTGTGTGTGTGTAAAAGAGAGAGAGAGTGTGTGTGTGTGTGTGTAAAAGAGAGAGAGAGTGTGTGTGTGTGTGTAAAAGAGAGAGAAAGAGAGAGAGAGCTGAGTAAGAGGGAGCAAAACAACGAATATTCCAATAGCGCTGACATTTGCAAAGACCTGTTCCTTATATTTCATATTTGTCATTCAGCATCATTGACAAACAGCTGCGAATGTCACTTCTAGAAACATCGCATATGCCACTGCTGTTCTCTTGGCGACTATTCCTTTTTGATAGAACAATATTCAGATAGGTTCTGTTCTCTTCCGTTTGATTATTATTTTCCATAACAATAAAGAGAAAACATCTTTGTGCTTTAACAATTATTTCACATTCGCTTTAATCTACTTATGCTTTCTTCTATTTTTAACTATCTGAAATCCTCCTATGGGGAAGCTAGAGGTTTCAAAGCAAGACTCTTTCGCTTTGGTTTCGCTTTGATACTCATATCAGCATGTCAGCTGGATTTAACGAGGGTACATACTGATTCGTGTCTGTTGCAAACAACAATATTCGGCTTGTTATGTTTACATTTTATAGCTGTTTTAAAGGGAATACTCCACCAATATTCCTCGTGTTAATGACTGTCTATGTATTCAATAACAGGATGTATGTATGTATGTATGTATGTATGTATGTATGTATGTATGTATGTATGTATGTATGCATGTATGTCTGCATGCATGTGTGCATATGTGCATGCATATATAATTATGTATGTGCCATCGTTGGCTTTATCTCGTATCCGAGAAATTAATTACTTCTTTTCTGAACGCTTCCTTTATGGTCATGCCGTTGATGACTCTGTAAATCAATTCTTGCATAGAAGTGTCCATGGCATTGGAGGACGACGTTGATTTTCTCGAGCCTTTTCCTTTTGTCTTTTGATCGCTTCCTTTTCGCTTCTGATGGTTTCGAAATTTTCGGTTCTGATAGTGATGGAACACTGCCATTTGGTACAATCTCGGGCTTGTGTTTCAACAAATTTAGGCTCAATTCCAATGGCTTTCACTGTTGATTTGAATTGCTCCTTTTATGTTTCAAGCACGCAACTCTTGGTCTTCTTCCTGAAGTGAGCTCACTGAATGAGACTTGGTGTAGGACCCTTGACTCTTCCATTCTTGCTACATGACCTGACCTGACCGTATTTCATGCGTCTGGTTTATATATATAGATATATATATATATATATTATATATATATATATTATAGGAGGAGACCCCCTTTGGTCATGAATGACCATGGAATTGCACCTAAAATTTATCCTACGAGGCACAAGTCCGGGCAAGGTCGTTTGTAGAAGGCCAGCAGTCCCCATTCATACCAGCCTCCCCGCTCAACACCACTGATATTATCCACGGGAAAGGCAAAGACCGATACAGCTTGGCACCAGTGATGTCGCAACTCGTTTCTCTACATC
>NC_043006.1:56334597-56339597 GCF_006345805.1 Octopus sinensis
TGTAATATTTGCGTGTATTTCTGTTATCTAAAGCTGAGGTGTATTAATCGTTTGTCGTAGACCGTTAAGAAGTGGCCTGTATTTTGTAATAAAGAGAGTTTCTTTACTTATTCGTTGTCTCGAAGTTGTATCGTCCCTAAATTGGTAGAGGGGGAAAATCCTGAAGCCTGGTGTTTTGTTGTTGGCGCAAGTATCTATGTGTTGGCTGAAAGCTATTTTTCTGTTTTGGGGAATTTTTATCTGGGATCTGTGCAGGGCCATTCTTTTACGCAAACTATTTTTTGTTTGGCCTATGTACTGCTCTTGACACCCAGAGCAGGTTACTGTGTATATCAGGTTCTCCGAAAAACATGTGAAGTTGCTTTTCACTGTAAACCGTTGTCCCTGTTTGAAGGAGAACTCTGATCCCTCAATTAGATAATCGCATATCCCGCAATTGGGTCTTCCACATTTTTTTACTGTCGGCTTCTGTGTTGAAGAGTGTATTCGGGCTTGTGTTAGGAGACTTTTCATAGATTTAGGCTGTCTCTTGCCTTTTATGATCGTGTGTGTTTGGAGGATTGTGTTCATTCTGTGGTCTTTTTTTAGGAGGGGATGTTGTGGAGGATGGTGCCGAAGGCTTCATTGTTGAGAGGGTTGTGTGTGGAGATGTATGGTAGGCTTTGGTCGTAAGTTTTTCTTTGATTGGGATGTCTCAATTCCTGGATGTTAAGTTGAATGCACATGTCAATAAGTGAAGGTGGGTAGTTCCTGGTGATAAGGGTATCTTTTAGTTCTTTAGTTATATATATATATATATATATATATATATATATATATATATATATATATATATATATATATATATATTATATATATATATATATAATATATATATATATATATATATCAGTTAAATAAAGTTAAAACACGTTTTTTATTATAGTACTCTAACATTAAAAAATATTCGTAATGCTCATACAAATCTTAAATTACAGTTGAGTTCTTGACAACTTTAGTCTCTCTTAGAACACTCTAGCAAGCTGAATTTTTAGAATACCTTTTTTACCAATCTGCATGCATCTTAAGCATCACGGTTCGCCAGGCGTATCGATATTCAAAAACTTGTTTATATTTATATGCTAAAGAATTTTTAATCCACATCATTGACTGCTTGTTATATTATTGCTGTTATTTCCGTTCAGAAATACATACATTCATACAGACATACAGACATACATACATATTTTGTGAATTGGGGAAGCATTAAAGAGTCATATAAAATAAATACCTGCATAATATGTTCAGTAAGGCTCACTAGCTGGTTAGCCCCCGAAACAAGTTAGAAAGATAAATAAAGAGAGAAAATAAACAATAGCAGGAGCACCTGTTACAATAGAGGATCGGCGACAAGTTGGGCTATTAGTTGCGAATCTGAATGTAAAGTTACGAATCTGAAGCAGTTAAAAGAATGGGCTCCTCTCCAACAAAAAAGTAAATTAAAGTAGAAAGCAACTCAGATATGCAACTAGGAGCCCCTCGCTCGTGGAACCGTATGAACTTCGTCATCCTTCAAATAGCCAGCCTGAAATTTATGGGCAATCGGAAAGAGCAGCAGGAAATTGTAGGGAAATGTTAACTAAAAACTGAGGAGCATCGAGGCTATGATACAGATAATGCAGAACAGGCAGGCAACAGAAGGAACAGTTTAAAAGTATATAAAGGTCCCAGGAGATGGCTAAGGGCCTCTTCCAGACTGAGCATAATGCATGTGTCTATGTATGTATGTATGTATGTATATATTCCCTTTCTTTTTTATAGGAATACATACATGAACACGCACACGCGCGCGCATGCGTATATTTGTATTTATGATATGTCTTTTTGAATCTATATATTACTCTGCACGGTTGGAATACTAAGACTAGAGTATGGTTATTAAACAATGGGAAATTGGGTTTGATCATGCAGTTCACTCAAACCCACTCACCTGACGAAGTGCGAGTACCAGTTACTGTTGAATCATATCTAACAATATAATAATCCTATAATAATACGATATTAAAAACTCAGCAACTGACAGCTGTTACCAATGCAAAGAAACAATTCATTTGATTTGTGATTAAAGCCAGTTCATTCCATTTTCTTCTATAAATCATATGTGTGTGTATGTGTGTGTGTTTATATATTGATAGAGGCATAAAAGTGTTATATAGAATGTTGTTGGGTGTCTGATCAGAGTCGCATGGTACTCGGATCAAATACAGGTGTCATTTCCTCATGCGTATATAAGATTACTGCTTATTTGATTAATATCAATCGGCTGTATGTGCAGCTGTTTCACCATTCAGTTTTCACATGCTCTACGTTCTGCTTGATCAGGGGTGGAAGGCTTGAGGGATCGTCTGTATATGCTTGTAACTACGTCTTCTAAAGCAGTTAGCGAAAGTGTGGTAGAAGCTATCAGTTCATACTCGCTCACGTCTGACACCTAAGCTTATAACATATATATATATATATATATATATATATATAGGTTTCAATGGAAAGGTAACCTTCGAGAAATTGACAACCAAAATACAGATTATTTTTCTCAATATATGTTTCGAAATTATCATCAACGTATATCACCTAATTTATTGGATAAAGCAATTGCATTTGCTCAAATGTTTAAGGTTATCTCCACATCGGAGAAGGACAAAATAATAATTGCTAGGTAAATGTTAATATATTTTAAGGATAAGAACTGGAGTCGAAATGACCTTCACGATAACTTTGATGTAACAACGGGGTCATCAGACTCAGCACAAGTTACAAACTTGGTCTACTTAATTCTTTCGAAAATAGAGGAAAAGTTCCTTAATATTAAAGGAGGGTTGTATAGGAATGATGCATTATTTGCATTAACTGGATCCTCTTTGCAAACTGTGGATAGGACTAGAAAAGCTTTGATTAAAATATTTTAAGGAATTTAATTTAGATATAACATTCGAAAATATTACAAAGGTAGTAAACTTTCTTGATGGTACCTTAAATCTCGATTGTGGTTTTCACCCCTTTTAATAAACCGAATAAAACAATGCAGTATATTAGTTTTATGTCAAATCACACCCGAACTGTTATAAATGGGTAAATTAAAGATATATCTATAAGAGTATCTAATCTTTCAGCTAATGAAAGAATTTTCAATAATTACGCATCATATATAACACAACACTCAACAATAGTAGTTTCAATGAGAACATCTTTATATACAAAAGAGAAGTTCTGTGTCTGTCTCCTACGATTTAGATTCCTAACTACTCCCACATTTTGCGGTGCAGTTTAACCAAAAGCGGGTATCTTATAGTCGTGATTCATATCGAGCCCTTCTGGGTGTTAGCGCGTCTACGATGAGTCTACGATTTAAAAAAAATTTACCATCATGTTTTTCGCTATTATATAAGGGAAGTAACTCTCTAAAAATGTCTACGATGAGTCAACGATTTTTAAAAAATTTACCATCATTTTTTTTCCATTTTAATGCATTTTTTTGCTATTTTTTGGCTATAACTCTCTAAAAATGCTAATATAGTTATTTCCCTTACAAACCCGAGCAACGCCGGGCGATACTGCTAGTTTATAATATAAGAAATACAATATTTAAAATTAAACTAGGTAAACACTTTCCAGACTTAACTGAATTGAATATTGACATTCTGTCAGTAAGTGAGCCTGTTGAACAACGGATTTTCAGGCTACGAGACATAACTCGCATACTTAATAGAGATGGAACTGTAGCTACAGGCACCTAAATAAAGGCTGGGTTGTGAGTGATTTCGTCTACCTTACGGAAATTTACAACTATTAATCATTTAGCTAATGCCGCTCTTCCGACGTCATCTAACTACTTTTATATAGCACTGTGACGATCCATATATTAAATATGTTAACACGTTAGCATTAACTGGGAACTAAGTTTCCTTTCAATAGGCACAACAGCTCTGAGTTATTTACAGAAGGGCAAATGGCCTACGGCCATGCTGGGGCACTGCCTTCAAGAATTTTTAGTCAAATGAATCGACTCCAGTACATTTTTGTGTTAAGTCTAGTACTTATTCTATCGGTTTCTTTGCCGAACCGCTAAGCTACGGGGATGAAAACACACCAGCACCGGTTGTCACGCGGTACTGGGGAACAAAAGGACACACACACACACAAAAACACGACATATATACATATATACATACGACGGGCTTCTTTCAATTTCCTCTACCATATCCATTTACAAAGTTTTGGTAGGCCCGAGGCTATAGTAGAAGACACTTGTCCAAAGTGCCATACAGTGGGACCGAACCCAGACTCGTGTGGTTGTGAAGAAAGCTTCTTACCACATAGTTATCCCTGCGCATAGCTTTATATTTAAACAGCGTAGAAGTTATAGTTTTTTTTCAACTCCAATGTCCTATTATAGTACCAGTATGTATTATCAATTTTACACGTTTTGAGAATAAAATGATTTTACGTATTTCAGTTTTTCTATAAATCTCTTTATATCTCTTTATATATCTCTTTCCCCGCTCACACTTATTTGACTTCACTACACCGGGAAAATTTGAATTGTTTCTTTTAGCAGTTTAGTAAAATAGGGTAACATAAACAGACAAATAGGCACGAGTACGCAAACACGCTCGCATAATGCATAAACATATATATATATATATATATATATATATATATATATATAATATATATATATATATATATATATATATATATATATATTATGGCTCTTGGCTTGTTAATTCAAGAGTATCATTGATTGATCACGCTTCTCAGATACGGAAATTTAGCAACGGCCTTGAGCCTGTGATTGTCGACATAAATTGATGGTTCAACATAGGGTGATCCGGGAACCGAATGAAACATTACCGCCATCTTGCCGAGGCCAATGGTTAACTGCAACGCCTTGCAAGACTGGGAAAATCTATTCAAAAAGCTTTGCACAGATGAGAGTGAATATGCAATAAATCCACTGTCGC
>NC_043006.1:56344597-56397097 GCF_006345805.1 Octopus sinensis
AAAGGACCGTCTGTCGCGCCCACATACTTTCTCATGTTTGACGGCCATTTTGTGGTCCTTTGACGTTGCCTCTGTATTGCAGTGACCGTTAAGAGAAAGTTGGTTTTCCCCTTCCTGAGCTTGCTGTCTCTGTCTCAGGTGTAGACCTACTAATAACTCATTTATTCTTGGTGCACAGCTAAAAGACACTCTTAAACTTTATCTAAAGAAACCTATGTGTACGAGGAATGTATTTATCCACTGAACTAAGGAAGTGCGTACCCACAGTTTTTACGCTTAGGGAGCAACGGCGTAGAGACAACAACACCTTGCTGTGGTGTTTCATAATCAAGGAATTAGGGGCGGGCGTTTAAGTAATATTATTATATACATATTTGCATAAGCATTGACTCCAATTATTTATTATGATGGAACATGCAATCAAGGGGCTGCACGTTCGATCTCATTGTACAATAGTATGGACAAGTCTCTCGTGGTATAGATAGGAAGTGACCAACATATGGCCATAGCAGAAGACTGAATCTTGTTTGAGTGAAACGCAGCAGAATTCTATCAACATGTGCATATGTATATATGTGTCTGTAAACACACTCATACACAAAGACACACACACACACACACACACACACACACACACACACACACCACACACACACGTATATATAACTATATATACATGTATTTGTTTTGCAAGATTTTTTATGTGAAATCGTGTGTTGAAACATATATTGTTGTATTTCGGAATGGTCATTTTGCCAGTTTAGCAAAATAAGATTAAGATTAATGTAAAATTAAATAACACTGAAGCAAAGTGACACCAAATATATAATGCGTGTGTTTTTATTGGCTAAACTGGCAAAATGACCATTCCGAAATACAACAATATATATATATATATATATATATATATATATATATATATGTATATATATGTATATATATGTATATATATGTATATATATATATATTATATATTATATATATATATATGCGTGAATAAATATTTCTGTATATGTGCTCGTGTCCATATCCTTTAAATGCCGGGTTTGTGTGCATAGAATCCTCGGCTGCAGTGGTTCATCTGTCTTAGATATCACTACGATTTCATACACACACACACACACAAACACACGTAATAATAATAGCTTCAAATTTTGGCACAAGGCCAGCAATTTCAAGTAGGGGCTCAGTGGATTACATCAACCACGGTGGTCAGCTGTAGTTTATTTTCTTGACCTCGAAAGGCTGAAAAGCAAAGTCGACAAGGGCAAAATTTGAACTCAGAACGAAGCGACAGGCGAAATACCGCGAAGCATTTCATCCAGCGTGCTAACGATTCTGCCAGCTTACCACTTTAAATGTGTGGAATATATTAATAATATACAATAAAATAAAATGTCGTGACGGCCTTCATTGTTTCTATAAAGAGAAGTATATCATGAGAGAATACCTAAACAAATGAATCTAGAGTAACAGATTTCTTATTCATATTACTATTGTTACACGTGTCTAAGTTATAGCATTAAGCATGAGTTTATAATAATTTGTTTTATTACCAATTAAAGAGATTATGAAAGCTAGCCCAAGATTTTAGTCAACGTGTAACATGATATAATGTGTGTGTGTGTATGTATACATATGTATGTGTACATACATATATGTATGTATATATATATATGGTATGTATGTATATATCTGTATATGTCTGTATATATGTGTGTATGTGTAGGTATATATATGTTTATCCCATAAGTAATGTTCGGACTTCTATATTTGAAATTTTCGAACACTTTAACAGTAATTTAGAATATCTTATGGCATCAAGTTATATGTATTTGGACATATTTAAACTAATTAAATTTCACTAATTATATCTCTTCAAACATGGTAGTGTCTAAGGCGCATTTAAGGTACATAATGCATTTTGTGTTTAAAAATGAGAACTTTGCAGCTGAAGCGACTCGAAATATTCACTCAGCTTATGGGGAAGAGTATCTGAATGAAAGAACAAGCTGAAAAGGATTGGCAAAATTCAGAAGTATAGATTTCAGCCTTGAAGATGAGGCTCGAACAGGACGTCCAATTGAGTTTGGCAGAACATGAACAAGATCATGCAGTTTGATTTTAAGAATTGGCAGGCAAGCTTCGTTTAACCCATACAACTGTTCACTCCCACCTTCAACTGCTTGGAAAGGTCCACAAACTCGGATAATGGGTGCCCATGATTTGTCTGAAGCCAATCGCAAATCTCGAATGGACATTTGCTCTTCTCTTCGTTCTCATGAACTCATGTCAACCTTTTTGGACAGACTGATGACCGGTCATGAAAACTGGGTCTTATATCAAAATGTTAAGTGTCGTAGACATTGGCTTGATGAATGGGAACAGGACCAAACGCAGCCGAAAAGGAAACTCCATACGAAGAATGTTCTTCTCTCTGTCTGGTGGAACACGTGGGCGCACACACATACATGCTTATACTCACTCACACTCATACAAACACATATATATCTTTGCACGCTACCTTTATACATATGTATATATACATATATCTATGTACATATATATTTATTTATTTATATATGTATATACTCTTTTACTTGTTTCAGTCATTTGACTGCGGCCATGCTGGAGCACCGCCTTTAATCGAACAACTCGACCCCGGGACTTATTCTTTGTAAGCCCAGTACTTATTCTATCGGTCTCCTTTGCCGAACCGCTAAGTTACGGGGACGCAAACACACCAGCAATGCTAGGGGGACAAACACAGACACACTAACATACACACACATACATATGTATATATACATATATACGACAGGCTTCTTTCAGTTTCCGTCTACCAAATCCACTCACAAGGCATTGGTTGGCCCGAGGCTATAGTAGAAGACACTTGCCCAAGGTGCCACGCAGTTGGACTGAACCCGGAACCATGTGGTTGGTAAGCAAGCTACTTACCACACAGCTACTCCTGCGCCTATATATATATATATATGTATATATATATATATTCCCGTGTGTGTATATGTATATATGTGGAAATATGTCTGTATATATGTCTATATGTAAGCATATTGTAGTAATAAATTGCTATCTTAATTTTTTGTATGTGTAAGTATACATTCATGCATTTACAAAGGTATGTGCATGGGTGTGTGCGTGTCCTTGGGTGTGTGCGCGTGGGTCATCATTGAAAATACATATCTGTTCGTTATCTCTTTCTCGAAGAAAATCCTTTCCCGGTTTCTACGTGAATGTAGGAGTAACTTTGCATAAGCAGTAAAACAAAACACAGAAAAAATTTCGTGTAAACGAAGCAAAATAAAATAATCAAAAAATGAGTGCCGTAGCCATCCACAGCTACAGCCTCCAACCATGTGTGTGTATGTGTGTGTATGTGTGTATCTGCATATACACATATATATACATATATATATATATATATATATATATATATATATATATATATATATATATATATATGCATACACACACTCACACACAAACACACACACACACACATATATATATATTTATATGTGTATATATATATATATATTATATATATATATATATATATATATATTATATATATATATATATATATATATATATATATATATATAATATATATATATATATATGTGTGTGTGCGTAGAAGGTTGAAAGAAACACACAAGTTGATATGTATATGAAAAATAAGACAAGGTAGAAATGCGAAAATAAATTTACCATGAAAAGCATTTTAGTACCGGTTTCAGTTTTTGCGACTTTTTCAACTTAAAGTCAAGCATGAAAGACAACTAAATTGTGGAAAAATTAAATGAAATGTTTTTTATGGAAATATTTTTATAAAAACATTTTATTTAATTTTTCCGTCATTTAATCGTTTTTCATGCTTTTCTTGAAAAACTGGCAAAGGCTAAAACTGGTACTAAAATGATTTTCATGATAAAATTGTTTTAGTATTTTCTACCTTATCTTACTTTCTTTATATACATACATATATATATATATATACAAACTTCTATATCTACATACATATATTATTACATACATATATATACATTTATACATTTATATATATATGTATGTATATACATACGCATATATATAATATATATATATATATACATAAAGACTCACTCAACTATCAATCAATCTATCTATCTATCTATCTATCTATCTATCTATCTATCTATCTATCTATCTATCCTTCTATCTGTCTATTATCTTTTACTCGCTACCGTAAATTGTCTGCAATGTGATGGGGCAGCGTTTTGTATGGTCTAGTGGAACTAATTGATCCAAGTTCTAATTTTTTTTCAAGTCTGGTACTTATTATGTCGGTCTGTTATGCCGAACTGTTACGTTACAGGGATGTAAACAAAAGAAGGCCGGTCGCCTAGCGATAATGGTGAACAAACACACTATATAAGCACATACACATGCACATCACATACATATGTTCATGCATATCCATGCTTCCATCCAACATACTCACGAGCGTACACACATGCATTCATAAATTCATGCATACATACATAAATATGTATATTCATACGTAAACACATATGCACACATATGTAGACATATATATATCTACACACACACACACACACATATATATGTTTATATATATATATATATATATATATATATATATATAAAGACTCCGCCGGTTACGACGACGAGGGTCCCAGCTGATACGATCAACGGAACAGCTTGCTCGTGAAATTAACGTGCAAATGGCTGAGCATTCCACAGACACGTGTACCCTTAACGTAGTTCTCGGGGATAATCAGCGTGACACAGAGAGTGACAAGGCTGACCCTTTGAAATACAAGTACAACTCATTTTTGCCAGCTGAGTGGACTGGAGCAACGTAAAATAAAGTGTCTTGCTCAAGGACACAACGCGTCGCCGGGAATCGAACTCACAACCTTACGATCATGAGCCGAATGCCCTAACCACTAAGCCACGCGCCCTCACTATATATATATATAGTTAGATAGATAGATATAGATAGATAGATAGATAGATAGATAGATAGATAGATAGATAGATAGATAGATAGATAGATAGATAGATACATAGATAGATAATTTGTATCTATATACCTACATAATATGTACATGTACATACTTAAAAATATGCCTACTTTAATACATGCATACAGTACGCGTCGGCCATAGAAATTTGATTGAGCGATTTAATCTAATTTCATTTAATTAAACAACAAAACAATAAAATCTATATCAATATCAAAATTTACAAAATAACATAAAAATATCCTTTAATCTCCGAGGATGATGACGGTGACAATGATTATGGCGGTTCTGATAGTGGTGGTGGTGACGCTGCCTGGGGTGGCCGATATCGTGATTGTAATATAATTTATGGAGTGTCGGTGATCTCGGTGACGGTGTTGATGGTGTTAGTGGCGATGGTAATGTTGATGATGGATGTTGTTGATGGTGGTGGTGGTGGTGGTGGTGGAGGCAATGGCGGTGAACAACGTTGTTGTCGGGTGATTGTGTTGATGGACACTGCAGTGTTAGTGATGTCTTCACCGCTGTTGTTTATTGCAAATTACCCTTCATGGAGCCGGCTTATAATGAAAATTCTCACAGCCATAACCATGCTGTCTTTTTAGGAGCATATAGGATATCGTAATCAAAGTTTACTTTTTAAGACAATAAGGTGTGAATTGGAGGAGATTTGACGGTTAGGTTCTACTAGGTTTGGACCGCTAAGGTTGGCTCGGAAATTGATGGTGGTGGTAGGTTGCAGGTTTGGGTGTTAGTTCTGCAAAGATAGAAAGTTTTTTAGTAGCTCTTGTCTGTATGCAAGAGATAAAGATTTAACTTAAGATGATTTCTGGCGACTATAGTTGTCCATTTTCTGTTATGCATTTATTCAATTACTTGTTTCAGTCATTGGACTACAGCCATGCTGGGGCACGCCTTAAGGATTCAGTCAGACAAAGCAAGTGACATATAGATTGATTCGGGTTTATAGCAGAAAACATTTGCCCACGGCGCCGTGCAGTAGAACTGAACCTGAAACCACGTGCGGTTGCGAAGCAAACTTTTTAACAACACTGCCATACTTGCATCAATGATTATTTTTGTTTTGTTATTTTCTTGAATAGAGGGGAAGTCTCTGTCGATGACAACGACGACGACAGCAACGATGGAGATGAAGATGATCATGATCATGATGATGTTTATAGGTGATATTTTATCCTATTAATGTTTGGAATTCTAGTTAATACTCTTACAAAATACTTTATCATAAATATCACCATTACTATCAACACAATCAGCGTCAAAATTATCGTCACCCACCAAGAAACTATGACCCCCACCCCACAGCCAGCGCAACTATCCTCTCCCTCCTCCTCCTTCCTATCATCATCATCATCATTGCTATCGTTATTGCTATCATCATTTTCATCACAACCAACACCACCATTACCGCCACCACTACCCGCAAGCATCACCATCTAACATCTTCACCAAACATCATCATCATCAGTAGTAGTAGTAGTAGTAGTAGTAGTAGTAGTAGTCTTGCCTTACCTTGACGCTGAGGACAGTTCCAAGTCCGACTTGTAAGATAAACGTGACTATAAAAAACTTCCACATGATTGAAACAATCACAAGTTCTTTATCTTCTTTTTCTACTTTCACTTTCTCACTCAAAACAACTTTATTCAAACTCTCAATGTATTTTTTCTTCGTAGTTGTTCTTTCTGTTGTAGTAATAGTTATAGTTGTTTATAAAGTTTTAGCCGTTTATTGTTTCCATTCATAAAGTTCCTGTTATTGTTGTTAACGTGTATATGCGAGAAAGTGTGTGTGTGTAGTATTTGACTTAGTTTTCGTTTCCGCTTAACGACGATTATGATGAAAAAGTTGTGTTTGTGTGTTAATAATATGTATAAAATAATATTAATACAAAATAGTAATCACTCTTAGATGTTGATATTATTACTGCGCGCACAGACACACACGCACACACACACACATATATATGTGTATTAATTCATATATATTTATAGTTATTATTCTTTGCAATATTGTTATTGGTGTAGTTAATGTCAGCTGGGGTTTTTTTTTTGTCAGTATTATAATCGTATTTTTTTTAGATCGTTGCTGTTGCTGCTATTATTGTTTCTTCTGGTGTTGTTTGTATTGTTGTGGTTCTTGGAAGTAATGTTCTTGCAGAGATATATACACATGCACTTATTATACACAAAAATAATTTATAAAAACTGCATAAACAGAATGCAATTCAGTTTTCAATTTGTCAAGAATAAGTACATATTCGCGTGCGCTCCAAAACGTATATATATAGTTTTCTTTCGTCTATTTGTTTTTTGTTAATTGCTAAATTACTTTAGCTGTGGTTGTTCTTAATTTTTAAAAAAACTATTTTTTTATCTGCTTTTATTTTCAGTTTGTGATTTTGATTTTTTTTTTCGCTTCCTATATTTTTCTTTTCACTTTACTACTTTTTTACTTTCCAAATTCCTTAAACTGAACGATTCTTTTTACTCCGTTTGCAGCAATCAGCCTTGCTGTTGATAATATTATTGTTGTTGTACTGTAATTTTTTTTTTAATAAAAAATTTTTATAACTATTTTCTTTTTTTTTTTTTTCCTCAGATTTTTCTTCCTTTTAGAATTCCTGTTGATGTTATTAGTATCATTCTTTCTTTTTCTCCTTCCTCTCGATCTGAAGTTTTCGACGTAAAATTTTCAAAAGAATCGAATGTTCTTAACTTCCGTCTCCAGAAATATTATTAATTATTTTTTTTTTTCTTTTTTATATTTTTAAAAAATATTTTTCTGAAAATTTCAGCAACTTACGTTGTTATTCTTGTGACTTTTAATATTGGTGAGATATCAATACTTTATTATTGCTGTTGTCGTTTTTATTGTTGCTGCTCTGCCGTTTATCTTTGTTTATAATTGTTGTTGTTGTTGCCGTTGTTAACTTCTCGCTTCCTACTTGATTTATCTCTTTGTCCAACTTTCATCTTTATTTCATCGTTTCTCTCACAACTTCAATTTATGTTTATCTCTCTCTCTCTCTCTCTGTATCTATCTGTTTGTCTACCTCTCTCTCTTTCTTTCTCTCTCTCTCTCTCTCTCTTGCATGCACAATCTTTCTGTCTATCCCACCCCCGCAATTTTCATATCATTTGTATTCTTTTTATAGTCATTCCACACACGCACCACACATACACATACACTCACTCACACACATAAAACACACACATGCATACACACATACACACGCGCACACACTCACTCTCTCTCTCTCTCTCTTTCTCTCTGTCTCGCTCTCTCTTTTACTTCACTCTATCTTCTCCTTCAATCCGTTTCTGTCTCTGTCACTATCTTTCTAACTCCGTTCCTCAACAACAAAACACACACACGCACTCATACACACACACGCTAAAGCACACGCACATATTTCTCTCGCACGCACACGCTTTCTCTCTCGCGCGCCAACAATCACACGCACGCATAGCGCACACACTCACACAAAGACTCGCAAAGATCCGCTCCCCTCTTGCGCAGTCACTCAATTCTTTTCCTCGCTCACTAACTTTCTCTTTTCCTTAAGCACCCCCTTCTTCTCATTTACTCTCACCCTCTCTCCTTTCTTTAACTTCTTACTGCCTCTCGCTTTCTCTCTCTCTCTCTCTCTCTAAATATATATATATCTTCCTTCCACTCTTATCATTCAAGGATCTCTTTTTCCCACTCTCTGCATGCTCTTTTGAAACAAGCAATGTTATGGTTCGCTCCGCAGTGTCAGCCGTCTATATTAGTGAAAAATTGCAATGGTCTGTTCCGTAAGGGAACAGCCGTTTATCAATGAATGTTTGGCTTTTGTTTACCCTATTTTTTTCCTACCACCCACGCTTGTCTCTTGATTACGTTACTCTGCTGATCACCACCCACCCACCCACTATTACATCTCTATCCAACCCGTCCATACGATCAGCGCCTCCACCATCACCACCACCCACGCCATGTCCACTTCTAGCGCCACCTCCACTTCTACCGCCACCACCATTACCACCTTCACGAACTTCTACTACTACTACTACTACTGCTACTACTACTACTGCTACTACTACTACTACTACTACTACTACTACCACCACCACCACTACTACTACTACTACTACTACTACTACTACAGCAAACACGTGGTCGTCTTCATTAGTAACACCTACACATTTTTCGGCTACCACCAGTCATGTACTTCTATGCTACAGCCGCACCACCAACTCCAAAACCACCACTACCATCACCACCACCACCATCACCAACACCACCACCACCACCACCACTACTACTTCTACTACTGCCTGCACTAATCCCAGTAACCATACACCCTCCACTATCGCACTACCGTCACCATTAACACTTTCATACACTTCACTATTCCTGCAACCGAACGCATACCATCGCAGACACACTCACACACACACATCACGCACACGCACACTCACATACACACACACACACGCATACACACACACTCTTGCGTGCACAGACACACGCACGCAGTGTGTACGTGTGTTTGAGCGTGTGAGTGTGTTTGTGTGTTTTTGTGTATGCGTGTGTGCGTGTGTGTGTGTGTTATTGATACTGCTAGTGTAGTGTGCATAACACATGATGCTTCCACAACAAGCGCCAGTTCCGCCGAACGACGATATCCACAACCGCCGTCACACTACCTCTAACACCGACCAACTGCTCCACGGCTAATAAGTTGTGTGTACGTGTGGGAGGCGAGGGAGGAGGGACGAACCATCTAGCTTTCACCACTACAGGCAATATTCTCTTTACTCTTTTACTTGTTTCAGTCATTTGACTGCGGCCATGCTGGAGCACCGCCTTTTAGTCGAGCAAATCGACCCCAGGACTTATTCGTTGTAAGCCGAGTACTTATTCCATCGGTCTCTTTTGCCGAACCGCTAAGTTACGGGGACGTAAACATACCAGCATCGGTTGTCAAGCGATGTTGGGGGGACAAAGACAGACACACAAACACACGCACACATATGCATATACATACATACATATATATATATATATATATATATATACGACAGGCTTCTTTCAGTTTCCGTCTACCAAATCCACTCACAAGGCTTTGGTCGGCCCGAGGCTATAGTAGAAGACACTTTCCCAAGGTGCCACGCAGTGGGACTGAACCCGGAACCGTGTGGTTGGTAAGCAAGCTACTTACCACACAGCCACTCCTGCGCCTGTGAGTGTAATCAAAATGGTACCCAGCGCCACCACAACGATTACTAATAACAGCAGCTAAATATACCTGAAATTGCACCTAGAATAAATAAAGGAAAAATGAATCAGGCGGGTGTGTCTTGGCCTGCAGGATCTTTAATCATAGATCTGCTCAATGAGGCCAGACCAGGGGCTAAACAACACAATCTCAACAAAGAAATCTTACGCTCATGTCGGCAATGGTCATGTCTGGGTGATCATGGCTGGAACGCTTTTGAGAAGGTCAATCAGGGCTGACTTGTGTCTAAGAAGGATGAGACTCCACTATATCCAATAAAATCACATTAATGGCGTCCCCGCGCCAGCACCACCAGGGCCCTAGCTTATGAATCCTTATGTGGTTGCCTGATCTGCTAGAAATAGCAGTTAAACCCTATTGCTTTAATCAGATATTGGATAACGTAGATGTAGATGTATTATGTTAAAAATAAAGCAGGATAATCACGGTTGGAATATCTTTCATGAGAACTCGATCCGATTAAGGTTCACTGGGGGTGTGGGGTCAAATAATACTAATTGTTTCCAATTTTGATACAAGGCCAGTAATTTTGAGAAGAGGGGACAAATCGATTATGTTAACCCCGGCATTTGATTCCCACTGTTTCACTGACCCGAAGGGTTAAAAGGCAAACTTGGCCTTGTCGTAATTTGCATTCGGAATATAGAGCCGGAATAAATGTTTGTTTAGCATTTTGTCCTAAGCGCTAACCATCATGCATGCTCACCACCTTCAGTGATCTAATGATAATACTTTTACTAATTCTCTAAACTTTACAGTTGTGTTGTTTTTATATTTTTCTCACCCAGCCCCGCTCAGTTCCTTTCTGTCTTGCGTTTTTAATATTCTCCATCATCATCCACTCAATCTATCAATCACCTGTCTTGTTATACAGTTCAAAACGCTGAAAACACCGACACCAGCAGCAGCACCACCACAACCACCACTACCACCAGCACTACCAGCACCATCCCCACCACTACCACTACCAACCGCACCACCACCAGCACCACCATTATTACCACAACCACCATCACCATCATCATCATCATCATCATCATCATCATCATCATCATCATCCTAATCATCATCATCATAATTCTTCTCCTTCTTATTCTTATTCTTTTTCTTCTTTTTCTTTGTATAAATCTTTTTTGTATTTCTTTGTCTTCAACTTCATCTATTTCTTTTCCTTCTACTTTTCTTCTTCTTCTTCTTCTTCTTCTTTTTCTTCTTCTTTTTCTTCTTCTTTTTCTTCTTCTTCTTCTTCTTCTTCTTCTTCTTCTTCTTCTTTTGCTGCTGCTGCTTCCTTTTCTCCTCCTCCGCTTCCTCTTCCTCTTCCACCTTACTACATAATTCTCTACTCCGTTAAAGACTTATTCAGACAACCGATTCAATGATACCGTTCACCGTTTACACGTTAAACCGGTTACTTGGAGATGAGCTGTTCCATTTGCATCAATTTGGGACCAAAAAGGATTTTAGACCCAAGAGAACGCACACACAAACACACTCACCTCTCAAACGAAGGAACACTGTTTGTGTCTGTGTGTTTGCGCGATTGCATGTCTGTGTGTCCGTGTGTATAGAGTAATCTGATTGTTGATGTTGTCAAAGGATTCAGAAACAACGGAGTTGCTAACAATTGGTTGAAACGTGCTGGTAAATGTATGGAGAATGTGAGCCCTCTCTCAGAGAAGGGCACGAAACGGCCCCTTTTGTGTGGCCTGTCTGGTGGTACGTGCTTCTCCAAGACAGGCCTATACAGCCACAAATGTGTCCACAGACTCGCCCCCACCGCCTACCAATGTAATTGATATCCAGTATGTTCTACTATTTTTAATCTCATCTGGTAGAAATGGTGAAGGCGCGTGGCTTGGTGGTTAGGGTGTTGGATCATGGTCGTAAGATTGTGGTTTCGATTCCTGTGCAAAACACTTTTTTTTCACGTTTTTCAAGTCCACACTTTTAGCAAAAATGAATAATCTTGCTACGGATCGGCGTCCCGTTCAGGTAGGAATGTATACGCTATGGAAACCAGGAAACCAGCCGTATAAGTCTATATGACTCGGGAAGGAACTTTACGTTACTCTTAATTATGTCCCCTCTTGTGTATTACTCTTTACTACGTTCTCTCGTGTGCAGGTCAGCGAGTGAATTCACTCTACATTGTTAGGTCCCAGCATCCAGATGGTCAGGCTGTTAATGGATGGTTGATTTGTGGACGGTGCTTCAGCATGGCCGCAGTCAAATGACTGAAACAAGTAAAAGAGTAAAAAATAAAACCAAGACATGTTTCCAAACGGTGGGTGAGACGACGGACCTCTATAGTTTCCGTCAACCAAATTCACTCACAAGGATTTAATAAGCCTAAATAGTAGGCCATGGTAGAAGACTATCACACAAGTTTTATGCTTTTAATTACATGTATGTGTAATAACATTAAGAATTACATGTTTTTCAAGAGGCTCAAATATAAGTATGTTTTAATGCCATTAATTGTACGTAAGCTTTTGAAAACATTGTGGTACCTTTAGATGCTCCTTGTGGGAAAACTGTTTAAGAATCAATGCCCTATAATCTCGAAAAGTGTGAACGGCTACTACAAATATTGTAGTTCTAGTACCAGCTTTTCAAAAGAACAATAGTTAGGGGTGGAAAATATTTTCTTATGAGCCGATGAGAATGCTTCTAATTGATCGGTTAAGAGAATAGATGGTGTATCAGTTAGTTATACTACACCGACTTTATTGGACAAGATGAAAATTAATGTGTGTACGCCTAGAATTTTAGCAGTGCTGTGAAATGTAAACAAATATTTAGAAAAAAATGTTTATATCTCTCTGTGGTACTGGGATTGTCTTACCTATTTTCTCTTCCGACACTTTCCACCCACGGAGAAATTAATAGCTTATAGCTATTAATATATCAATGAGTTGAAACTAGTCAGGACATTGCTACCATCTTTAACGTCAATAACAGTAAGAAAAATAACAACATCAACAACAAAACAAAGAAACAAAACAAATACTCGATCAGTAATATGGATGAACATTTGTAGTGGTCAACTTTGAAATGAAGGAATTCGGTATTCGGAACGAGTGTCTATATATGCGAATTACAGAGCACAGAGGTAGCTGCAGGACCCATAAACTGGTGGTCCCTAGATAGAAATTAAAAGTTACTGGAGGTAATTTCTAAAGTCGAAATATGGTTAGGATGTTTGCTTACGCTTTTACTCTTTTACTTGTCTCAGTCATTTGACTGCGGCCATGCTAGAGCACCGCCTTTAGTCGAGCAAATCAACCCCAGGACTTATTCTTTGTAAGCCCAGTACTTATTCTATCGGTCTCTTTTGCCGAACCGCTAAGTTATGGGGATGTAAACACACCACCATCGGTTGTCAAGCGATGCTGGGGGGACAAAAACAGACATAAACACATACACACACACACATATATATACATATAAACATATATACGACAGGCTTCTTTCAGTTTCCGTCTACCAAATCTACTCACAAGGCTTTGGTCGGCCCAAGGCTATAGTAGAAGACGCTTTCCCAAGGAGCCATGCAGTGGGACTGAACCCAGAACAATGTGGTTGGTAACCAGGCTACTTACCACACAGCCACTCCTGCTTCATAACCACATATTTTCGAGTTCGCTTCAACTACTTGGCACCTTGAATAAGTGTTTTCTACTATAGCGTCAGGTAATGGTTAGTTAATGAAATTTTTATCGGCAGAAATATATACAAAAACCTTGACATATATACACTTACACATATATACACCTACACATATATACACCTACACATATATACACATATATATGTGTGTTTATATGTACGTATTTATGCATGTTTGTATGTGTGTATATACAGGATGTCGGGCAATTTTTTTAAAAAACTCACTTTTAATTATGTCTAATGTGTATAAACTTTAATCTTATTCCCAATTTTTCCCGCTTTTTTTTTTTTTGATTTGGCTGCTAACATTTTCTCTCAGGGTGGCGCAATAGTCTTGCTGGAGACTTCAAGAATGCATTCAGTGAGCAGGAGTTAATTCCTGAAAAGCTTCAAAATGTGTTTCGCACTAAGAGTAAATTCGAAATTTGCAAGGATACAGACGGAGGATGTGTGGAAAATTTTCAATCAAATTTTAACGTAAAATTTATAAATCCATTTGTTTTGGTATCATAACCAAGTAATAAACAAAATTCTGTCAGTTCTTTTCAAATTTGCTCGATTCCATTGAAATCGATATTTAATTTTGGGATAACCTGTATATTTATATATGTATATGTATGCGTGTGTATACATACATACATACATACATATATACACACATATATAAGTTTCCAAACACATACAAACATATACATATACATATATATATATATATATATATATATATATATATATATATATATATATATATATATATATATAGTGATGTGGGGTTAAAAATATAGAAAGAATAGAGCTCATTATATTGAGTATATAGTATTTATCCAGCTGTAATGTCACATAAGTGACTCGAGGGTTAAGCGTTTCGTTCGTTGCACTTAGCAAAATTCGCACATTCAATGTATTTGTTTGTTTGTTTGTTTGTTTGTGTGTGTGTGTGTGTGTGTGTGTGTGTGTGTTAAAACCACGCCAAACGCATCTGAAATTCAATTACCCATGGTTTTCTGACCGGCATATTAAATTTGTTTCGCCATTTTTCAAGCTGGTATATTTAAAGAGTGGGTTAGCAACTCCGTATGTATTGTTTATATATCACTTAACATGTTCGGAATTATTAACACAACATGTTGACATTATGAGCTTGAGAAATAGCAAAATACATTTATTATTCCAGTCAGGAAACCCTGGGTAGTTATATTTTATGTTTTTTTTTTTGTGTTTTTAATTATTAATATATTTACTCTCATAACTGACCGAGTTTTCTACTGTTTGTTGACTCTCTTTGCACGCAGATTATCTATCTATCTATCTATCTATCTATCTATCTATCTATCTATCTATCTATCTATCTATCTATCTATCTATCTATCAGTTTATTTACCTTTTCATCTATCTGCCAATCTATTAATCTATCTGTCTGTATGCGTATGCGTGTATGTATTGCTGCGTGAGTGTGTGTGTATATGTGTGTGTGTCTGTGTGCGTATGTGTGTGTGTGTGTGAATTATTTCACATTGTCAGCGTAGACAATGTTATGCAGCTCTCTCAAATATTTTATGCAAGTATAAATGGCCAAAACATACGAATCTTTCCGTGAATGAAAGACGTGTAATGTTGTTGACTGAATATCTAATGAAATCAGTGTTCACTGGCAGATAAAACCTGTTGTGTAGCCACTTCGTTTACATTTCCCAATGGGGTTAAGCTGTGTACTTTATCGGCCCTTAAATTCCATCTTTGGAACTGCAGTCGTTTTCTTCTTATCCCTTGCCAAAAGCATCCTCATCATTTTTATGGAAACCTCTTTTCCTCCACTCCCAAACAAGTATTATTACTTCTTCCGTCCAGAAAGCCGATTTTATTGTTTTCTTCGCACCCAATTCCGTACTATACATCCTTGGCCACTCCCATTCAAATCTATTCCTTTCAGGTCCAAAGAGTTTCTCACTTCGCATATTTACTTGCCAAATGCAGAAGTAACTCTATTTGCATTTTTAAGACCAAGCCACTGACTTTGGCAGTATCCTTTCTATTACACTTAATGAGCCCTAGAACTTACACCTACCCTCACCAAAATCTTTAATTTCTAACTTCGCACGGCGATGTTCTCTGAATTTGGAAGCATGCTCCTGTGTATTTAATTCTTAAGAAAGTCAACCCCTCCACCCAGCCAGCTATCATGTTGATTACCTTCTGCACTTGTATTTTATCCAATGTAATGAAAACGGTTATTAACAATGATGTTCTACATCACATTGAATCACTCTGATCACCAGTAAGTCTTCCTGTTAGTCAGATTCATTAGCGATAAACTCTCTTATGACATTCACCAGTGAGCTCTCGCTTTAGAATGTTTCGCGAAAACAACATTGTTGCTCTAAACATCAGCATACAAATTACTGACAAATCTGACAGCAAAGCTACTACCTAATTATTTCAGTTTCTGAATATTGCAGTCAAATTTCTGTCAAAAGACACACTCTATCATCTTAAAATAGAAGTACGAATTCGTGGATTCATCTGAGCGTCGAATAAAATCCTCCGGGTATTTGTTTCGACTCTTTGCAGTTCAAATCCCTCCGAGATCAACTTTGCTTTTCATTCGTTAAGAGTCAATAAAAAAGCATCAATCTAACGTGGTGGATCAATTTAGTTGAACTATAAGAAAACGTCGGGCGTGATACCTTGCAGTATTTGATCCTAATCTTTGCTTTCTCAGTTCAAATCCCACCATAGTCAAATTAAGTTTGAAGATTTAACGCGTCACCCGATTTAACATCACCCCTTGAAACCTTAGATGTTTCTGGGAACTTAAATGTCATAAGTACTGCCTGCCTTCATAAGTTAAGGTATAAATTAGACAAACATTTTATAATCTAGTTCTAGATATGCTATACCAATTAAAATGAAGGGCTGATCAAAGATGGAATACTTTTGAAAATAAGTCTCCTCTATGAGGGCCCACCTAGGTTACACGATTAAATATTATACTTAGCTCTGTTTTTATACAAAGCAACAACGTACTCAGCTTTGATATTTATCGACTGAATATTTTATCTTATTAAGGTTTTTATAATAATTTACAGTTCATACTGTCGGTTATATTCACTGACACACTGGTTTGATTACATAAAATTAATATTTCCAATATAAGGAGACAGAATAAATCATTAAAACCTTATGAGTCATTCTTAAATGTGATGTTTCTTTCTCTTTTATTTCTATTACTTTATTTTTTGTTCAACTGTTTTAGTTTCCTTAACTTAAAACGCTTATTCAGGCGCTAGGTATATATTCGTATATATCAATTGAATATACATATATACATGTACACACATACGTGTGTATATATACCTATGTGTGCATACATGTGTATTCGTACATGATGTGGATTATGTGTAAATATGCATGGGAGAAGGTAGAGAGAGAGGGGGGAGAAAAAGAGAGAGAAAGAGTGAGAGATACAGATTTAATGGTTCAAATAAGGACTCTGCTCTAAAATTCAATTTCTAGAGCAGTTTAAATTGAAATCATAATGATACATGAACTTTATTTCTAGTCATTAACACTGAGATAAACATTAACAAACATATCACCTCATTTTACACTATTAATAAATAAATGTATGTAGTTTCATGGAGGCACTGAATTTCAACACTTATAAAATGTCAGTAGTGAAATCTCTACTTGAAAGAACCTCCTTTCTAAATAAATTACAAGATAAAGAAATCAACAGGATAAAATTAAGTACCCGTATACAAACTTGTACGCAGTAATTATATATCAAGCGCTAAATTTCTAAATATGTACAAACTGTACATACAATAGATGAACGCGTAATAAAAAATAGACAAAAGCCGAACGTAAAATGCATCGCAGTCCATAAATAAGCAATGCAATCCACAAATTCAATTGTAAACTTTACGACTCTAATGGTTTTATGGGCAATACAAATTTGACAATTTTGGATAGGTCATGAATTTAAAACAAGGAACCAGTGCAATGCACCGCAACATAAAACTTGATAGAACAGTAATTAAGAGCATAACTATCCCATATCGAATTTTTCCATAAAACTAAGTGCTTAAGTTAGTCAGTGTAACTGTATGCAGTTCGTTACTATGTATATTATCTGTGTACAATAAAAGGGGGGATTGCAAAAATAAGTTCGAATCGACAAATGAATGCTCAAGCTTTGTGACAATGTCAGCATTTAGTAAGCTCACCATCATTGGTGCTTGGCTATGACAGTAAGACACATCACAATTAATAATTTCACCCAGATTATATGACTTTGAAGAAGGGTTACGTTTTCCTTTTTTACTACAGTCGATTACATAAGTCAAAAGCATGCTAGATATACAATACCTCAAAACATTATCAAAACACGTAGAACACAAATTCCATTGCAGCCAATAATTGACTGGCATTATTTATATACTATGAAGAAGGTGCAATTAAATGCTTCCTGTTGGATAGCAATTCAGAAGCCTAGAATTCTGTAAATGGCCTGTAAAATAATCAGTTTGACAAATTTGGTTCTCTTTGGTAAATTTGATAACACTTCAATGAAATTATCTAAATCTTATCAATTACTGCTCCATTTACTCTTCAAGGGGTGGATTTTATGCCATTTACGTTCCAGAAAAATAAATAGTATTTCAGCAATTCTGTGCCCTTGTGCCCTTTTCGTTCCCCACAAGGTAGTAATAGTTAGGAATATAAGCTCCCTATCAACTTCCAAGTGAGCAATTAAATGTTAAATAACGTTAACGCATGATAAAATATGAATTTTTCTATTCACTCACGTATAAGCTATCATAAGGAAAGAAAAAGACCTTTTGAGACTCATAACTCGATAAATGACGATAATTTCGGGGGAAAAAATGATAAAACTAACAAACAAAAATATAAAGAGTAGAGCTGTCTTTAACCGTTTCAAATTTGATATAAACATTAAGCCTTACAAAGACATAATGTGGATAATAGATTTTGAAATGATGGTTTGTATATGGTGGGAATACACAATCGATATATATACAATGATAACCATAAATATTGAAAATATATACGCCTGAGAGAAAAAACAAATACTAAATAAAATATTACAGCAACGTTATAAGAAAAAAAATTATCCCCGAAGGTAAAAGTAAGAAACACAAGTGTTAAAAGAAAGAAAATTGAAGAGAAGTGTGATAGAGATTTAAAGAATGGGAGATAAATGGTGTTCCTATAACCCTTAAATATTTTGATATATAGAATATAAAAAATACATCGGGAAAATTAATCACAGAATCCATATTAATTGGAAAAGAAAAGAGAGAGAAAAACTCATCAGATATATAACATATTCTAGTAAAAACTTGATACCAGACACCGAATCCGAATCATTTCCCGATTGTTAGAAGAAACCGAAGTTGACGTCTAGGGAAATAGGATTGATAACGAATGAGAATAACATAGAAAACTGTGTTCTCGTGATTCATGTTTGAAAATAATTTAAAGCGGCAATAAACACAGCACGCCCAATAACAATATAATACTGACAATATTTTGAGACATCGACTGGAACAAGGAGGCCCATCGTTGCAAACGGAATGTGGATGTTAATAGGGAGATAATGAAATATACTGAATAAATACGTACGTACATACTTCGGCAACATCTTTTAACTACTAAGTATCGAAGTGCACCCCTTGACCAGGTTTGCATTCACGAGACAGTTAACATCATGAGACTTGAAAAGCAACTCCTCGAACAACATTCCTTGTCTGATAACTTTGAATATATATCCAACATATGAGGCAGATAACATCATAAAACTTGGAAGGCAGCTCCTTGAGCTACATTTTTGTCTGATAACCTAGACTACATGCCCAAAGATGTCGCACGAATCTACCGAAACGTATAATCTGATGGAAGGATGAGCCCATATGAGAAGAAGACCATGCATGGATATCTTAGCAGAAAGCTCCAGGATGACAGTAACATTGATAATCATTGATAATCAAAGCAGTCTGTTACGGACCAACAACCGGAGTACTGTATGTTTGCGCGTGTGTATATAGCTTTGTTAGTACAAGTAACATAAATAGGACGCAATATGTGCTTATATATATACATGTATATATACTTTTATTCTTTTAATGACTTTAATTGTAGGACTACGGCCTTAATTTATTTTCTCAGTTTTGTTGTCACTTTATGGCTGGAAGTTGGTCTATGATTGAGTTTGTAGCTACTGATCCTCCCAGAGGAGAATGGTTTGTTGATTCGGTATCGTCGTTAAGAGTTTATACAATGTTTTTTTTTTAATGTTTCAGTACAGGTTCGTTTTATATTTCTAATTCCTTTAGGTAGGCAGTTGAACAGTTGAGGATCTCTGAGTATCAGTCTAGTACAACTAAGAATTTCTTTCGTGATTTCAAAGTTGGAATATTTGGGATCTGACAGTATCTACCAGTTCGTGCATTAAAATTCTCTCATGCTGAAGTTTGGAACATGCCCCTCCAGGTTTTTCCATGCGTATATGATAATATATCCCTCTCTTCGGTATTCAAGGGAGTAGAGACACAGAGCTTTCAGATGTTCTCAGTGATTAAGGCTTTCAACCTAAGTTATTTTGCTTGTGAATGTTCTTTGTAAGTCTTCAATTTCTTCTATGAGACCGGATGTGTTAGGAGAAAGTCTTGAAGTATCGAGGGTGAGCGTTCATATCCTTCTTGTTCAGTTGCTTTGTTCCAGGTTAGATCTAGCACTCAAGATAGCTGACACTAGGAGAATTAAAGTTTCCCGTTAAAAGTACATTGGCCTGTGGGCTTGCTTGACTTAGGTTTTGACTTATCAGTGATAAAGATAAAGCATCTCTAGTGTTCTCCGTGGTCAGGTGAGTCAGGAGGACAGTAGGTATTGCCTATGATCAAATTGAGGCCGATCACATGTGTCGCACCCTGTGATGGAGCGGGAGAGGAGGACGTTTGTTGCCAGGTCTTCACTGTTTCTCTATTCTATGGTCACTTATGTGTAGTACATAACTTGATATGTGTACCTCCGAATCCGATATACCTGGGATCAGATGCGTTCAACTTCAGTGCATAATCGCTCACCATTGCTGCATTAACCTAGTGCTAACGCTGAATGTACAAGATCTCTCACACTTCACAAATCTAACAAAAGCATCATATTTTAGAGACCTTGCACACTGAAAAAGGACACACTATGTGTAGCACCAAGTTGAACGCATCTGATCCCAGGTATATCGGATTCGGAGGTACACATATCAAGTTATGTACTACACATAAGTGATATATGTATATATATCTGGACATATATATATATATATGTATATATAGAGGTATATGTATGGATTTATATGTATATATGTATATATATAAACATCTATATATATACATTTATACGTATATATATGTATATATAGATGTATATATATATATATATGTATATATGTATGCATATATATATATATATAAGCAAAATAAGCAGTAGGATATCAAGAGGTTATGCAGTACGACCGTTTCAAGTGGCTCCATTTAATTGAACAATGCAATCATTACATCAATTTAAATGCAGGGCTATCCTCAGCTGCATAAATAAATATATTTTTTAATCAGTTGGACACATAATTTTACTCAAATTCTCTAAAAGAGTAAGAATAGGGAGAAGTTGTAGGATTAAATCCCACTATCCGTTATTAGGCCGATGTCTGAACCAAAACGTAATCTATAAGTGTGCTATCACAACTGTAACTGATAACTTTGTATATAAAGGATGGTCAATAAATATTTAAAAAAACGCATTAATAACCATTTTTCATCTTTTAGGCCAGCTGTACGTCATTATCTAGCAAGATATGTGGCCCCAGGATGGTCACAGCCCTCAGCTGAAACTTAAAAGGGAAAAATATATATGTTTATATATAAACATGTATATTTATGTAAATAAATAAATATATATACAGAGGTGTGTATATATATATATAAATATATACATGTATGTATAAATATATGTATACCTATAAACTTATCTATATACATGTGTATACATATATATATATATACTATATATATATATATATATATATATATATATATTTATACATATGTATATATATATATTATTTATATGTATATATATATATATATATATATTATTTATATGTATACATATGTATATATATATATGTATATATATATATATATATATGTATATATATATATATATGTATAGATATATGTATGTGTGTGTGTCTGTGTTTGTACCCCCACGATCGCTTGACAACCGATGTTACTATGTTTACTTCCTTATTTCTTCGACTAAAAGGGCTGCTCCACCATGTCTGCAGTCACATGACCGAAACAAGTAAAACAATAAAAAAGCTATTCTATTTTAACCCCGAGCAACGCCGGATATCTTCGCTACTATATACATGTGTGTGTGTGTGTGCGTGTGTGCGTGTGTGTGTGTGTGTGTGTGTGTGTGTGTGTAAGTACAGGTACGGCTGTGAGGTACGAAGCTTTCTTCTCAGCCATATTGTTTCGGATCCATTGTCACTGCGTAACACATTGGAAAATGTCTTCTGCTATAGTCCCTTGTGAGTTGATTTGAAAGATAGAAACTCAAAGAAGCTCTCACCCTAACTATCTATATCTCTCTCTGTGTATATGCGTATATATATATGCATATACATACACACACACACACACACACACACACACACAAACATATATATATATATGCATGTGTGTCCCCTTTGTGTATCTGTTTGATCTTCACTAATGCTAGACAATTGGTGTTGGTTTGTTTACGTCCGCCTAACTTAGCGGTTCAGCAAAACAGACCGATACAATATATAGCACACTTAAAAATAAATACTGGTGTCGATTAGTTTGGCTAAACCTTTTAAGGTGGTACACCAGCACGGCTACAATCCAATGACTGACACAAATAATATACATATACATATACAAAGAAAGAGAACGATAAAGAAAGAGAGAATGTGAGGGAGAGAGAGAATGTGTATGAGAGAGAAGTGGCTTAACTGAGTGGTCGAAAAGAATTTGTCGGAAGCAAGGACCAATAGTAGAGTAAAAGCGAAGTACAGGTAGATGCTGTGGCTACTATACTGTCGCCACATATTTTAGTTAACAATAGCTTGATAACAGGAGCACTTTTCATGAGTCTGTAGACTAGAGAGCCGAAGGGAGAAAGTTATCCTCATGCCACATATCTAACCCGAATGATATCAGGAGACTTGCCAATGCTGAAGGCACTCATGTGCTAATTGTTGATGGTAAGCCAAGTGACAGGTGAAACATACCACCCCAAAAGAGTAATGTTTCATCCATCAAGTTTCCATGCAGCTTCTGTCTGCAAAAATTCACTTCCAATAATTTGGATGACCGGAGGTTATAAAAGAGGAACTCTACGAAAGTGCTCATCAATGGAATTTGAATGAAAACTGAATGGTCGCCAAGCGATAACCGCCTTGCCTCTTGCATTCGAATGTCTATTAAATAATGTCCTTTAAAGAGGTGGAGTAAATTTTGTTGCGTTGCCCCACATGTACTGTGCTTAAGAAACGGCCTCGCTGAGCACCTGATGCCATTGCGGTACTCGATTATAGATGCCTTGAGGGTGAAGAACAGCAGAAATAACATAATTAACAATGCATAAACATGAGAATAAAATGTTCCTGAATTACATTATGTTGCCTGCAGGAAAATGAATTATGTTACTCTTCATAAAAAGCCTTTTATCGGAAGGGTAATAAGATAGCTCGATAAATTCATTTTTAGTTGAAGTTTGTAATATAAAGTTTTTGGAATTTCAAATTTGTTTGAGAGAGATGAAAGGAGAAAAAGAGCCAGTGTCGTTTGGGCCGGAGAAGATAAAATAAGGAAGAAACTAATAATGAGTGTGTGATGTGGTGAAGAAAGATAGCCAAGAGAGAGATTACTAACACGATGGGGCTAGGAATCAGAGATGCAAGATGAACAAAAAGGATGCTAGGAATTCGATAGAGATTATAGAATTATTCAGGGCTTCGAGCAAGAGTTCGGCTACAGAAGAGAGAAACGGGAGGTAAAGAAAGTGGAAGATGGAGAAGAACAGCACATCGAAATAAATATTAACGGTTATAAAGACGCATACATTAAATAACGAAATATACACAATTCATTAGATTAAGTCGTATAGAAAATTACTAATTCTGAACGAACAGAAGGAGAAAAAAAAGGAAGCATTTCGCATTTGGTAGTAAATAACAAATTGTTAAAACCACAACACGAACATACAGCCCGCCCACATACAGTCATACAAAAAGATCCATGAAGCACACACATTCACACACGTGGACGTATGAATAGACACACATACATGCACGCACACACGCAGACGCAGACATTTGTGTATGTATATATATATAGGCGCAGGAGTGGATGTGTGGTAAGTAGCTTGCTAACCAACCACGTGGTTCCGGGTTCAGTCCCACTGCGTGGCATCTTGGGCAAGTGTCTTCTGCTATAGCCCCGGGCCGACCAATGCCTTGTGAGTGGATTTGGTAGACGGAAACTGAAAGAAGCCTGTCGTATATATGTATATATATATATGTGTGTGTGTGTGTTTGTGTGTCTGTGTTTGTCCCCCTAGCATTGCTTGACAACCGATGCTGGTGTGTCTACGTCCCCGCCACTTAGCGGTTCGGCAAAAGAGACCGATAGAATAAGTACTGGGCTTACAAAGAATAAGTTCCGGGGTCGATTTGATCGACTAAAGGCGGTGCTCCAGCATGGCCGCAGTCAAATGACTGAAACAAGTAAAAGAGTAAAGAGTAAAGAGTATAACGGGAAGCTTTACGAAAATAAACAAAAGACGAAGGCAGGTGGAGTACAAACAAACATTAGTATGGCGCTCAGGAATAGAAATAAAACAAGTCTTTTACGTTTCGAGCCTACGCTCTTCAACAGAAAGATACACAGAAAAGAAACACAGAGAGAAACAAGGAGAGAAAAAAATGCGTGCAGGAGCTAACGATTCAACATGGCGGTCTGATTTCAGCCAGAAGTCAGAGATCAGACGTTAGACGCAAGAGGGATAGTAGGGGTATATATATATACAGAGAGAGAGAGAGAGAGAGAGAGACAGACAGACAGACAGACAGACAGACAGACAGAGACAGAGAAGCATATCTGAAAAGAACAAAGTCACGTATACATACATACGCGTTGATCTGTATCTGTATATAACTATTTGCATATAAGTAAACGTTTGCAAGCGTATGTGTATATATATATTTATATATATATATGCATATATATTTATATATATGCACGAACAGAGACATACAAACACTATTATGTAGAAATATAAGCACCCATACAAAAACCGCACATAAGTGTACACACTCATATCGATATTAATAAACATCCATGTGCATAAATATTCAAATAAAGGACAGTATGGGAAGAACTGGGAAAGCACATGAAGTTTAATGCTTTGAGTCCTTGCAGAAAAACAGGTTTTGAGGTTGAAGTAGAGATTTTAGAAATACATACACACGCCCTCACGTATATGCGCGTGCGAACACACACACACAAGCACAAACACACACATAAACACACATACACACATAGACATGCACATACATATATGCGCGTAAATATTCCAATAGAGAACACAAAGGAAACTGGGCAGAACTGGGGAAGCACAAGAAGTTTAATGCATGCTCTTCTTGCAGAAAAGGGGTTTCGAGGTTAAAGTTGAGATTTTATAAATAAACATACACACGCGCGCCGTGCGCACACACGCGCACACATACACACACACATACACATACACACATACATACATACATACATACATACATACATACATACATACATACATACATGCATGCATACATATATACATACATACATACATACATGCATGCATACATACATACGTGAACACAAGCATGCACACACCCCATATAAACGTATATATATGTTTAAACATAGCATAATTGGAATTGAATAATCATTGGAAAGGAATAACACTGTTGTTTTAAAAGAGCACAGTTTAAATAAGACCAATTGGTTTTCATGCCTGTCTGTCTCTCTGTCTATCTATCTATCTATCTATCTATCTATCTATCTATCTATCTATCTATCTATCTATCTATCTATCTATCTATCTATCTATCTATCTATCTATCTACCTATCTATCTATTTATCTATCTATCTATCTATCTATCTATCTATTTATTTATTTATCTGTCTGTCTGCCGTTCTATATGTATGTATGCATGTATGTATGTATGTATGTATCTATCTATCTATGTATCGCTATTCATTTTTCTCTCTTTCTTTTTCTCTCTATATATGTATATACGTGCGCGCGTGTATATGTGTAAATGTCTATGTACACCTGCGTGTATTTGTGTGGGCTGCCTTTGACTGAAATGTGATCGTAATAACCTACGACTTATTCTCGTTAGCCGATTTTCCTTTACTGTTTCAGCTCCTGATTGATTGGTTCCCTTCAATAAGTCAAGTTGTCTAAAATTTCCGGCTGAAATCGATTCTCTAAAGGTGATAGTGATAAACTGACGTATAGATATAGCGTCAAACTAATACACCTGCTTGTTGTTCACTCACCTGTCTTCGTCTTTCGTTTTCTGTAAATTCGAAACATATATATATATATATATATATATATAATTAATGATAAAATTAATTAATTAATTGATTAATTAATAATTAATAACTCCACCAAGTAGTATTCGGCATATTAAAAGGTAAACGTAAACAATATTTTTTTAATTATTAGTATAATTATAATTAGGGTTCAGCAAAATGATTTGCTTCACCACATACCGATCTTTAGAAATAGCAGCCAAAGAACCTAGCTATTTCTTTTACTATAAGAAAGAACTCCCAGACAACATATACTCAGAAAAAATTCACGTAGGCAGAGAGGAAAACAACTTAATTCACACGGCATTTGATTAACTGTGGACGCGTTTCGGAGTTAGATAGATATGAAAAATGCAAAAATCACATTTCCATTCCAGTCATTCTCCTCCTCAGCACAGTATTTCAGGATTTTGAATTTGAGAGCACTGAAAAAACTGAACATACCTATCCGATCCAAGTAACATCAGACAAACTATATCCAATGACCAGTACCAACGAATTCAATACATACGAATGAGGACCCGTATTCACCCTCACCCACCCACGTGTGTTGTTGAGTAAAAAATTTTACAGAAAAAACTGTAGTTTATTATCAGGGAGAGAAATATATTATCAATAATAATAAAGGGTAACATTAATTAATTGATTAATTAATAATTAATAATTTTACCAAGTAGTATTCGGCATATTAAAAGGACCATATACTCAGAAAAAATTCACGTAGGCAGAGAGGAAAACAACTTAATTCACACGGCATTTGATTAACTGTGGATGCGTTTCGGAGTTAGATAGATATGAAAAATGCAAAAATCACATTTCCATTCCAATCATTCTCGTCCTAAGCACAGTATTTCAGGATTTTAAATTTGAGAGCACTGAAAATTGCTTTTGAGTATATGTTGTCTGGGAGTTCTTTCTTATAGTAGAATAAATAGTTAGGTTCTTTGGCTGCTATTACTAAAGTTCGGTATGTGGTGAAGCAAATCTTTTTGCTGAACCCTAATTATAATTATACTCATAATAATAATAATAATAATAATAATAATAATAATAATAATAATAATTATTATTATTATTATTATTATTATTATTATATATAAATAGAGTTAAACGCAGGTGTTATTTAAATCTGTATACTTCCGACATATGTTCCGAAGAAAACATTGGTATCATTCCAGAAGTGATCAATTGATGTAAAACAGTGCAATCTTCTCATCAGGGAAAAAAAGAGAAACAAAACGCATCAATAAGACATTTTAACCGAATGTGATTACTGCATATATGATGATGGGAACGCTGGTAAGTTATTTTTTAAAAAAAAAACGGTAATAGATATAGCGTCAAAGACAATTTATAGAAAGAGAAGGAGGAGGACGGAAGAAATTAGCAGAAAACTAAAAATGGAGAAATATAGAGCGATAGTTGAAAAGGGAAATATAGTGCGATAGTTGAAAAGGGAAATATAGTGCGATAGTTGAAAAGGGAAATATAGTGCGATGGGTGAATAGGGTTAGTGCGATAGGTAAATGGGGTTAGGGCGTGGAAATAGATATATTTAGTGGAAGTGAAATGTAAGAAGACAGTTAAAGGTCGAATTTAATAGACTGGTAAAAATCGCTAATAGGAACTAATGGTATGTTTTGCCAATGTTTGCAACGATAAACGCGTTCTTTAAACGTGTTTACAAGAGGATTCTCTGTGAACAGGATGATATACAGTTCATCTTTACAGAGCGAACAAACGGATTTACCTTTATCATAAGGAAAGGATCTAGATAGAATATTCCATTCCAAATCAAATTGTTTATTATGTTCATTTAGAGACCAAACAAATTTACTAAACTCAGAAATGTTACGTTTATTGACATGTCTAAATGTAGAGTAATGGTTAGATATTCTTTTGGACAACTGAGATGAAGAACTACCTATGTAAAAAAAAACATCAGAGCTGGAAATAATTTTTCTAGTCTTAAAGTTACTGCTAAAAAAACGAATGCGATTGGAATTTATATCAGAAATACTAATATTGTTGCTATTATTATTCAAAGAATGGTTAGTGTTAATAATATCAATGTTACAATTTTCATTAAGTGGATTTGTATTTAACAACTTATTGTTATGTGAAGAGATAACTTGTGAAAGGTTTTTGGTGTTTGAAAACCCTATCCTGATTAGATGTGAATTGATAATAGAATAGTATCTTGAACTTTTGGGGAAATTCTTATCTATAGCTTCATGAAACTAGTAAGGGAGGTTGAATTTGATCTGCTTACCTTATGGAATTATCAACCAAACTGTTTTGCTAGGACATACCTTTTTATTAGGGTAATTATCTTTAAAATTCCTAGACGTACTTTTATAACGAACAAAACGGTCTTGAAGAACGGTTATCTCCCTTACGCTGCAGAATTCCATTACTCGATTTAGTGTTGTTATTCGAATTAAAATTTATATTGTTAATATCGTTATGACTTGATTTCATGTCTTGATTAACAGAGGTGTGATTAATGTCAATAGGGTTGATATAGGTTATTTTTTCTTTATAGCCTGCTTTAAGTAAGGCAGAGTTATAAAATTCGGCTTTATCGTTGATGATATCAACATTGGCAGATAATCTAGACAGCCAAAGTGAAATATTTCTAACTAAATTCCTTGTAATAGCCTTCGAATGATTACTGAAAGAGCTAATATGTTTTAAATTAGCTGAGGGTTTATTGTATGGGAAATATGAATCATTATGTAAGTTAAGGGTAATATCTAAAAAGTTGGCTTTAGTTCAAAACAACGTTTAAGCCCAGGTTTCGGTAAAATTTGACAAAACTATTTTTAACCCTTTGTAATTTTTGTTTAGAAGCATTTTGAAGGTAGGGTAGACAATCACCACGATATTGACCTCCATTGATGTTTGGGAATTGGCCAGCCACCTCATAAAGGAATTATATATATATATATATATATAATCTATATATATATATATATATATATATATATATATATATATATATATATATATATATATATATATATATATACTGACTAAATCAGCGATTGTGCTGAATCAGAACTTTCCATCTTGACATCAGAACTGTCGGGCATATTTTTACCGACCCACTTGTTATCAAATTTAATAGTAGATTTTCCGGTGTCTAACACGACATTAATTTCATCCTTGATGCGACCTACCTTGTTGTGTGCGAGCCAATTGTGTTGATAGAGGAATAGAGACTAGAAATGTCAAACTGCATCACAAACAGAATTTTTTTAATAACCCAACCTTACGACTTATTTGTCCTTCTAGCTCTGATATCGGTGTTCTTAGCAAAAATATTCTAGATAAATATATTCCTACCTTATTAAAAAAAATTAAAGCTTAATCTATAGCCTAATTCCTTCCAAGTGGTCGACTGGTTTAATTCTATTAATAACAAGAAGTGCACTAAGTTTATCCAGTTTGACACTTCTAGTTCCTATTCCTCTATCAACCCAGTGAAGTGCCTTATTAAATAAAATGATGAGCAACCTGGTTTGATAATTGAACCTTTAGCGTCATAGTCATCATCTATGCTTCAAAACCACTACACCGTGTCACCATTCGACAGTGAGCGAGTGTGGGAATATGTACGGTTATTTTAATGTGCGAATCTTAATTATATTTTCTGCATATTGCATTATCCCGCATAATATATGCTTAATTGGGTGTGCGCGCTCGAGTGTGTGTATGTGCATGTTTTATGAGTGTGCACGCTTCTCGAGTTGACTAATTTAGCATTCATGTGTGTGTGTGTGTGTGTGTGTATTTGTGTGTTTGTGCGTGTGTCCGCACATGTGAGTTCGTGTGTCGCCGCGACTTGTATTCATATAGTGTGAATACTATATGCTGATATGCCAGGACACTACATACGTAAGAATAAATTCAAATATGAAATGAAATAGAAGAAGCGCTAGCGTAACAAACATTATCGACCACATATACTCAACGTATATGTTCCGTGTATTTGCCGACAGGTTGCGATTGGCCTGTCCGTCACTCTTGAATGAGATTTTGGTTGAGTTGTCTCGCCTGCCCTACATTTCTCTATCTATCGATTTATCTATCTATCTATAAATATCACCTTGATCACCTTGACCGACCAGTCCGTCAGGCGTCCATTTGACACCACTGGTCACAGCACGCTGTCCACACTTTTCTGGATCGCGCCTTTCTCATCCACGTGATCCCAATCGTTCTCCTGAAATCGAAACTCCACCGTCGTGGAGGCCTTCCAGGTGGTCGTTTCCGCTCGCGCGGGTACCACTCGACATCTGCGCGGGTCCACCGATTATCGGTGAGCCGGGCGACGTGTCCAGCCCATCTAAACTTGCTGCGTGTATACACTGCGATGACATCCCTCACGCCGGACTTCTTTCTGATGATCTCGCTACTGATGTGCTCACTCAACGAGATACCAAGCATTGACCTTTCCATGGCTCTTTGAGCCGTTACCAGTCTCTGCTCTTCTCTCTTTGTGGTAGCCCATAATATATCTATTAATATATATATATATAATATATATATATATATATATATTATATATATATATATATATGTGTGTATGTATGTATGTATGTATGTATGTATGTACGTATGTATGTATATGTACAAGATTGGCCAAAAGTCAACTAACAGTAAATCAAAACCATTTAATTCCAAGATTTATTTATGTTTAACAACTGAATGAATTTAATAATTTAATAAAAGCATCTAAATATGAAGCATCATGGAATTCGTTCAAACTGAAGTCCCTCTTCAGTAACACATTTTTCCATTCGTGTCAATGTAGAATTACAGATAGTATTTGTGGAATTTTGATTTACTCTGGGGTGACTTTTGGCCGACCCTGTATACGCACACATACACACACACACACACGCGCACTCACTCACACATACACACACACACACACGCGCATATGACGAATATATACATATATATTTATACGTGCACATGCATACGTATATATATATATGTGTGTATATGCAAATGTATATATTCGTGTCTGTGTGCGTGTGCATGCATATATATGTGTGTATATATATATGTCTGTATATATTTGGTTCTGGTTTCAGTCTCACTGCATGGCACCTTGGGAAAGTGTCTTCTACTATACCCACGGGCCGACCAAAGCCTAGTGAGTGGATTTAGTAGACGGAAACTGAAAGAAGCCCGCCGTATATATACATGTATATATATATATATATATAATATATATATATATATTATATATATATATATATATATATATATATATATATATATATATATATATATATATTATATATATATATATATATAATATATATATATATGTATATGTTTATGTTTGGCCCCCTACCATCGCTTGGTGTGTTTACGGCCCCGTATTTTAGCGGTTAGGCAAAAGAGTCCGATAGAATAAGTACTATGCTTAAAAGTTCTGGGGTCGATTTGTTCGACTAAAGGCGGTGCTCCAGTAAGGCCGCAGTCAAATGACTGAAACAAATAAAAGAATAAAAGAATACACACACACACACACACACAAACACACACACATATATATATGTCTGCAAATATATGTACGTGTGTGTGTGTATATATATATATATATGTGTACGTGCATGTATGCCTATATATATGTGTGTGTATATATATACACACACACAGAGAAACACACACTCACACACACACACACACTTTTCGTACACCTTTCTAATAAATATGAACTCCTTATTCTTGTACCTTCTTTACGCTAACTTGGCAATCAGTGAACTGGCTGATGGTGATAACGACGTTACAGAGGTTTGTTTATGTGTGCATGGGCGCCCGCCTATGTGTATGTCAGTATGTGTGCATGTGCACGTGTGTAGGTGTGTGTTTATTTTACATGTAAGTTCGTATATTGTGGTGGCAAAATGACTGCTGTTTAGGTGGTGCGGTAGTGGTGTCAGCTGTGGTGGTGGTTGTGGTGATGGTGTTGGTGGTGGTGATGATGATGATGATGATGATGATGATTATCACAGCGATCATAGTAGGAGAGGTTATGTTGCGCTGGCGATGGTGTGGTGGTGGTGATGGTGGTGGTGGTGGTGGTGGTGGTGGTGGTAGTTATGAAGATGATTATGGTGGTGGTGATGATGATGATGATGATATCGAGTTTTCCATTATTCGAAGAACATTCAATTTCTGCAGTAATGGTGTTAGCTGTAACGATATTATAACAGTGGTGGTGGTGATAGTAGTAATGGTAGTGGTGGAAGTAATTTTATATACGAGAAAGTCTAATGATGACGATGATGATGATGATGAAGATGATGACGATGATGATGATGATGATGATGATTGCAATAACTAGGCATTATCACACTGCCGATATTGTTTGCGGCAGAATGTTGTTGTTGTTGGTGGTGGTGGTGGTCGGGAGCTGCTGGTGCTGGTAGTGGTGGTTGTTGTGGTGGTGGTGGTGGCGGTGGTGACAGTAGCAGTAGTGGTAGTAGTTGTTGTTGTAGTTGTTGCTGTTGTTGTTGTTGCTTCTGCTGCTGTTGTTGCTGTTGTTGTTGCAGAATATTGCCAGATATAGTTTGTCTTGGCTATTAATAAGGAGTGAAAGTGAGAGCAGTGCGTGGGCGGCTAAATAGTGTATCACTCCCTGCCTCTCCTTCTGGAACTATACAACATTTCGGAAAGGGAGGGGAAAGCGTGAACACAGTGGTGGAGGTTGGCGAAGCTGTAGAGTGCATGTATTAGTTACTCTGGAGTACTCGAACTTCGATGCTTTACCATTTCAAGTTCAAATCTCGCCGTCATCGATTTTATATTTCGTATTTGTGTACCTGTTATCGCTATTCTTTAACCCCAGGTTAGCTCTGAATTAATATACCTATAACGAAACTTATTCTAGATATGACCAAAACATTTTTTTTTTCTTTGCTTTCTTTTATACTATGCATCAAAAGTAACTTTGTTCAGTATATTATTATATTTTATATGGGAAATTTGATTGTTATTTCTTGCAGTCTGTATGATGATGGGTTGGCAGAATCATTAGAGCACTGGACAACGTTCTTGGTTCAATCCCACCCACGTCGTCAACTTTGCTTTTCCTCCCTCGGGAGACGATAAAATAAATAAAACTTAGTCAAAAACTGGGGCTCGATATTATCGACTGACCCCTCACGACTACATTATAAACAGTCATCTCCAGCAGTTTTTGCGATCGCGTCGCAGCTCTTTCGTTGCTTTGGTGGTAAAAAGTAGCGGAAATATTGTTGTCCCTAAATAGATGGGGTGGAGGCACATAGCCTAGTGGTTAGAGCAGAGGACTCGCAGTCAAAGGACTGCGTGTTCGAATCTCAGACCGGGCGATGTGTATGTTTATGAGCGAAAGACCTAAGCTCCACGCAGAAGGTAATGGTGAACTTCTACTGACTCTTTCACCACAACGTTCCCTCACTCTCTCCATCTGCATCATGCAGCTCATCTGCGACAGACCGGTGTCCCGTCCAGGTGGGGAACCTATACGCCAAGGAAACCGGGAAACCGGTCCTTATGAGCCAGGCGTGGCTCGAGAAGGAACAAACAAATAGATGGGATGTTTTATAGTAAAACACAGAAAAAAGTACAAGTGAGGTTTTATAAGTAATACTTGAGTGTTGAATGAAATGCACAGCTGGCAAAATGTTACTAGAATTAACTGTTGGTGTGTGTCATTATTCAGTTTTATTTCAAAGATTTATTGCCAATAAAGAAAGAGCCGGTTTCTAACCTAGATCCAAAGCCACTTAATAGAAATTTTAACATCAACAGGATATCTTTGTATGTATGTATGTATGTATGTATGTATGTATGTATGTATGTATGTATGTATGTATGTATGTATGTATAGGTGCAGATTAGTATGCTTTGTTTTATGTATTTATTCTTATGCACACAGTTGTTCATATATATTCAAATGATAAACTTCTGCAAAGTTTTACAGATTTTTCTAGTCCCAGTAATGGCTTGGATTTGTAGACTTCGAATTAGCTTTCTTTCTGGTTTCGGGAACCCTAATTTCTCAAGAAATTGTGTGTTACGTATTTCAGTGACCCAGTATTTGTAAGTATACATCTGAAATTGCAATCTGGATAGAATAACTGTAGATTTCTCAATAGTTCAGCGTAGATATTCTCTTTTTCGCTGATCTTCAGCTTTATGTTAAAATCCGCCGGGCAGATGATTTTCATAACTGTACACAGTTTCTCTGCTGTATCTCAAATCACTGTCAGGTCTATTAAGTTTACATTTTATTGAGGTTTTCACAGGGACATTCCGCCAGTACTCATTTTTATTATGAGTCGCTATGTATGTATGTATGTATGTATGTATGTATGTATGTATGTATGTATGTATGTATGTATATATGTGATTGTTCAGCTTTAATTCAAGATTTCTTGCTTATAGAATCCAAGGTTCTTTCATTGGGATTTCAACAAGGTACTTTTGTATGTATTTATGTATGTATGTATGTATGTATGTATGTATGTATATGTGCATATTTGCATTTAGTTGCATATCTAGACATGTTCATATATATTTGAATGATAAACTTCAGCTTTATGTTAACATCCGCTGGGCAGCTAATTTCCACACAGTTTCTGTTTTCTATTCCAAATCATTATGTCAGGTCCGTTGTACTTACACATTATTGAGGTCTTCACTGGGACATTTCACCAGTATTCCCTTTTATTATGAGTGGCTATGGCTTCTACCGTACTGCAGGTTCTTATTTATTTGTCCTCGGGGTAATCCTTCCCACGGATTTCATTATAGTGTGTCTTAACTACAACATTATGTCTCATCGGTAGATAATACCGTGATGACATATTCGGAAAACTATGTATGATTTTGGTAATATCTTCGGTGTTAACTCCACAAAGTCTGCATCGGTTGTCACATTTTACAGCTTTTCCTGCATCTCTATCCCTTTTTTGCATCAGGTATTTGGTTGATATTTCCTGTTCCTGGATTGCAAACGCATACCCTTCAAAGTGGGAGGTAGTAATCCGGCTATTGGGCCATGATAAACTGCTTTGATGATCGATGTTACAATCGTCTCAGAGCTGTCTACTAATATATCCATGCATAGTCTTCTGCTCATATAGGCTCATCCTTCCATTTGATCATACGTTGCGGTAGAGTCGTGGGATTACTTTATGCATGTATTCTAGGTTATCGGATAAAGAATGTTGCTCAAGGAGCTGCCTTCCAAGTCCTATGATGTTATCTGCCTCATGTATGCAAACTTGGTCAAGGGGTTGACTTCGACACTTGGTTGTTAAGAGATGTTGCCGAAGAGATGTGGATACGACATTCAGCCGCATTTTGGACGGATGTCAAGCCTATACCGCCTTGTTTTCGTTAAAGGTAGCGGCCGTCTACGTTGCTGTTTATGTGGAAATTACGTGTGCTTGTTAGTATTTTGGGGTTTTGACATCAATGGCTCGGATCTCATCACGCGTCCAATCAAGCAGTCCAAATGTTGGTATGAGTACTGGCAGTGCAAACACATTGTGGGCCACTGTTTTATTGAATGCGGAGAGTTTTGAGGTCCAAATTTTCTTTATTTGACTGTAATATTTGTGTTTTGTCACAGGTGTCATTGTAAGATACGTTTTCATCCATCCCTAGATACCTGTAACATTCCTCGTCAGATATAGGGGAAACAGTGAAATCATTGATGGAGATGTAGCTAGTCAAGTTTCCCCCTTTTCACGGCTATATAACAACATTTATCCTGACCAAGCTCCAACCTACATCCTTTGAGAATGTTGTAAGTAGGTCAAGGCTATTTTTCCTCTCATGCATATTATTTGAATAAAGTTTTAAGTCATCCACAAAGAAACAGTGTGTAATTTTGTCATTTCTGTTTCTTTGTGAAACAGTGAGATATCCTTCAGACTTCCTTAGCATGAGTGACAAGGGGTTTACAGAAAATATAAACAACATCACAAAGAGGCTGTCCCCTTGGAATATTGCGATATTGCATTCTATCAATGATAATACATTCACTCATGTTTAATTTAAAGATGGTGGGCCATGATGATGTCAGATCAGCTATGGCTTTGACTATGCTCACTGGAACTTTAGCAAGTTGAAAGGCTTCTAGCATCCATGAGTGGAGAACAGAGTCAAAGGCTTTCTTGTAGTCAAGCCACATTGAAACTAGGTTCCTTCTATGTTCCCGCGCCTTTGACATCACAGTTTTGTTGATTAACAATTGCTCGGCACATCCTCAGACTCCCTTCTTCCCAGCTGCTTGTTGTGCTGTGATAATGTTATCGGTTTCACAATGATTTTGGAGGATGAGGTTTAAGCATCCTATATATATCTGATACATTAAGTTCTGGCCGGTAGTTTTTTGCCAAGTGGGTGGTTCTGCATTTGGAGATCAATTTTGTCTCTGCCAGAGCTAACCAATGTGCCAAGCTACTGATCCCAGTGAGAGGTTGCTGGTATAGATTGATAAGATATAATCGGTAGTAGGATAGATTCTTGTACCAATATCCAACAATCAAGTCCCTTCCAGGTGCTTTTCCATCCTGGAGTTTCTGGATCACAGTTGCAAGGGTTTCACCATCAATGTTATATGTCTTGGGTGTAATGCAGGGGCAATAGTTTCAGAATTCTTCCAGCCACAGAGCATCTTAATTAAAATCCTTCTCTTCACTCCAGATTTTCCTCCAAAAGGAATCTGTCTTCTCGTGAAGGAGCTTCTGTGATGTTCACTGCTCCTCCTCTCATGTCTCTGTATTCTGCTGCTTGGTTCCGGTTAAAATATTTTGCTTATTGTTCTTCTCTCGGTTATTCTCTTCTGATATCGGAGTTTTTCACTGACATACATACATACATACATACATACATACATACATACATACATACATACATACCATATATCTTTTACTTGTTTCTGTCACTGGACTGCGACCATACCAGAGCACTGCCTTCAAAGAATTTGCAGTTGAAAGAATTGACCGTAACGCTTAGTTTTCAATAAAAATCTATTTAATAAAAATCTATTCTATGTGATATCTATTCTACGCTCTCTTTTGTTGAACCGCTAAGTTACGGGGGCGTAAACAAACTAACAACGAATTAATTTCAAGCGAGGGGAGGACAAACACAAAATCACATGGACACACCCATACATATACCTCATAATATATACATATAAATGACACGATTCATTCAGTTTCCTTCTACCAAATCCACTCACAATGCATTGGGCGAACGAGGCTATAGCTAAAGAAAATTATCTAAGGTTCCGCCCAGTAGGACTTAACATGGAAAGATTCTATGGGAAGCAAACATCTTATCACAGAGCCACGCCTGTGTTTATATTATAACATATATATATATATATATATATGTGTGTGTTTATATTCTAATATATATGTGTGTGTGTATGTATATATATATATATATGTATATAGATAGATAGTAATCTAGTTATTTGTCAATTTATCTATCTATCTATACACATATATTTGTTAAAGTATGAGTGTGAATGTATGTATATTTACATACATACACATAGATAATATATATATATATTATCTCTCTCTCTCTCTCTCTCTATATATATATATATATATAATATATATATATATATATATATATATATATATAATTAATTAATAAGGGTGAGAGAATTAGATACTAATTTAATAGTATATCTATTCAACACCAAGTGGCCTAGTGCTCCGATAAACCTGGATTATTATAATATTTTATAATATATTATAATATTTTTACAAAATAAATATAAGAGAGTGGTCACTATATGGCTCACTCTAGCACCAGTTAATCCAAAAGGTTTCAACCACAAAAATACATGTTTCCCATGAAAGTCAGTACGATTGTTAGCTCACACGGACAGGGCAAATAAAAAATAACAAAAATACAGATTATTTTGGGACAATTGTTTCGATATTAATGAATTAAATGTAATTTTACTTACAAAAAAATCCACTTGTAGCTCCTCAGCCAAAACAATCTGGATGAAATCCACTCAATCACACGCCAGATTTTACCATAACGATAAATACGCGTGTGGTTCAATTGATTACATCCGACGTTATAATTCAAATGCCCCAACTAACAGCGCGCCAAACCTTCACGGAAAACAAATACAGCATTTAGAAATAAATACAGCATAATTATAATTAATTAATAAGGGTGAGAGAATTAGATATATATATATATATACACTAACATATTGATATTAATTAAAAGTTGTAAGGATTTCTTAATTATTGACAAATGATCAGAGGATTATCATCATAGAAGTGATAATTTCTTAATGTCATTATTAGAATATTAGCAAATTTTAACCATTTCAATTTACTGTTAATATGTTTGCCTGACTTTCTACACGAGTCAATAAATTAACTCTTTGAAACTGAAATTGAAACACAGTTCAAGAATCTTTTCATATCACACATTTACTACATATAACTTTTTTTAAATAAAGCAATTATCATTCGGGTGATTCTTGTGTTTTATATGAAGTCGTCTACAAATGTTACGTCTATGTATTTCCTTAGCAAAATTCTTGATGTGAAAATGTGTGTTGAAACAGCTATTATTATACTTGGGACGGTCATTTTTTGCCCATCAAGCACGCACTGTTTATTTGATCCTCAGTTTAGCGTTATTATTATTTTAGTTTATTTGTCTGTCAAAGTTCTTTCGCCACACATTCTGTGACCTCTTCAAAGAGTTTCTGTCTCATGTGTCTCCCCTTGTCCTATTTATTCCATTTTGTCTTTCTGTGGTATATATCTCTATCTGCGCATGCGTTTACGTCTATAACTATGTGTTCCTTGTGTGTATATGTGTTTGTATATTACAATGTTTGTACCCATGTTTTTTTTTATTGACTTTTTCTCATTCTAACATAAGTATAGGTATGTGTGTCTTGTTTCCGTGCATATGGGCTTGTATATTAAACTGTTAGTACCGGTATAATTTATTAATTTTTCCTCATTCTGTTTTAGTCACCAAGTTGGTTACTGTGATGGATTAGGGATGTTATTTCTCGATTCATGTTTTCTTTTGAGACCCGATCTATCTCCTAACGCACCCTAGATACACATACTAAACACATACACACACAGACACAGATACATACGTAAACGCATTCGCAGATTGAGATACATACCACATACAAGCAAAATGGAATATGCAGGACAAGAGGAGACACACGGTACAGAAATTTGTTGAAATGGTCACAGAATGTGTGACAAAAGATCTTTGACAAACAAATAAGCTACTAAAAATAATATTAATAAAGCTAAAGTGAATATCAAATAAATAGTGCCTGTATTTAATTAGCAAAAGTTGACCATCCCCAAGAATAACAATATTTTTACAAATGTGTGTGTGCGTGCGTGGTGCGTGAGTGTGTATGTGCACTTTTATGATTTCAGATTTTGCTTTCTTTCTTCATATTTCCTGTTGTTAGATATCCGTTTTTTTTTCTACTTTTCGCTTTTACGTCTTAGTCTGTTTCCCCCTCGACACTGTTACCACTAATAAATACTAATAAGTATACCTATCACTTAGTCTGTTGAAAAAGGAAAGCTTGTGTTTATAGCAGATAGTTTCATGTAAATCCCCGTTAGTCTACTTCCTTTTTTAGAGTTATTTGAACATTCTTCATCAATTTTATTATTGCTACTATTACTTTTATTTCCTGCGAAGTTACACCTTACGTTGAACTCTTATGATGCTTAGTTTCATTTAATTTATTATAAAGTGCGGGATCGTGACAAAGAATAACAAACACATAATAAAAACACAAAAACAATTGTAGTGATTAAAAAATAATTGTTCAACCGTATTCCTTCTTGTTGACTCCAATTCTTTCAATTATCTATTCACACACAAATGATGCCCAAACGCAAACTTGGAAGTACGTATAATGCAACTATTGAATTGCACAGGGTAAATCTGAAGATGGACGCACTTCATACTGTACTCTACTACGTGCTTAACGGAATATACCATAACTATATATATATATATATATATATATATATATATATATATATATATACTCGTGTATATATACAAATATATGTATATATGTGTACATACCTATACGCAAACATATATTCTATGACTTATTCTCTCTAGGTTTTTACTTCTTTTGTACTGATTCTTGTGAATCTCCATAATTCGCTAATGTGTTCGCATCTATTTCCTTACTCCATCGTTTTGTCCTCTCCAAAATCCGAACGCCTCTTTTATTATGCTCTTTTATGATGGACATGGTATTAATAAGTACCGTACTTTGATATGTATATATATATTTATCCAAGGTAACGTTTAGACATTCATTTTATTATGTTGGGCTCTATCAGTACCAAGCAGTCCCTTTTGTTGGATCTAAATCTTTTGAAAAGAAACTGGTTCTGAAGCAGGTGTTATTTTATTTTCGTAGATAACTCGAATTAATATCGCACTGCAGCATTCATCGTTCGTCTGTTAGTCATTGTATTTATTACATTTATAATATGAAGTATGATTCAATTTCACTTCTTGGTGATCCGTATGTTCATATCACCTTGAAAAGTTTGCCCTTAGATTTCAGAGAGATGAACAATTACACATATAAGCTATTGGAGATACTTGATTAGCCCAAAATATTAGCCCAGCCCCACCGAGAAATGCTGCACCATCATCTTGAAAAAAACATTAAGGACACAAATTACTTTGTAGTTCTAGAGTGATATGTAAAAAACAGTAAAGGTCACAGCTGGAAGCTCATTTGCTGAAGCATTGCTCTTTTCAACTGACAGAAAAAAATAATAATAAATCTGCACACAACACAAATATAGGCGTGTAAAATAACATCAAAGTTTTCAAGAGGAGAAAAATATAAATGAGAAGAGAGTTGTGACTTTGTAATTCCGGTGAAACCTAATGAATTTGATCTATGGTGAAAGTCATTCAAACGTCGCCAATTTGACTGTTTTCTAGAAATTCAAATGTAACAGTACTTTGCAATGCGTTCTTCTGTGTTTTGAAATGATTCTGTTATTATTATCGGTATGCCTGCTTTTCTGTTTTTACTATTTTTATTATTTTATATGTATATTTCTTGTGACAGTTGTGAACCGTCTTTGTATACAGTATCTCTGATTAGATGCAATGCTATTGAACCAGTAAGGATTATTCAAATTATATTTGCATGAATACCCTACATATACCATTCAAAAATTGGTAGATTTGTATATTGACATTGTTGTAGCTCTCGCTACAACATCCCCAGCGAGAAAAGACTTGACTAAACGACTATAAATATAGCGGTCTGAGTCAGAGAAAGGGAGAGTAGGCGTTAACCGCAGGAAGTCATAAATTGTGGCAATACTACAATAATTGGCGACGAGTCACTACGTTACAATAGACATGAATATCTCTTCTTCTATATCTCAGGGTTCTCCATATCTCAGGCAGTCTAGTACTGCCTCTTTTGCCGATGCAAATGTGCTTCTTGTACTAATATTAAATTAACTGATACGTTATAACTGGTATCTGAAATGACTAGTACGTTAAACTCCCATCTTTAAGAGACCAATTTACAACTTCTTAAATTGCTACCCCTTTTCCTTGAGAGTCAATATCAATTGCCGTTTGGTCTTTATTTTCTTTCTCCGACTAAAAGGAAAATGATTTTTTTCTTTTTTCTTTATTTTTTTTTTGCATATGCCATCCTGCACATCATCCCTTAACGTATTGGTCCATTTTAATCATCTTCCCCCGCTCAATTAATTCCTTCTTCAGTAATCGACCTTGATGTTACCTCTGCTTTTGTTGCCAGTTTATTATGATAGGAAGTTAATGTTCATCACATCTTCAGTTTGTGACTGTATCGATTTTGTTTGAAGAAGGCTTGTTTGAAGACTACATGACCTTCTAGAACTGGTCCCTAATTGAATATACTGTGATATTATTATTATTATTATTATTATTATTATTATTATTATTATTATTATTATTACTACTACTACTACTACTACTACTACTACTACTACTACTATTAGAAATGCACCCCGGCGTTGCCCAGGTATTATTTACCTATAGCCACATCGTATTATTTCTTTCTTTCTTATGGGCAGTCAGCACACGAGGAGTGAGAAGCAAACAACTCTTCTTTATAAACATGTTTTTCAGTCATTTTCTGATGAACAATGCCGAAATTATTGACACCAAAACCATGAATAATGGCAACTTAGATTTGAAGGAAATTCTAATATTGCCCACAAAATTACCTAGACTAATGGATTTAAATAATTGGATGACGTATGAGGACATAGCGGTATCCGTACTGCAGAAAGTTAGGTACATGGAAAGAAAGCTGCTTCATTGTGAAAATTATTATCTCTAATGTTCGGGCAGACTGCACACGTCAATATATGTTAAGTGAAATCGACAATGCTTCTGGGTCAACTATGTTTTGCGTAAGCCTAGTATTGAAAGAATAAATATACAAGTCATCTGCACAGGGTCTTTGTAAATTGAGACCCACAATTTTTAAAGTTCGACACTGGACTTTGCTGATTGTCATAGCGAAGCATAATCACACTGGGAACTGGAGGCACTTGAATTGACTGGCACATTTGAGTGAATAAGGGGCATGCATGAAATGAATGCGATCTCTTTTCGATGACAGCCGGCAATAATGGTTGCTTGTAGGACATAACTTGTCATTGTAGCTACAGTCAATCTTGTGTCATTGCATAGCCGTGGTGGATCGAAATTCCTCAAGAGAATGATAGGTGCACCTTTCTTTAGGAAGACCTAATGCGCTGGCAGTCCTGTGGGTTGTAGAGAGTCGAAAAATTCAAATGGATAGTCAACAGTGGCAAGTTCGTCGATAGAGACAAACGTTGAAACATCTCCAGGTAGAATGTGGAGGAGTTCATAGATTACTTTATCAACGCTTTCATTCTGAGCTGCTAAAACAGCTCTCTCTGCGAACCATGCTATGTTATTGAAGTTATCTTGCAAAGTGAGAAATACCTTTTCTTTAAGCTCGGCCAATGTAGACACCATGTGCCCATATTGCAGTACATGTTGTTGCAGGGTGTTATTCAACGGTAAAGAGCCATTTCCAATTAGTAGAATTTGATGAAAGAATTCCTCAGCTAAAGGATCGTTGTAGAGATGAGCTCGCATATTGTTGCTTAATGAAAGTTGACGAACAAAGCTCCACAGAGGTAAAAACTTCAGACACACATAGATGTCGTCAGCTCGCGTACCCCGTGATATATCTGGTAATATTTGACGGAAATCTGAGAGGACAACAGTATTCTCCCCCACCCCATAACGGCGGTACTGTCTCTAATATCCCTTAGTGACCTATCTTGGGCTTCTTGTGCAACACGGTGTGCTATCGTGCATCCATCCCAGTCAAAAAATGTAGTTTAGAGCAGAACTTCCGCCGTCGGTGATCGTTTTCAAATATTACACATTTGGGCATCGCTGAAGTGAGTTTTCTTGAGCACGAATAGAGGCAGTTTTCTTTGCAGCCCTTGTTTGTGGAGATAAATGAGAATGTCTTCATTTTGGTGGCATCGCTGAAAAGAGCAAACGATTAAGGAACATATAAGATAGAAGACAGCAATTTGAAGTTATGCATTGTATAATTTGATTTTTTAGTAACGAATGAAAAGATGTGGGAAAATGCCTATGCCAATTTGTATACCGTTATTTTGAGAAGAAGCGGTAACCTGTGAACGATTTGACTACGTTCTGTCTTGATATGCGTAATGCATTCTGTTAGCTGATATATAGTGGAGTGGATTCCTGGCGTAATGGAAGTTATTGTTTGTCCAGAATTGAAGTGGATGGGGTACAATTTGCATGAAAGTGATTTATGTTCTTAAGAAGGATCACAAACTATGTACTGTTTCATGGAATAAAAAGGGGTTTATAAGATTTTGGCCAGAAATCTTTTCAAAATTATAATTTCCCCCACCTCGCCGAAATTTCCTAATTTTTAACTGTTTTTCGAATTTTGTTTTTATGCACGTGGAATAATACAAAGATTACGAATGTGGGAAATATAATTTGCTTTTGAAAATTTAATTTTTCTTAACGAAATATCGAATTCTCCTTCCCCCACCTCGGCCACCCATCGGCTACCCGCGTTCGGGCGAAATGCAAAGCTGTATGGAAAACATAGGAATGTGAGTAAATAGAGGAAAGAAATAAGTGTGGGGGACGCAAAAGTCATCTCAGACATGCTAGGCACAACAGGTAAAGATAGAGTTTGTGAGATAACTTCCTTGTAAGTTTAAATGGAAGATCAGGTTTTGGAATACGCTCCTCACAAACTGGAGTGACAGAATAGGAAAAGGTAATTTCTATAGCATTTGAGCTGTAATTTAGCGCACAGCAAAAACTAACCTAGTCATGTTGAGTGACCGTGTATTTAGCTTAAATATTTTATCTTTATCAGCATGTTATCTAATATGTTACTGATATGGACACTTCCATTTAAAACTGACTTTTAATTGCCGGCGACAATGGTGAAGCTTACTTCATCTTCGCCACAAATTAATTGATATTGTAATTTTATCACGTAGAAAATTGGTGCCTCTCTTCAGCAGACGGATTTCAATGAATTACAAGATTAAGATGATGCACGAGGAAAGGAATAATCGAGGTAGGAATGACTATCTGTGGATTTGCAGAATGCCGAGCTGGACAGATACATATTATTAATAGCATCAGAGAAGGTGGCAGAGTCGCAAAATGGTTAACGATTCGGACAGAATGCTTAGCGACATTGCTTCCGATTCTTTACGTACTGAGTTCAAATTTCACCTTGGTTGACTTTATCTCTGAAATAAGTAGTAGGTGAGCTCTGAGGTCGATGTAATCGACTTACCGCCTCCCGTAAAATCGCTAGCTTTCTGCCAAAGATTTACACAATTATTAATGGTGACAGGGACCTTACGGAAACTGATGGCGATCAAGACAGTAGAAGTGAATTCTGTTGGTGGAAGTAAATGGTCGGTGAATAAGATGAAGCGGATGAGTTTTCTTGTAATAAACACTGGAGCAGTCTTAACTCAAACGTTAGCATAGCTTTGGGTCCATACAGTAAAATAGGAGGAAATATTAGCCTCGAACCAGCCTATAAAAGGCTTGGTGTAACTGAAGTCTGTCACAGTAGTCACAGCTTCGACGCTAAAATATAAAAGAAAAAGTTGAAAGTGAGGACAAGTGGAGCTGATTGGGAAGTATGGTGAAGTAGGAATCAGGAACTGGACAACAGTAAAAGAATAGTTTTCTTGTTGATGAAAACCAAGTCAGCACTAACAAAGTAGTTCTTTGAATGCATTTCGTCTGTGATTATCCATCTTTTCTTTAACAGGAATTTATTGTTCGATGTGTCCATAGTTTTTCTTTTATGATGGTGAGGCCCGATTTGACAAAGCTTTGTCTGCGATTACTAGTAATGTAATAATGCTATTAGAACATCATTTTAGGTGAGAGTGAAGGCAAGTAAGATTTTAACCAGTCGGTAACTACAATGAGAAAAATTGGTTTCAAATTAATCACCGATTTCCTTCACTTGCCTATGGACAATGTTCGTAACTTATGAATGTATACAGAAACGTTTCAAGAAATGGTTGATAAATGCAAGTAGTAAAATGAAAGACCAAGTAAAGAAATTGGTCTATGTTAGCACAGCTTATTTGGTTAGCGGAAACTGTGTAGGAGCCCGTCATTTGTCTGTGAACATGCATGTATCCGGAACCGTACTTACATTTTGTATCTCTCATATTAACTGTTCGACAAACAGGGTCGCTAAAAGTGATATGATGAACTAGGTCTTTGAAGACTCTACCTCATCATAGCCGCAGTTTAAAGACTTAAAGTAGTAAAATGTAATTTACTGCTGTAAGAATTAACAAGTACTCAATTATGTGAACGGAACTAAAATTACAGAATGAAAAGTAACAGATAAAAAAAGGGCACTGCTATGGCTACAAAGAATGATACAGTTTACTTACATACCAAAACAAACTGCTTCAAATTTAGGGTCAAGGACAGCAATTTCGGGAAAAGATGATTAACCGATTACATCGACCTCAATAACTGACTAGTACAACATTTTATCAAACCCGAGAGGATAGAATGTAAAGTTGACCTCAGAGAGATTTGAACTCAAAATATAACGTGCTTGAAAATATACGGCAAAGTGTTCATGCTGACGTTCCTGGCAATCTGCTTCCTACAAAAAGGAATTGTCAATAATGGTTTAAGTTATTGCAGAAATAATATTTTCAATTATTTCTATTTACTGACTTGTAAAACATACTAAGATAATTTATGTAATGATATGTATATATGAAAAATATTTCGTTTCATTTTATTTATCAAATCAATGCGACTATATCATGTTGAAAACATCGATTCTCCTCTGATCACCGACGTTAAACTAGATCAAAACTAGTCAGTAGTACATTGATGTACTACTGAAACCTAGATGTAAATAAAATCTCCAGCTTTAGGCAAAGGCATAAATGTTTGTTTAAGAACTACACTTCACAAACACTTGGGTTTAGATTCAGTCCAACTGTCCTGCAAGTATTCCTGCAAAAGAGCCTTGCCGAATATCCGTCATATATACATACGTACACACACACACACACATACACACACACACACTCACACACACACACACATTGATGTATTTGGGGACGGTCATGTTGCCAGTTTAGCCAATGAAAACACATGTGGTATCACATTTCGCCTGGTTATTAGTATTAATTTTTAGTTTATGCATTAGATCTTCGCTAAATCATCCAGAAATGTTATGGTAAATATATATATATGTTGGCAGACGGAATTAGCCAAACATGAGCTCTTCGAGCAAGAACCATTGACGATGTCTACGGTATAGATGAAACTAAACCTAGTCTGGTTGATCCTCGAGACAGTCATGGGGCGGTTCCCTCCCTTGTCAGTATATGTATATACTTGCACTCTTTTTACAGCATTAAGAGTATTTTAACTTTTATTTCTAGCAATGAATGTGCTTCAGCACCCTTAGTCACACTTATTAAGAATTGAATCTTTCCTTTATGGCACTAAATTGCACCTGGCTATGAGTATTAATTTTAAGTATATATATATATATATATATATATATATATAATATATATATATATATATATATATATATATTGCTCCACCATGGCTGCAGTCGAATGACTGAAACAAGAAAAAGAATATATATATATACACAATACATAGATATATATTTCTTTATTGCTGAACATAGAGGGGACAAACAAGGACAGACAAAGGGATTAGGTCGATTACATCGACCCCAGTGCGTAACTGGTACTTTATTTATCGACCCCGAAAGGATGAAAGGCAAAGTCGACCTCGGCGGAATTTGAACTCAGAACGTAAAGGCAGACGAAATATCCCTAAGCATTTCGCCCGGCGCGGTAACGTTTCTGCCAGCTCGCCGCCTTATGTATATATAGATATATGTATACATAATATACGATGGATTTCTCCATTCCGTCTATCAAATCCATTCACAAGGCTTTGATCAGCCCGAGGTTATGGTACTTTCCCAGGGTGCCGCGCAGTGGTAGTGAACTTAAGACCACATGTGGCTGTGTGGTTAAGAAGCTTGCTTCTCAGCAAGTTTCTTAACCATACAGCCACACATTTGAAATAATTTTGATCTTAACTATACCAGAAGAAGCCGAATCAATCTAACATTGCGTGCCACAAGGGTTTACCTTTTAAATTTCGTGTACAAATTCACTCGATGGGCTTATATAAAGTTTCCAGCATGGCCAATCCGACTCAATAGAAAATGTTTGCCCAAGATACCACTCGTTGGGATAGTACCTGAGATATCTTGACTGTGCAGCAAACTCCTTAATCGGCCGAACAATGTAATCAAACCACACTAGCATTGAAAAATGTAGTACTTGTGATACAAAAACAGATGATGACCGTAAATGGAATGCATTTAATCATATGCATTCCTATTGACTTAAGGTCAGACAGCAGTAATTTGCAAACGAGCCAGAAAGGAAGCCTATACGAAGGATTTTGATATGCTTGAAACAGCAGCCAAATTTCTCTTAAATCATACAGCCGTTTTAAGAGTAATGAATAATGTTTTAAGCAATGTATTATGGAACCTGGTCATGACCAAAATGTCTTTGATTGTAAGTTTGCTATGTCAGGGCTGACCCGAGATTAAACAATAGTAACAACAACAAATAGTAACACACCATCTTATATATAACGTCTCGTTCTTTAGAAAGAAGCCGAAGACCATTTTTAACTGCATGTCAAGAAATCCTGTCTCTAAGTCAGGGATTTACTTCTCTGTTAAGTAGTCATCTCTTGGCTTGTCTGTGGAAGCACTTTAATATGTCCAGATGTATGCATTCTTATGTATTTTCGTACAACATTTTAATTTACTTGTCATATGTCAAATATAGAAATCTACGGTTTCATTTCACTTTAAAAGACAAATTACTTGTTGCTGCGTGGGTGGAAGTTATTCAAAGAAACGTAGTTAAAGGGCGAGTTAGAGGATGAAAAATCTTGAGGAGGTGGTATCTTAGGAAGTTGGGATGGCAGTGAGATATTGGCTTTGTGTGAGCATCTCACTGAGTATGTGAGTGGTAGTGAGTTACATATTCAGACTGGGGATTGGTTGGTTAAGAAGAAGTATTGTGGATGACGTGACAGAAAATGTTAGAAAGACTATGAATGAGTTAGAGAAGAAAGTGAAGTGGGGGGAGGGAAACAATGAAGAGAAAGCGAAATAAAGAGATGAATAAAGATAGGAAGGATAATTGACGGTAGGGAAAGAAAAGATAAGGTATAAAAACGTAAAGAAATGCAAAAAGTGTTAATATCAAATAAGAAAATGTAGATAAGATGAAAGAAAAGCAGCTTATATATATATGTGTGTGTGTGTGTGTGTATACATGAATACATGTATATGCATTCATGTATGTATATATACATAATGTTTGTGTATAGTATACGTTTATGCATACGCAGTCAGAGATTATATGATAGTTATTGTATGCAGAGAGGACTGCAGAGAGGACGGGAGAGAAAGAAGTGGTGAATGTATGAGAAACGAGGAGAGAAAAATAGAAAACGACAGACTCTATGGGGTGTAATTACTAGGAGAAAGAGAGAGCAAAGCGTGAGCAAATAGAAAGAGGGTGAGGTGGTGTAGTGAGTGATTCAGTGAGTGAGTGAGTGAGTGAGTGAGAGGATGGGTGGGTGAATGAGTGGGTGAATGAGTGAAAGAGTGAGTCGAACGAGTTGGGAAAGCTGGAACTAAACATCGACAGAACATAGAGGAGAAAGGCAAAGGCGGAGGGGAATAAGTGTTAGGATGTGTGTGCTTGAGAAGATAAACACAGACAGAAAGAGAAACGGAGACAGTATAAATGTGCATGTGCATTTGCGTGTGTGTGTATGCACGTGTGTACGAAGGGCGGAATATACGGTAGTTGTCGAACGCCTGGAAAGGAAAAGAAGAAGAACAGCTCAGTGTTCATTTAGAAGTAGAGGAAAAGGAGGAGAGGAAGGCGGAGAGAAGAAGGTAGTTGGAGGCAATAACTGTAATTAGAAAAGAAGAAAGTTTGGTTGAGAACTATAAACTGCAAAAGGGGCGGATGTGTATGTGTATATGTATGCATGTAAGTACGTGCGTGTAAATGTATAGATATATTTGCTAATATATGCAAGGTGTCAATGGGAAGCGCATCCTGGAAGGCAGCATATGGAAAGTTCACGAATGTATGCGGACAATTGGCTTCGTGTGTGTTTGTGCATGTGTGTATATGTGTGTTTGAGAGAATATATGAGCAAACAGATGACTGCACACATCTGCATATACACAAATAAACTAAATACACATACAGATTCATTCATCACAACACTCTACCACTCACATGCGTGCAGTCACTTGAAGAACATTGATGCATCCAAGCCAAAGGGATATAAGTCACTATGTATGAGTGTGCGTGTGTGTGTATCTGTTTGTGCACACACACATACATAAATATGTATGTATATATTTTTATATGTATACATGTATATCTATATGTATATATATCTTTTACGTGCTTCAGTCATTTGACTAGGGTCACGCTGGGGCACTGCCTTGAAAGAATTTATCGAACGAATCGAACCCAGCTCCTTTTTTTATTTAAAGCCTGGTATTTATTCTATCGGTCTGTTTTACCGAATTGCTCAGTTATAGGGACGTAAACACAGTAACACCGGTTGCCATGCAGTGATGGAGAACAAACACAGACACACAGATATATATATATATATATATATATAATATATATATATATATATATATATATATATATATATACAATCATATATATATTAATAAGGAGTAACTATTTAGAAGAGAATATATGTATAGATAATATTATTGTTATTATTATCTGCAGTAATATAAATAGCTGATAATAGCAACAACAACAATATAGGTGTTTGCATTAGATAGTTATAGAATTAAAATTTATATCAATCATAAGGGCGCACAAGGCGCCAACCTGTTGTATTTTCTGTCGTACTTTTTCAGTGTTATTGGTGGTTTCAATGAGGGTTTTAACTTCTCTTTCTTGCAAGTAGGCAAGACACATCTGCACCACCGGATGCTTCTGAACCAGTTGTTGAGTGCCCCACCCGTGAGGATCGATGTTAGATGTGCCAAAACAATTGTTGTAAATAATAATAAATTCTCGTATATTCCATCTTCCGTCTTTCATATAAATATACATAATAACGATAACTGTGAAAATGACCGTGCTTTACCAGTAAGCTACCAGGTTTAGACCATTCGCATTATATATATATATATGTATATATATATATATATATATATTCACTCACGATAAAACGCAGCCGACCCAGGAACTGACAACACACTCACACACACAAACACATCTTGTATATCTGTGTTCCATTTTGTTTATACACACACACACACACACACACACATATATATATATATATATATATATATATATATATATATAAAATCGAACACTATTCGTGGTTAATGCCAAGTTCCCTTGCGAATTTGCAAGCTGCCGTGACAATAAAACGAGATTTTTTGCTGTATTATTATTATTATTATTATTATTATTATTATTATTATTATTATTATTATTATTATTATTTTATCTTTATTGCAGGTTTTGTTGTAGCTCCTGGAGTCATGCATGCGTAGCGAGCTTACTACCTGCAGCCTATGTTACCATGCTATTCTTTCTTTTCACCTATCTATTACTTTCCTGATTATTCTGGCCGTACCAAGGAGGCAAACTTTTTGTAACAGTTCTACTGGGCACTCTATTCCAAATTCTTTTATATTTCTCTTGATGCCCTCTGATACTGTTCCCAAGAACCCAACAGTAATTGGCACTATTCCACCGTCTTCATTTTCCATAACCGGGCTGTTTCATACTTAAGTGGGTTGTATCGATCTATCTTTTCGCCTTCCTTCTTGACAATTCGTCGGTCAAAGGGGTATGCAACATCAACTATATATTATATGTGTGGTGCCCGTTGTCCGCCACCACTAAGTCCGGTCTGTTATGCTCTAGCACCTGATCTTTTGGGATTGGGAATCCCAGAGGATTTTGCTAGTCTCCGACTCTGCCACTCTCTGTAGTT
>NC_043006.1:56402097-56414597 GCF_006345805.1 Octopus sinensis
TTTTTGCTCACTTTACGTCTTTTGGATTTTCGTTTTGTTTACTATTTCTCCACCCAACCTCTCTCGATATTATTTATTTTGCAATCGTGTTTTATTGAATATTGTTTATATTGTTTATATTACTGTATTTATTTACAACTCTGCACGTTATGAGTTCAAAATGCACTGATATCAGCTTTACCTTTTAGCTATTTGTGAACGGTAAAATTAATTCATGTTTTAGGGTCGATATTATCAGCTGTGTCTTGGCCTCCCACGCGCTTGCAACTCCTTGATGGTTTCATAAGGCCACTTTCATAACATATTGCGTGTCCGAGACATTTTTTAAGACCAGATGGAGCCCATTCCTCTCCAGATCTGAATAGGTTCTTTTTGTTCCGGAAAGTTGGAGACATGCAGACAGAATGAAAAAAAATTTAATATGAAGAATCGATCCCTGTACAAGACAGGTAATTTTTTTATCTGTACCCAAAGGATAAAATGTATAGTTGATCAGGATGAGATTTGAGATCAGAAATCTTGACCATTTATCGCAAAGTGATCTATCCCATTTCCTAACGACTCTGCTAATTGACCGTCTAATTATTGATTATACCCAGACCAAAACCTGAGGTGTTTTGATATTTTTTTTTATATTTCAAATTTTAGCACAAGGCGGACAAGCCCGGGGGAGTGGAGTAATACATCTACTCCAGTGTTCAGTCGGTACTTATTTTTATTGACCCCGAAGGAATGAAAGGGAAAGTGATTCCGGTTACTTTTGAACTCAGAAAGTAAAGTCGAGAGAAATGGTTGCCGGCATTTCGTCCGGCGTGCAAACGATTTTACCAGCTCTTAATATAGATAGCAAATTTTGACACAAGGCCAACAGTTGTGGTGGAGTGTACATAGTCGATTATATCGATCCCAGTACCCAACTGGTATTTATCTTATCGATCCCGAAAGGATGAAAGGCAAGGTCGACCTCGATAGAATTTGAACTTGGACGTAAGAATGGACAAAATACCTATTTCTTTACTACCCACAAGGGGCTAAACACAGAGAGGACAAACAAGGACAGACAAACGGATTAAGTCGATTATATCGACCCCAGTGCGTAACTGGTACTTATTTAATCGATCCCGAAAGGATGAAAGGCAAAGTCGACCTCGGCGGAATTTGAACTCAGAACGTAGCGTAGCGGTAGACGAAATACCGCTGAGCATTTTGCCCGGCGTGCTAACGATTCTACCAGCTCTCAGGATTCTACCAGCTCCCACGGGGCCTGAAATTTTGGAGGATGGGAATAGTCAATCATATCGACCCCAGTGCTCAAGTGGTACTTATTTTATCGACCCCGAAAGGATAGAAGGTAATACCGAGCTCGACGGATTTTGAACGTAGAGCGTAAAGACGGACGAAATGCCACTAAGCATTTCGCCCGGCATGTTAACGGTTCTGCCAGTTCGCCATTTTTATTAATATTAATACTAATACGAAGGCAGGGAGTTGATATAATCTTCGAGTTGGCGAGTTGAGCACTGTGGGCGATGTAATCAACTTATCCCCACCCCCGAAATTGCTAGCCTTGTGCAAAAAGTTGAAACCAATTCTAATATTGACTGAATCCCTACCACGCTGAAGAAAAGGCTTAGCAGCATTCCGTTCCTTCTTACGTTTTGAGTTCAAATTCCACCAGGATCAACTTTACCTTTCATCCTTTCGTGGTCGATAAAATAAGTGGTGTCTATGTAATTGACTCACCCCAGTCCCTGAAATTGCTCATATTGAGCCAAAATATCAAACTAATATTAATACAAATCCTCTCTCATTTCACTGTAAGAGAGGTGCTTAGCGTTTTGCCTGTCCAAAGCATTTTCATGAATTTCTCATTAAAGTCCATTCTTTATTTCAGATTTTTAGTTATTCCTTGTTTCATACGTTCTGAGTGATATAAAACTTTCCTTTCTTAAGTCTCAAGTTACGCTGATGGTTGAAATTATCGTGAATGTGTATCATATATTATGCATCGACGTCGGGGGAATATGTCCAGTGTATGGGATGTGATACTCAGGACAGGTAAAGGTAAGATATGGTTTTAGATTTTATGGTGAAAGGAACTAGAGCACAATTTCGAACAGGAAAGCTAGTCTCATTCATAACTATAACAAGTAAGAATGCCTTAAATAGGAATAAGAACATCGTGTCCGTGACCGTTTTGTTTCCTACAGGCTGCACCTGAGCTGGTTGCAACATCTTCTCTTTCTCAATTAGTGTACATCTATGTCTTCGAGGAGTATTCAGGACGTCTTAGTCATAGACCTGCATTGGGCAGGTGTAGTTGCCTTTTATTAGGCACAGCTTTTTGTAGTTCGTTTCTTATGAGACTGCAGTTTTGGATTAAACTTAGACCAAGATGTGAAATTTGAGATCTTCAATATTGCCAGATCTTCACAGTCTACTCCCAGTCAGGCAGTGTCGCCAGTTGAAAATGAGCACTTCCATTTTATATGGATTAGTGATACACAAGTCGTTCATAATGAACTCCAGGACATTGTTGGAGACGAACTATACTGTGTAATCTGAATTACTTTTAGCCTATGGAAAATAGACAGCTTCCAGATATTCTTGACCATGCAGTACCGAAAGTCAGCTGGCACAAACAGCTTAAGATAAACCTCAGAGACTGTAGCGCCGTCACTCAGCATAGCTGAGATGAACGCAGAGCAACAAACTATTTTCACCTACTGATTTAATTCTTTGAACCTTGTGCACATGCGGAGTTACAGTGAACTGCTGCTTGTACGTTTAAGATGGGTTTACCTGTTAATCGAGTCAATTACGAAGATCGTTATACCAACTTTGAGTTTGAATACAGAGTTTTTCATCCTGACACTTGGAAAGAATGGACCGAATCTTGCCGATTTTCTCTGTAGCTTTTCTCAAGAACAGATCTTAATTGTGAATATTTGATAACTGTTTGCGTAGACTCTCATCAAACAACTATAGATAAATGATCATATTTATTTATAGTCAGAGTAATCTGGCATCCCCACATTCGACTATCTGCGTTCTGTGTTCAAATCTTGTGGCGGTCATATTTGCCTTTCATCATAACAGAAAGGATAATATAAATCATAGTTTAGTGCTGGAAAACGGGTCAGAAACCAATAGCTGCAGTTATCGAGGTAATTCCAAAGTTATCTTGAAAACTCTGAGATTGTTACATTGAAATTTATAGAGAGCTGCAAAATACTTAATTTGTTGTCAACTGGATTTTTCTGAAGCGTTTCAATTTTTTGATTGGTTTAAAGGTAGGTAGAACTGAAGGTTAAAGGATCGTATCACTGAACATTTACCTAACATTCGCCTAAAACACACCACAGTACCAGTTGAGTAAAACTTCAACTCACCCCTGCTCACCATTTCCCATTTCTCAGTCTGTAGTGTTATTTCAAATCACAGATTCTCTACTTTTCACTGACTAAAAGAATAGTTCTTCATCTTCCACCTCAGTTAATCCACACCTCGAGTTTGAATAACGCCCTACCTCATAGCATTCCATTCTCTCATATTCAACACCCTTCTCACAAACCACGTACTCTATTCTAAACATCTATGCTTTCTCAGAGATTGAACATACTGAAGTGGCATATAGACATAACTATTCAATACACGAGCACATATACAGACATACCGATACACAAACCATCTCATTTTAAACCTACATAAACCACTACCAACCTATCATAGTTTTCTCCACAACTTCACTTAATCAAATGAATGTTTTAGGGGAACGGAATGGCGATAGAACATCAGGTTGCCAAAACCTGTCAACCAAAACTTCAATTATCTAGACCACTGATACCTGCATCTAGCAGTTTTCTGACATATGCAACATACATGGTGCTCTATTAGGTATCGAGCACCACCTTCCACACGATCATAATCGCCCTCACAGAATTCTCATAAACATACATATGTTCGAACTCAACCTTTCTCACACACACACACACACATACATAAATATATGAATACGCAATTTGAAATATTTTTTCTATTCTTAACTTTCGGGCATTTCCAACATTGGTTTTCTATTTGTTCGTTGGAACTGTCCGTCTAATATCAGGCTATATCACTGATAACACCACTTAAGTGTTGTTTTGTCTTAAAGTTCAATGTTTCTTTAACTTTTTTTCTTTCTGCCTTCTCCTGTTTTGACAATGTTCACATGTCAGCTGTGGCGATATATCTTCCTTTCCTTCAAAGCATAGCACATTCACTTGCACACATTTGCCCTTATTTTTTTCGTTTTGTTTTCGCTCTCGAGCCACTGTGTAATATACATACCCAAATACATAAACCTGTATACACACACACATGCATATGTGTGTATGTGTGCGTGCATATATATATATATATATATATATATATATATATATATATATATATATATATGGGGGGGTACACACAAAAAATATATATGTTGAATGTATATGTTGATAGGGTTGCATGCTCATGTACGCTTCTCTCCTTATTATTTTTCTCTTTTCTTTCTATAGTTTTTGTCATATACATTTAAAACACTATTCATATGCAAATATAATCGTATCCATGGGGACACATACACATACATATACATACAATACTGCCACCCATAAGATGCCATATACATAAACATGCATAATTAAATACGTATATATTCGGTCATACTATCACATATCACACACTGTTTTGCCTTCTAATTCTCTATTCATATACAAACCAGTTTTCTATATTCTGTACATATCCATTGCTTCTCTCTTTAAAAGTTCAGTTCGATGGCATAATCAGCATAAACGGAAAAGTGTGAGTAGCAAAAAAAAAAAAAAAAGTGCGCAACGTAAGGTCAAAACTAGATGCTTGTGGTCTGATGTCTGTCATGAGTAATTTTTTTTTCTCTTATATTCTACGTTCGAATATTGCCAAAGCCGACATTATTCATCCGGGGTTATTTGAAGAAATATCTGTGAACTACTGAAACCAATTTAATTCATTTTACCTTGTGTCAAAATATAAGGCTGTGACCTTGTTTCTTATTCATAGTGAGAATGTCAACTGCAAAACTGGTAGAGCACCGTCCAAAATACTTTCCCGTGTATAGTTATTCGCCTATACATTACGAGTTCTAATCCAACTGTGATCGACTGTGTATTACATTCTTCTTATTGAAAGAATGTATAAAAATCATATACTGGGTTTATTGAAGCAACTACACCCTCCCCTAATTATTGTACACAATCTATTATATAAAATCCGTTCTGTCTGTCTGTCTTTTAGGATCTCGGGCATCCTCCATCCGATTGCGCTCAAATTTGATATGTAGATACCGAAGGTATTAGGGTGTATATAAGTCTTGAAAAAATTACAAAAATCGATTCCAGGTGAGAATGTGATCGATAAAGCCGTGGGAACGTGCATTTGTACGCGCAAGTACATCAGCAGTTGTGATCGATACTACGCGTACGCGAGAAAAATGCATGTGCAGTTTTCGCAAAAAAAGCCGGCAGGCTTGAAATAATGCCACAAAATGCAGTATATTTAAGAGACCAAAAAAGTAAGATGCAAAAGAGATATTTTCTTCAAACTTGGCATGAAGGAAAGAAAGACTATTTGGTTTCTCAAGAAGTTTATTTTTGCCTTAACTTCGTTTAACAAAACCAAAAATTTTATTGAAATAAAGGCATGTTTAATTATTTTTTAATGAAAAGAAAACACAGATTGCTTTTTATTCAAGGAAGAAAATACTATCTTCTTGCTAATAAATTATTTACCATGTTTCCGTTCTCCCAGTCAACAGCTTTATCAATACTGGCACTTTAAACTCTTCGGTTGCATATTTATGTGAATAAAATCGTTTTTCTTTGGAATAGAAAAAAGTCTATCTTTATTTCTTCTTTTGCTGATGTCTCAAATTTAGGTTAAATCAGTGTTTCTCAAATGGGAGGCCTATAGGACGGTCGGACAAGTTGTTTTGAGAAAATTTGGTTTAAATGTTTGACAACTCAGCACCGCCCATTGGACGGGGTCATTTTGCTCGTATAATATAAGAAATGCATTTTCCTACTGGATCTGTATTAGTGGCTTTCTTCCATTCAGGATCGATAAAATAAATAAATATTTACAGTGGTAGATTACATCAAAGATATCCTCCTACACAAATTTGTAACTTTTATTAGTATGCATAAAACTTACATTCATTTACATAGTACTCATCTTAATTCAACTACTTACAACCGAGAAAAATATGCAGTATATAGGAAATATAAACGGAAAAAAAGAATGTTGAATCTACTTATATATTCACACCACAAGAAATTTAAAACAAAACGAAACTGGAGAAGATTACACGCAAGATACTGTCAGGTAATCAAAGCTTCTGTAGAAATTGTAGCAAACTTATAAAGAGCAGTTTGTAATAGTTATTGTAACAGGTAAGATTCTGATAGCTGTTCTCTTTTCCATCAGCCAACGTACTTTTGATGCTTTTGCTATCTAATAAACACTGTGAATTTTAAATGATTTGCTGGGAAGTAGAGACCTGTTCGTTTTTGTTTCTTTTAGTATCTGAGAGTGTTTATTACAGGCTATAATTCCAATGCACTGCCAATAGAAAAAAAAAGTAGTGAGTGTTGTTTCGAAGTAGAAATAGACAATGATTGCGAACAAGTGTTATGCATGTTTAGATGGTTAACGCAAATAATTTGCTATACGGAACTCTAGATCCCAATTTTCAAGAAGAGGCAAGTCGAATATTCTGAAATAACAGGTATAATCTTTTTTTCACTTTTTTCTTCTTTGTCTAAAAATACTCGAACAGTAATATGCAGACACATGCAGCTATTTATGAGATATACGCACACTCTCTCGATCACTCTCTCTCTCTCTCTCACACACACACACACACCACACACACACACACACACACACACACCACACACACACACATACATACAAGTACATGCATACAAACAAATATACATACATACTTTATTTGAACGACGCAACTCAAAGCGGTTAAAGCTGGTGTTGGTCTAAAGCAATTCTCTCAATTTTTGTAATCATTCTAGAAACTTTATTCTTACTAGAGAGTACTGTACGTTGTTGATGTCATAAGGATTTGGCTATTTCGAGTGTCGTGAAGTAATTCTTGTTTGGATCGATGAAACTCGAAGTAGATAAAGCTATAAATAATAGCGCATAATTATTGTGCTAAAACCTCTTCAGAAAAAAATGTCGCAGGTTGTCCGTGTGACTCGGAACCCACATTTATAAACAAGACATGTGTTCTGCCATTGGAACAAAGTAATCCCTTGAATTTCTCCATTAATCTTAGAAAATTTATTATACATAGCTATATCTGGGTGGAGTTTCAGCTTTCTCCGAACGAATTACTTCACGTCTCTCGAAGTTTCTAAATGTTTATGGTGTCAACTACATACTATTTTTGCTGGCAAAACAGATACAGAAATTTGAAGGATCACTTCGGTCCAGTGGTCATATTTATAGAATGTGGGTTTGAATCCCCTGGGTATCCTTCGACTTCTATCCAAAAGGTATTCTTTGAACTAAATATTTACACGCTAAAGTTTGTAGTCTTATCTGCTTCGAGATTCGTTGCTTCAAAAAAAAGGAATTATTTCACGTCTCTCTAAGCTTCTAAATTCTTACCAGCAGAAAAACGGACCTTAAATGAATGAGATGATGATGATGATGATGATGAATATATATATATATAATGGCGGTGCCCCAGCATGGCCACAGCTTGTGAGCTGAAACTAAATGAAATAAAAATATTTTTTTTAAATATACACACACACAAATATATATGTACATACATATATACACATACATATACATATGTAACACGCATATATATATATATATATATATATATATATATAATGAACCAAAAACGCAATAGAGGACAATAAAACATTCGGACAGATAGACGATACAAAGGTGGACAGGAGAAACCACAATTAGAAGGACAGACAGAAAAAGACGGGTCATTCGTGGCCTTCTTTCTTCACTCAAGTATACCAGAAGTCCTTACTGTTTCGGGCAGTTAAACTTGAGAAAGTTCGATCTGGTTGTCCCCAAAAAAGTCTAAGCTAAGAGCATTAGAATTTTTTGTAAGAAAGCTAGCGAGTGTGTATGGCAACAAAGACAAAAAAAAAACGGAGACCATGGTACACAATTCCAAATACAAACAACAAGAAAATAATAACGTGTCTTTTGACTGAGAACGAATGAAAGTGAGCTGGCGTGTACGAGGTGAAAGCCTAAAGGCAGGAATATAGGAAATGGACATAAGAGGTATTGGCGGTCGGCAGTCAGGCCAAGAGAGAAAGATCATAGCTGGCCTGATACCAGTCACATGGAAGGAGGAGAGAGTGTTAGGAGGCAGCAGAATTGAAGGCAGCAGAGACAAAGGGAAAGGTACAAGGGAGATAAACGATGGGGGAAAAGTGGGAGTTAGAGAAAGAGAGGGCCAATAAATGTGAGAAAGAGACGGGGAGCGAGAAAAAGAAAAGTGGAAGTATGAGGGGAACTAAAAGATAGAGTAAGAGTCGTACAAAATTTAGATACATACCTACAATAAGGTGAGCACACCCAGGGATCCAATTGTTCGACGTTCGTAAACTTCAAGGATTCCATGGAAGTTACAGAAAACAAAAAGTGGTCATGCACGGTCAGGAACAATAACAGTTTGTAAGCTTCAAGCAGTCAGTTTTTCGATATGGGTAAGTGTACAACCTTCGACGCCGAAGCATGCATTACTTCAACTAGAAAGATAACGTGATCAGGGCATCGAAAACGTGAAGAATCTTTCACATAGTAGCTCTTGGAAAGCGATCAAAAGCCTTTTTTAAGTCATAGAGGAAGAGAGGAGAGGTGGGTAGGAGTGAAGAGAAGAAGTAGGTGTCAGAGGAAGAGAGGAGAGGTGAGTAGGAGTGAAGAGCGGAGAGGAGGGGAGTCAGAGGAAGAGATGAGGGGAGTTGAGCCCATGTGGAGCAATTGAGCGAAGAAAGATTAATTCCTGTTCACAGCGAAGGCGACAGTCCGGATGGCCCCTGTGCAAAGACAAGCCGAACAAACACAGGTGTTGTAGTGAATGACCGGTAGAGGGGAAATAGTGCGAGACAGGGTTGCCATTGCCGTTGTACAGGGAAGGGCAGGAAGAGTAGATGTTGTAAATAACATTGCTAGAAGTACAGGTAAAGGAGTCGGTGATATGATAGGGAATATAATGGGTGCCTGTGAGTATGGTGGTGTTGGAGAGGTAGGGGCAAGTGCGGCAGCGTGGGTGGGATCAGGAGAACTAGTCAGACTGGGTAGTGGGTTTAGGGTGGAAATTGTGACCAAGAGGTCAGTATGTTGTGGGCTCGTTTGAAGGAGGGAAGAGATAGGAAGAGATAGATGTTCGAGGTGGAGAGGTCGGACTGGAGTCACCGGAAGGCTTGGAGGATGGCGTGTTGGAGAGGCAGGGTGGAGGGCTAGTAGGTGAGGGGAAACGGGAGTCGTGCAAGGGCAAAGCGAATGTGGGTAGAGAGAGAGTAACGGCACAGTCAGGAAACGTGCTCTGGCAAGGGCTGTGTGGATAGTGGAGAGGGGATTTCCACGAAGGATGTAGTGGCGAACCATGGGTTGAGACTGAGTCTGAAAGTCATGATTGTCACTACAGAACCTGCACAGACGGAGGAATTGGGAGTAGAGGATGAAGAGCTTGGTGTGGGTCGGTGGGTTTTAGTGGATGGAGCTAGTGAGAGCGGAGTGGTGTATGTTGACCGAAATGTCGAGAAATGCGACAGAAGTGTTGGAAATGGTGCAGAATCCGAGGGTAGGAATGAAAGATTGGGCAAAAGAGAAGAAGGAGTCTAGTTGTTCGCAGAAAAGTAAAACTCCCCTGCAAACGAGAAGCAGTTGAGGGAGAGAACAAGTTTGGCCAGACGAAGAATTGTGGAGGTGTCAGGTTGGGGGTTGGGTCGAAGGTCCAGAAAGTGTTTGAGTGAAGAGAAGTTTAGAAGGGCCAGGAGGGAAGGAGAAAGAGTTGAAGAGATGGAGAGCATGGTTAGGGTCATGGATGTGGGAGGGGAGGGAAGCCACTAGGGAGCAAGAACATGGTCGTGGTATTTTGAGACCAATTCCGTGGGGCAGTTGCAAGTGGAGACGATGGTGCGGCCAGAATTGTTGGGCTTGTGGATTTGGAGAAGGAAATAAATGATGGAGGTGTGTGGAGTGCGGAAAATGAGGTTGGCGGTGGTGGGAAGAAGACGGGAGAAGGAGATGAGGTCATAGATAGTAGAGAACACAGTCTGTTGGTAGTTAGGTGTGGGATTGGGAGGCAGATGGCAATAGAAGGAGGTATCTTGAAGTTGGCGAAGAGCTTCAATCTTGTAGAGGTCATGCGCACCACAGACTCTTTTCTTCCAATCGTCACATCGTTGATATCTGCTGGATCAATGATAAGAGAGCCAAATTGACATTAGTTTCTTCTTAATATGACATAAGCAGTTCCAAGAGTTAGTTAAAGCATGTGAGACGCTACTATGATATGCTTTCCCGTATGTGACAAATATACTAGCTATTTTAGCATGTGTGTATGCGTATGTTCATGCGTACTACATATTTTGTATCCACCCTTTTTTTTCTACTTGGGCGAGTTTACAGTCTATAACTTATTTGAGTCTCTATGATAAGTGCCCTTCAAAGCTATTTTATTTACATTCATCATCAGTATCACCACATCCCTCTATTACTACACTATACTGATCTTTTCTACATCTTCCAACGTAAAATGCATATTCTTCGCTGTGAAGGTTAAGCCGAGGCATGCCCATCATCTTGTTAGTACCATCTGGTTTTAAAGATAAAATCCATTGCAATCTGTATCGTCTTTTCTTTTCAAAAGTTTTGATTAGGTGATCATATTTGAGTTACTCTTCTTGCGTGTTCTTTTTAGATTTTGGACACTCTCCTACAAGAATGCTTCGGCTACTTATTGCATGGCTGATCTCCATTAATCGAATCTTTTCAATTTACAACATTACATATATGAGACTCATAGCAAATGAAATGATTGTTCAGCTGAATATTGCCATCACTTTGAAAAAATATTGCATGTGACGCTGGTTTGAAAAGTTTTATGTAACTAAACACGTATTTTTTCCATTGTCTAGTCTGCTTACATTTTTAAATATTTTCTTTAAAATATTGTATTCAAACTGGTTATGGATGAGAATGATAGTAATGTTGGTGCTTATTTATTTGATGAATTTTTTCTATATATTTATCTGGGGTTTTTGTTTTGCGTGTTTTGTTCAGCCAATTTAATGCTAGAATTTTAGATTTAATTCTTCAGTGAAGTGAAAGTATTTGTTAGATTACACGTTAGATTGAGTAAAATCACTAACCTTTTTTAAAGTTTTTTCGTTAATGTTGTTTTGTTTTTGATGTAGCTGATTTGTAATGTTTTTCTTATCAATGTTGTTTTACCTTTAATATTGCTTTTGTTGAAAATTTATAATAAAAATATTCTATCGTCATTTCATTTTGTTCGGCCGATCAAGGGAAAAATCTACTTTAAGCAAGAGAGTTTTAAATAAAATGATAAAGAATACAATATTAAAAAAAAACACGACGAAATGTTTCAGAATAGAAGTTAAGTCTGTAAAACAATTATATTTTTAGAGTAAGATCATATCGATAGAATAAAAATAGACTTTTTTTTAGTACTTGAAAATAACAAAAAAATATAATAGAACACTTTTTAATGATGGAAAGGAAATATAATTTTCTCGGTGTTTTAGTGATTAAAGAATAAACATCAAATTCTTGTTATATGTATATGTGATATTACTGCTTGGGTAAACATTTCAATGGATTTAGTCAATTGAATGATCAGGTACAGTTTATTGTTCTTACGCCTAGAAAGTGCCACGCGTCATTATAATCAGGAACTGTTTTCGGTTCCTACTACGTTCTTCGTCATAAATCAATTGACGGGAATATTGTATAACATAAGCATAAATTACAAGCATACAGTATTCATAAAAACACACACAAACACACGTATAAAGGCACACATGTATGTATGTATGTATGTATGTATGTATGTATGTATGTATGTATGTATGTATGTATGTATGTATTTATGTATGTATGTATGTATGTATATATATATGTATGTAAACAGAGTGCGACGAATAAATTGTTGTCTAAATTACGCAAAAATGAAAATAACACTGACATCTCATTTTAACAGATATATTTACCAAAATTGCATAAAAGTATCTTGAAATACTAAAGAGTAAATTTATTCAATAAAATTGCCATTGTCTTCAACCACGGCCTCCAGAAGACTTCGGAATCTCTTGCGACTCTTCTGGACGGTTTCCTTCTTTAAGTTGGTAAATACTGCCATAAATTTGCCTTCAGTTTATCTTGTTACAAGGATTTATTGGTCACTCGCTCAACTG
>NC_043006.1:56419597-56422097 GCF_006345805.1 Octopus sinensis
TTGAAAAATGTTTTCAAACAGTTGCGTGGTGTCCTATTTTCGAACACCGTTTGCATCTTACTGCTGGGACGGGGCAGTCATCTCTATTGTGAAATGTGAACATTCCACACCGCATGCACTTTCTCTCAGGCATCTTCTTTTTATGTTGATACCCTTTTTTAATTATTTGGTCTTGTGAAATGGATTTTTGCAAGTTGGCGCAAGACAGCTATGTAGGTTTCTATGTTCTCGAAATTCCCTTGTTTCCGAAGGTGGAATTGATAAGTCTCATAATCTTAAAATTCCTCGAATTTGTTAATCATTTCAGATAGGCCATTTTTCTGCTCTTCATCGTCAAATTGTAGTCCTTCATGTGTATCAAAACAGTCTTCCCCAATATTCGCCAGAAATACAAAAGTTTGATATTCAGTATCGACTTCATTTGAGAGTCGACTGGCAATTGAATATTTCAAATGGTTTCGTTTAAATCTTCTCCAATTGCTGGCCACATTTCCTGATAAAGACTTACTGGAGAATATGACTGTCCTAAATTGCTAGTAGGCTCTCCACCATCTCACTAGCGCGATCCAGTCAAAGAAGTGGTTTCCTTCTTGCTGCTCTGCCATTGTAACTGTTCTGGGACTGATATTAATGCGTTCTGCTATGTCAGATGCCATGCAACGAGGACTATCCTCCACACTTCTCTTAACAAAGAGAAAGTTCCTGTCACAGAGCCGTGGTCAACCCAGGTGAGGTGATTTGGACTCATTCGCCTCTCTGGTGAAGTGTACAATTACTCTAATTGTAGAGTATGTCCACTTCAGATTGACCGACAATATGGGCTTTTTGAAATTTTGACAATTCCAAGGTTTCTTTTGTACGTGGCATAATTAAACAGTCACATACAGAACCTGAAACATAAGAATTTCAGTTAATAAATAACATAAACCTTTACTAGTTATAATAAACATAAAACGATGTTTTATAGCGTGTTTATTTACTTCTGTTATATCTGTATATATATATATATATATATATATATATATATATATACATATATATAATATATATATATATATATATATATATATATATATAATATATATATATATTACGCGTTCACACACACACACATATATATATATATATACATCTCATTCTCCATGTGTGTGCGTGCGTACGCGTGTGTATAAGCAAACGTTGAACTGTTGCAAACAAATGGGGTGGGTGCAGGGCTGGCGCTCGATATGATGTACTGAATTTGAATATTTGTTTCGTGATTCGATTTTCATGCCATTACAATCATTTTGATGCTAAATTTCTTCGTCGGATAGGGTATGTGTTTATTTATTGTTTCCGTTAAGTGTTTTGGTTTTTGCACTTGCCTATTGACTGTTAGTTTTGTTTCTTTATCTATTATATAAAATCCGTTCTGTCTGTCTGTGTGAGTGTCTTCTAGGCTCTCGGGCATCCTCCATCCGATTGCGCTCAAATTTATTATGTAGATACCGCCTGTATAAGTCTTGAAAAAATTACAAAAATCGATAAAGCCGTGGGAACGTGCACATGTTCGCGCAAGTACATCAGCTGTTGCAATCGATATTACACGTACGCGAGAAAAATGCATGTGCAGTTTGCGCAAAAAAGCCGGCCTGTTTGGTGTCACAAATTTAGCTTAAATCAGTGTTTCTCAAAGGGGAGGTCTATGGAACGGTTGGACAAGTTGTTTTGAAAAAATTTGGTTTAAATTTTTGACAACTCAGCACCGTCCATTGGATGGGGGGCATTTTGCTCGTTGGTTATATTTTGCATCGTGTTGTTAATTTTTTTTTTTTTTGTATTTGTTGATGTCAGGACATATTTTTAATGTGTTTTACTCTTCTCAATTTATTTGTTACTTTGATAAATGTTTTATGTTTTACGATCAAGTTTGCTTTGATATATATTGTGTTATATTTGTAAATATTGTTGATAAGGTTCTGTAAGTCAGAATTTCCTTTAAGTTAGGATTAGGAAATTTTAATGACATGGTTGTGTGTGAATTTAACTGTAAAACGAATTAAAGGGATTTGTTTTTAATTAAGAGAATAGAACTATAAAACTAATTAAGAACATATGTCCTTAATTAATTTGATTGTATAAATAACCTACATTTAAACCGAAAGTTAATTTATAGAGAGAAAATTAAAGACCATAGTTTCGGTTTTAGAGAGAGATTGATAGAAAGAAAGCGATATTAATGATTACCAATACGGCTAAGATGCATACATGTATACACACACACACACACAAACACACGCGCGCGCAAACACGCACAGACAGACACACTCACACACACATATATACATATTAACGATATTTACAACAGGCTTTATTTATCCAAAGTAGATCGCTTCCACTACGGCCGCATATTTTGATTGAACTACATCTACCAACATTATGATGGATTTCCGAGCCGCCAGAAACAGCTGTTGGATTATAACATCTTTCCCCCCACCCCCTTTAATTTTCTCTGTCGTTT
>NC_043006.1:56427097-56439597 GCF_006345805.1 Octopus sinensis
TTGAAGTTTAAGAAAGTTATTCCGATTTTATCGCACATGGGCGTGTGTGTGTCGCAGTTAGAGGTAATAATTGTATACGTGGAAAAGACAAACGTTGAGTGTATAAGTTTGTGAAAGCTCGATATGTTTCTTTACGTGTGTGTTTTTATATGTGTGTGTGTATGTGCATGTGTGTGTGTGTGTGTATGCGTGCGTGCAACAATTCAGTACGTGGTTGTTCAGGCCATGTCAGGTACTAAACAGCGGATTTAGATAATGATTTGTCGCTTAGATGGAAACCATCCAGCATTTTACTATGACAGAAATAACGCTATAGGAATTATAGCATGGCCAAATGCCAATTCACTTAACAATTTTCACTTCTCTAAAATGACAACAACCACAGTTATTAATATTAATGATGCTCGCGGCTACTGTGGTTGTTACTTACATGGTTCGAATGGAGGGATGATATAAAAAGTGATGTGGCAGCAGTTTCCTATGTGCTGAACACTTGCTGTTTGCCTGGTAGGCTGGCTAGTCGGTTGGTTGGGTTCTTGGGTGGTGAAATGCTTGAAGAAATGGAAGACTTCCTGATTGATTGTAGTGTATACATATGCATACGTACCTACCTTCATATATACATATATAAGTACAATCTGAAGGCGGCGAGCTGGCAGAAACGTTAGCACGCCGGGCGAAATGCGTAGCCGTGTTTCGTCTGCCGTTACGTTCTGAGTTCAAATTCCGCCGAGGCCGACTTCGCCTTTCATCCTTCGCGGTCGATAAATAAAGTACCAATTTCGCACTGGGGTCGATATAATCGACTTAATCTTTTTGTCTGTCCTTGTTTGTCCCCTCTATATAAGTACAATCACACACACACATAGAGTCACATAAATACATACTGATACACACACACATACACATATATATATATGTATAAACACACATACACACACACATGTATGTTTGCGTGTGTATGTATACGTATACGGAGGCGCAATGGCCCAGAGGTTAGGGCAGCGGACTCGTGATCGTAGGATCGCGGTTTCGATTCCCAGACCGGGCGTTGTGAGTGTTTATTCAGCGAAAACACCTAAAGCTCCACGAGGCTCCGGCAGGGATGGTGGTGATCCCTGCTGTACTCTTTCACCACAACTTTCTCTCACTCTTACTTCCTGTTTCTCTTGTACCTGTATTTCAAGGGGCCGGCCTTGTCACTCTCTGTGTCACGCTGAATATCCCCGAGAACTACGTTAAGGGTGCACGTGTCTGTGGAGTGCTCAGCCACTTACACGTTAATTTCACGAGCAGGCTGTTCCGTTGATTCGGATCAACCGGAACCCTCATCGTCGTAACCGACGGAGTGCTTCCATCCATACGTATATATATATATAGTTAATAAAAGAAACGGAGAAGAAAGACAACTTAGTGAAAATCAGTAAAATTGAAATGAAGCTAAATGAAATTTGCAATGCTCAAAACGGAAATGTAATTAATGAACTTAGAAGATAGATATGAAAGACTTTCATTTGAAGGGAGTTTATACAATTATGGATAGTATTCATAGCAAATGTCGACTCATATTATTGTTATTTTTATAGTTTATTGCGCTGTGATTTTTACTTTGTGTTTGGCGTATGGTATATATATATATACGTGTAAAATGCCCCCCGTCCAATGGACGGTGCTGAGTTGTCAAATATTTAAACCAAATTTTCTCAAAACAACCTGTCCGACCGTCCTATAGTCCTCCCCTTTGAGAAACACTGATTTAACCTAAATTTGAGAAGCCAGCAAAAGAAGAAATAAACATAGGCTTTTTAGCTATTACAAAGAAAAACGATTTTATTCACTTAACTATGCAACCGAAGAGTTTAAAGTACCAGTAATAAGGCTGTTGACTGGCAGAACACAAACATGGTTTAAACAGTAAGCTTGACAGGAAAGAAACGTGCATTTAAGCAGTACAAAAACAACAAAAATGGAATGTGAAGGTGCAGTTATGTACAGGTTGATGGAAGAAAAGCAGGACAAACACGGCTTTATCGATCGCATTCTCACCTGGAATAGATTTTTGTAATTTTTTCAAGACTTATACACGCCCTGATACCGTCGGTATCTACATATCAAATTTGAGCGCAATGGAGGATGGAGGATGCCCGAGATCCTAGAAGACACACACAGAGACAGACAGAACGGATTTTATATAATAGATATGTGTGTGTGTGTGTGTGTGTGTGTGTGTGTGTGTTGTGTGTGTGTGTGTGTGTGTGTGTGTGTGTGTGCGTGCGTGCGTGTGTCTATTAATGTATGAGGTTGTTACTTACATGGTTCGAATGGAGGGATGATATAAAAAGTGATGTGGCAGCAGTTTCCTATGTGCTGAACACTTGCTGTTTGCCTGTAGGCTGGCTAGTCGGTTGGTTGGGTTCTTGGGTGGTGAAATGCTTGAAGAAATGGAAGACTTCCTGATTGCATACATGCAAACATGCATATACATATGGCTCTTCTCAACTGTTTTAGCATTCGGGTCTCTGAGTTCAAATCTTCCTTTCTCTCACTGGAAAAAAAATAATCTTTCAAGTATCGCCAAAAATCGATGATAATCTTTGGAAGTCTTTAAGCTAATATCAATATAACTGCATGAATAACTGCAGTTAAAAATAGCTGAAAAATCTCAACTGAAAATATTTGCTTCGTAAATATTCACGATATTCATTTAAATATACCGTATTTGCAGAGCAAATATCAATAATTAGAGAACGAGAGAGTAACAGAAGAAGAAAGAGGTTTGTGAGTATGTGGGCATCTGCATGCGTACATGTTTGTGACATGTGTTATAGACACCACACATACACGAACACTCGCGAGTAAAGGTAACGAGGATAGTGAAAATTTGTAAAAATGAAATGAAGGTAACTGAAATGTGCAATGCCCAAAATTTAAATGTAACAAATGCGAGATAAGAAATACTTTCATTAGAATGGATTTTATACAACCTCTGGCTTTCTCATCAATAAATTTGGTACAAGCTCCGCAATGGTGAATCATGTATTATTGTTTTTATAGCTTGTTACGCCCGGCTTTTAATTTTTCAATAAACAAATTGTCTTTGTGTTTGGTGTATGAGAAGACTAGAAATTTGGAAGATTTGGTGGTTGCGTATATGTCCAAAAATTTACTGAGTGAAATTTGTATAATCCTAATATGATCTATAATTTTGTCGACGAATTATTAATCTCATTCTTAATGTGACTATGGTTTGTCTCATGTATTCTTCACTGCATCTATTGCATTTGATGATATAAATAAAATATTTTGAAGGGCACATAAAGTGGTTTGCCACAGTAGAAATTTATTCCTATTTAAATCTAATTGCTTCGTCCTTAATAAGTTTGGCACAAGTTCCGCTAATTCTGCGGCCACACTTTTTAACAATATGAGTTGAGTCTGTAGTTGATAGTTTTACGCTGGTAGATAATTTGTTTAGGGATTATATGTATATATATATATATATATATCCAGTAGTAATCCGGGTGGAAAGCTGTTGTGTAGATGAAAAGAGGTGCAGATATAACAGGTAGAAGTAAATCCGAAGTGTAGGACGTTAAAGCAGGATAAAACTGTGACCGCTAGCTCCAAACGTTTTTATTTTTTGTATTATTATTATTCTCGCTCTGTTTATTTCATCGTGTTCTTTTTCTGTTGAAGAACCTTGGCTCGAAACGTAAAAGACTTTCTCACCTTCCCAAGCGTTAAACTAATACACCTGTTTGTTGTTTATACACCTGTCTTCGTCTTGTTTTTCTGTAAATTTCAACTATGCATGTATATATATATATATATATATATATATATATATATATATATATATATATAATATATATATATATATATATATATATATGAATATTAATATTTCTAAATCTCTCTAAAGGAGACTACGGCAGCGGTACTGGAAATTAATACTTATCGCCAAGCTAACATGGCAGTCCAGGAAAATAGTACGAATGCTGCTGTTGATTAGCTCCCTGTTCGAAGGTTATAAAGGGCACAGGTTCGTATGTCACATAGATGTGATGGCCTCTTGGAGCTAATCAACGGCAGTATTCCTCCAATTTTCCTGGACTGCCATGTTGGCTTAGCGATAACTATTAATATATATATATATATATATATATATATATATATATATGCGTGTTTTTATATATAGACATATACATACGTATGTATGTATTATGATCATGTGTGTGTGTGTGTGTGTGTGTGTGTGTGTGTGTGTATGTGTGTGTGTGTTGGTGTATTTCAGGCAACACAGTTAGCGTATAGTAAGATAACAGGGTAACGCCATCAGTGGGAGATGTTAGGAAGTAACGGAAGAGGGTGAAATAAACTAATTTAAATTAAACGTCAAGCAATCAAAACGAGTTTTACCTAATCTTCGCTGTCACTCACCTACTGGTAGATTTTGATGTCTTTGTCAGAAATGGAACTGTAATTATATTTTAATCACTATTCTGATGTAATTCCTTTGGATACTTTCTGTTGACATATATTCAGTTCTTCCGATTTTTATCAGCCACCAATGTTCAGAAATAAATAAATGAGGGAACATACAGCTCGTTCAAATGTGCTCTTATTTTTACTTTCTTCTGATTGCCTTCTCTATTTTACTTCATTTTCTTAAAAGTGTATGACCACTGTTGCCGCTATCATTATTATCGTTGCAGTAATTTCACATCTATATACATTCAGAGAGGATTATTTTCTTCTATACGTAGTCATTCTTCATGATGGTGTCTTTGTCGAAGTTATTCTTGTTATTTTGGTAAATGTTTCCAATGCTCGAAATATTTGCAGTTTCTTTAACCATCTCTGAAGGAGTAAGTTAGATAGAGCTATTTGGAAAATGTCATCACCCGCCGTCACTACCGTAGCTATGTTGAAAGACATTGCTGCCATGAAGACTGAAGAAAATTAATAATAACAAATCTTTTTGTCTATCAAACTAGAGAATTCACGTGTATGTAGATATATACTTGTATATAAATGTATATGTATATATATATATACATATATGTGTACATATATATATATATATATATATATATATATATATATATACATGTATATACACACCACACACACACACACATATATATATATATATACATATATATGTGTACATATATGTGTATATATGTATAGATATATGTTTATAAATATGTATGAATATATATATATATACATATACATATCAAGATACGTAGTTAGCTGTTCTCCTTATTCATTGCTGGAACAGCAACAGAATAAATACAAAAAATATTACATCAGAGAAAATAAAAGCGGGTGAGCAAATGCAATACACATCTTTACAAATGAAAATACTAAAAAACAATGGTCATGTAAACGGTGATTGTGTTTTCATCCGTTGTATCAGGTGATTAAGATTGAAATGTTCGATTTTTGAGCTGTGAGTTTATTTTACTTTATCTCAACGAAAAGCAATGCAGTTAATCAAAGTATTGACCTAAATTATCAACACAATTTTGCCATTTTATCGGTGGTTTGTCTATGCCGGCAGCGAAGAATTCTGGAGAGCAAGAGGTAATGAAATCACGGAAGTCTGTTATTACATCTTCTCTTCAGATTTGAAGTTTTTTCCTTACTAGAGGTTGTCTGATGCCTGGAAAACGTGATAGTCAGTTGGTGCAAGGTCTGGTAAATATGATGGATGACAGAGTACTTCCAAGTTCAGTTCCTGTAACTTGAGTAGTGTTTTTTTGTGCAACATGTGGTCGGGCATTGTCTCGAAAGAGAATTTGCCTCTTTCTGTTGACCAATCTCGGTTGTTTAATTGCAAGTTCACTCATCATTTCATCCAATTGGTTGATATATACATCCGCTGAAATTGACTTTCCAGGTCTCATGAAGCTGCAATGAATGACACCACCGCTGGACCACCAAACAGACACCATTAGCTTTTTTGGTAAAACTTCTTTGGATTGTGCTTTGGCAGTTTGTATCCAACCACTGTGCAGAACGCTTACTATTATTCAAAAGAATCCATTTTTCATCACATGTAACAATACGATGCAAAAATGGTTCGCGACAACAAAGAACAGCAAGTTTCATGAAGACAGGTCATCTGATGCTCATTCAATTCGTGTGGTACCCACTTGTCAAGCTTCTTTACCTTTCAGATGGTCCAATACAGTTGGAATCGAAACATCAAACCTTGCTGCCAACTCACTCGCAGTTTGGGATGTAATCCGCCTCCGCTACAGTTTCCTGCTCATCATTATCCACCTTGGTCTCAGGTCAACCCTGGGTCTGATTTTCAAGAGTAAAGTCACCAGATGGGAACTTCTCTAACCATCGACATACACTGCGCTCATTCGCCACATATTCACCAAACACTTCATTAACGTTTCGAGCTATCTGAGATGCATTGGTACCACGATGGAACTCATATTCATAAACAACATGAATTTTTTATCGATCCATGGCTTCACAAAAATTGATTTACAAGAGAAAACTCACAATATAATCAGACATCATGAATTGCATTTCCAAAAGTGATGATGTAACTCTTCGATATAGTAAAACAAAATATTGTTAGGATAAAACAGTAGAATTAACAACTGCCAAGCTTGGTGCATAAGAAAATCGATATTTCATTCTTAATTACCTGTTATTTACAAGATACTAACCAAATATAGTAAGTCAACACCCTAACGATTTTGTGATCCTAATATTGGCTACAATTTTAGTAAAAAATATTGCTTATAATTTTAGTAATGTTTTCTTGCATATACTCAATGCTTGAAGTTTTATTGAAGAGCAATTACTCGATAAACTTGATTCCAGAACTTGATTCCTCCCTAAGATTCAGTCCTTGCTACAATATTGTGCTTGTATGCTTTAAAGATGCTAAGACGTCAGCGGAGCACAACCTCCTGAGGGAGCTTTCCATACTGAGCAGATCAAAAGATAAAGATAAAACTAATATGAACCACCTCTTTCCAGAGGTAAAAATAGGTTTCCGTAGTGCCATCACCCCTACATAAATAAAGCAAAGTTACAGAAGTATCGGTGACAATTCAAAACCTACAAGACCTGGGATGGAAAGGTCTTCCCTCAAGAAAACATATGAACCTACAAGAGATGAGGGAAATATGACGCTCTAAAATAACTAGAGGCAAGATATTGAAGCAGAAATAAAAACGCAGGAATTCAACGCCAGAAAACGTGAAAAACAGCCCAAAGTCGAGAAGAGTGGGGAAGAGTTACCGATGGCCTATGTTCCATAGAGAGCAGAGAGTTTAAGTTATTAATTAATTAGTTAAGAAGCTGATTGATACTTTATTTTATTGATTCTAAACTATGGGTAAGTTAAATTGTAGGATTCTTGTAGTCAGAACGTAAACAACTTTCCTTAAGGACATTAGATCCGACTCTCTGCCAATGCTGCGACAACAACGATTATAATAATAGCTTTTAATTGCACAAAGTCAGTAGTCTTAAGGGGAGAAGTAAGTTGATTCCATCGATCCCAGTGTTTGACTGGAGAGATTTGATGTAAAGTTGAGCTCCGTGGACTTTGAACTCAAGAATGTCAAGTGTCAGAAGAAATATTCCTTTCTAATTTTAGGAAAAGACCTGAAATTTTGGGGAAGCTTTTAGCCAATTACATCGATCACTGCGCTCAACTTTTATGAGGTTTGTTTTCCAACCACGTGGTTCCGGGTTTAGACCCACCGCGTAGCACCACGGGCAAGTACTTTCTACTATAGCAACGGACCAACCAAAGTCTAGTGAGTTGATTTGGTTGATGGAAACTGAGAGATGCTTAACGTATACATACATGCATGCTTACATACATACAGACAGACATACGTGTGTATGTGTGTGCGTGTATACACATGTGTGAATGTTTTTGTATACGCGTTTGTTCGACTAAACCCTTAAAAGCGGTGCCCCAGAATGTTCGCAGTCCAATGACCGAAACAAGTAAAAGACAAAATGCGTGTGTGTGTATTTTATGTATTTTTGTTATTTTGTGTGTACGCGCTTACATAATTGATAATAAAGAAACTTGTATTAAAATTTTCTGTTCAATATTAACTGATTATATGAAATATATCTTCTGAATCCTAGTCAACTGAATATTGCAATGACAACATATTTATAACTAAAATCTCATGCTTTTAATTACAAAAGAAGAAATGGTAGTATACAACATGGTGTCCCAAAATGGCCGTAGCCAAATGATGGAGATTAAAAGTTGTAGGAAAATTATTATGCTTAATCCCTTTGTGTCTGGCGGAAAATAACACTGATCAATTAGATCCATCATCATAGATGTTCTAACCACGACCATCCCGATTTATTTCCAGAAACACTGCATCCCCGATTATATAATTCAATGTAATTTTTTTTATAGTGAGCTTTGCATGTTTTTGTTAGAGATAGTCTGCTGTTCTTGTTAACCAGGTGAGACTTTTGATTTGATGAGTTTTCACATTTCATTTAATAGTGTTTGTCATGTTCAGACTATCAGTCACTAAGATTCTTTATGTACCATAGCTAAAGCCTTCTCAATCGTTTTGTTCTAGTCCAGCAAAATTAAACTGCTTACAATGAATTCCAATTACATCAGAAGCGTGCGTCTATTTCAAACAGTCTCAACAGTCAAAGGAAAAACAACAATTCTAATATGGCTTTTATTGAATGGAAAATTAAGACATCGCTAAATGAATTAAAAATCGACGTTTCTGGAGAAGTTTGAAATCCGTAATAAAATTGATAATTTACTAGTAATTGAAAAGCAGCTTTCTCCAAATAGAAAATGTTAATATTATTGATTTTCATTGGTAATTATTCGTTACTTTAATATGAAATCTTGTCAACAAAATTCTTTTCCACTCCAGTAATTCATTCTAAATTGTCCTGATCATACGGAATCAGGATTTTATTAAGACAGCTGTCTATGACACTTTCCGTTTCACTGTTAAGCCAATGGACAATAAATCGACGCTACAAAAATCAACAAGAAGAAATACACAAACACACAAACACATATATATTTGAGTGATAGCGTTTGCGCATGTTTGTGGTTGTTAATGTGTGTGTGTGTGTGTGTGTGTGTGTGTGTGTGTGTGTGTGTATAAAATGTGTGTATATATTCTGTATAAAATACATGTATACAAAACTATGGTAATCTCTCAAGCTTTACCTTTCTATATCTGTGCTGTCTGCTTTATTGTCTGTTTCTCTCTCTCTTTCTCTCCCCTCTTAGTATATGTGTGTGATATGTATATATATACATATATATATATATATATATATGTGTGTGTGTGTGTGTGTGTGTATATGTATGTGTGAGAGTGTATGTGTGTGTGTGTGTGTGTTGATATTTGTTTTTTATGTTCAGTTACAGTAAAAGCAATTTGACACTAATCTCTATACTTTTGTAGAGTACAAATTTATAATCTTTAAACAAGAATATTATTGATAGTGACTTCGAAGTTTCGGCTAATTAAACCATCAACGAAGGTATAATTTTGGCTTTTTATAGTATCTGTTGGGTTAATGTCTTTCTTGGGTAAGTGGGTTTGAATGAGGTGGTAATTAGGTTTTAGAATGGGTTGTTATGGAGTGGTGTTTGGGTGATTTTTTATTGATTGCATTTGTGGTTATGTTATTGTTTCGAATTTATTCCTGAATATAGAAATATGTAAGCAAGCATGAGTATTTAAGTGTGTCCTTTTTGGTAGGTAGGTAGGTATAAGATGTGTCAATAGTTTTAGTTATTTTTCGTTTTAACGGGTTTAATCCTTTACTTTGACAATGTACAGGCCAAAGGTACAAAGTTTAGTCCAGTATTTAAAAACATGGTAATTGGATGAGGCAACTTTTTGTAACAGTATTTTATAGGTTCAAAAGAAGGAAAGTAAGCGGTGTGTTTTAGCAAACCAGTTTCTTTATTTGTTCTTATTGTTATTTAGGGTATTTCTTGTTTTTATTTGGAAGGTGGAGGTTATCTGTCAGGCATGTCATGGCGTTGTTAGTATAGAAATTTGTTGATCTTGTGCTTTGCGTCTGTCTTTAGGTGCGATATCTCGTCTGTCTTTACGTTCTGAATTCAAATTCCGCCGCGGTTGACTTTGCCTTTCATCATTTCGGGATCGATAAATTAAGTACCAGTTACGTACTGTAGTCGATCCAATCGACTGGCCTCTGCCCACAAAATTTCGGGCGTTGTTCTAGAGTAGAAAAGGATATTTACTAAAAGATGTGGGTAGGTGTGAAGGTTTTTGGTCTGTGTGTTTCTCTCGAGGTGTTCATTGTTTTATAAGCAATTTGATTAGTATTTAGAAATTCTAACGCTTCTGTTTTATGGAGGCCGAGTTTTTGGGCTATGATTTTATAAATATTTCTTCAATTCTGTTTCAAACGTGAGTATTTTATAATATATTATTTTAGGCATCTTGATAAAAAAATATTCAATTGAATTTTATTTTTATTCCCTATTTTATATATGAATATATACACACCTTTTATAATGACCCACTTTTGCATATACTTACTCGCACTTGAAAAACACTGTGGATACTCGGAGTAAAGGGAAGCTCACAGAAGTTGTGACAAGGCTAACATCTAAATTATTAATGAGGTTACAAAATGGCATGTTAAAGCGATGACAAATATGTACAAGAATGTACCGTACATTGTCAACAGCTGAGAAGCCTGACTCGGGTTGAAGTCGACAACGATAATTTGCTACACTGGCTGAATCAAACCTGAGATTCAAATATTCTTGATTGCAGCGTATAATGGAAGGCTCTCCTACTAGAAACCAGGAAAAGCACTATACAGCAAGTACAACATGTATGGGAATAGATAAAAAACAATTAACTACGTGGTTTATGCTTACTTAGATGTTAATAGTATAGAATATATCTACAGATATGGGAGAATTGGGACTTGCATATACTGGAAAATATGCCAGCATTATGAACTATCAACATCCACAAAGATGGTGATGCAAGCATCCACCAGAAAAGTACTTAAAAACGACAAAATGACCATACACAAGACGTTTCAGTACACAAGACGGTGAGATCAAATCTAATCAACCAGATACGTTTATCGGAAACCACCAGGAAGAGAAACATCACCTAATGTAAGTATCTGGCACAAAACATGAGAATTTATTTTCACAGAACTGGATAAATTATCGAGGTGGACAGAATCACCTGCAAACGAAACACTATTTAATCAAAGCATCTAACCAAACAGAGGATGTATATATTTCAAATACATTCAGTTCCAACATAAACTATGTATCCTTAAATTTGAAATTTGATATAAAGATCTAGAGATACAGAGTAACCGATATGTACAGAGCTCAAATTAAAAGCAATCACTGTAATAATAGACGCCTTAGGAATGCCCAAAATGTTGCATACAAATACATAACAAAAACACAGGACTTACATAGAGAATACCAAACGAGTTCCCTATAGATACCGTATTTATTACAACGAGTGGCTTGTAAACGTATCTAACGAGCGAAAGCGAGTTAGATACGTTTACAAGCCACGAGTTATATGTAATAAATACGGTATCCATAGGGGATGAGTTTGGTATTTTATTTATTACACACGAATAAACGACCATATTTTAATCTTAACAAAATTATTCACCTTGATATCGACAACAGTAGCCATCTTGTTGATAGATCTACCTGCACTGCAAGAGTATCGACGAGCAGACGAAATATGTTGTGATTTTTTTGGCAACAAAAAATTGAATTACCACCAGAAATGTTTATATTTTATGTGTATATGACTTTAAGTGATATCTGGTATAAAAAAGATAGTATGTTTGTTTAATTACATGGCTACATTCTACCTGCTCGTGAAAGTAATGAATGAAGTTTAGTTGTAACTTATGAATGACAAAAGTAGTGCCGTCACCGTGACCTCGGGTCATCACCATGGATTGACCAATCAGAAGCAGCGCTCGCAGTATCTGGCATATGTTAGATACCAAAAATATCTCAAAGTGTTCTCACTCACATGTGTGTAATAAATATAAATATAACATATAGATATACCACAATTACTTTTTCGAGTGTTTTGATATAGTAAAGACTACAAAACCAATGTAAACTGCACTCGATATTGCAGTGAAAGCAGTTAATAAAATAATACTACGGAATAATGATAAGGATTGTGTTGATATTAATAATTAATAATGGTGGTGATGAACAGCAATAACAAGAATAAAAACAACAACATGAACAAAAATTATGGTTTTAAATTTGAGCACAATGTTAGCAATTGGAGGCAGTTAGTAAGACACCAGTACTGAGCTGACACTTATTTTATCGACCCCGAAAGCATGAAAGGTAAAGTCGACCTCGGTGTAATAATAATAATAATAATAATAATAATAATAATAATAATAATAATAATAATAATAAAAAGAAGAAGAAGAAGAAGAAG
>NC_043006.1:56442097-56459597 GCF_006345805.1 Octopus sinensis
CATCATCTCTTTATCATATGTTTTGTTGGAGCTCCTGGAGTCTTGCATGCGTAGCGAGCTTACTAACTACAGCCTACGGTACCAGGCTATTCGTTCTTTTCAGCTAATACTTTCCTGATTATTCTGGTCGTGCCAAGGAGGCAAACTTTTTGTAACACTTCAACTGGGCACTTCATTCTAATTTCTTCTATATTCCTCTTGATGTCTTCTGATACTGTTTCCAAGGATCCAACAAGATTTGGCACCATCTCCACCTTCTTCATTTTCCACAACCGAGCTATTGCGTATTTAAGCGGGTTATATATGTCTATTCTTCAACTTCCTACTTGACTATTCGTGGGTTAAAAGGACATGCAGCATCAACTATATAGCATATGTGGTGCACCTTGTCCACCACCACTAGGTCCGGTCTGTTATGCGCTAGCACCTGATCTGTTTGGATTGGGAAATACCAGAGGATTTTGCCAGTCTCCGACTCCGCCACTCTCTGCGGTTTCTGCTCCTACCACGTCTTGCCTCTCTCTAGCCCCCAATTTTCGCACAGTTTCCAATGTAGCACTTTCTCTACCTGGTTGTGAAGCCACAACTTGTAGTGGTTTGGGCAAGTCTAGAGCATTCACTCGTGATATAGGCAATGGTTTCATCTACTCCATTGCAGATACAACACTGCAGAGACACTTGCTCATTCCTCAGATTGACTCTCCAGTTTGTGGTTAGAGCTTGGTCCTACGCTCCCAGTTTAGTGCTCTCGGTTTACTTTTTTTAGGTTTCTTTTCATCAGCCAATCCCACCTATTTTTCCAGCAACTTCTGTTGTGGCTACATGGAATTGAGTGTGCAATGCCTTGTTGCATAATTCTTTTTCATGCACATTTCGTACTTCTTCTTTTGTTTTTTGGGGGGTTTTTTTCTCTGCTCTCAATACTCCCTCGTTCCTAACTGTCACTAGCAAGGTTTCCTTACTTTGGGCTAGGTATTTCATTAAGCTCTCAAGTTCGATACTCACGCAGTCTTCCACACTTATCAGCCCCCTCCCTCCATTTACTCTCTCCATGTATAGGTGATCAGTGTCTGCACGTGGATATTCGGTTCTATGCATCGTTAGGAGCTCTCTTGAGTTCCTGTACGTCTCCTTTATCTCCTTCTTTGCCCACCTCAGGATTCCAGAGCCGAACTACTACGACTGCGCGCGAGTTTATTGCCGAAATTATGTTTCTAGTATTCAGCTTTGCAGTCAATATTTTTCTCACTCGCCGCAGGTACTCTCTTTTTGTCTTTTTCCTTCATGTTGTGGTGTTTGATTCCATCTGCCTCAATTTATAACTGGATTGAGGTTGAATTGCATTCATCATTTCACCACTTGGTAACCATATGCCTTCTGTCCTCGCAAGCTTTCTTCGTCTCAACACCATCGTAGCACAAAGGGGTTAAGTCGATTATATCGACCCCAATGCGTAACTGGTATTTATTTAATCGACCCCCGAAAGGATGCAAGGCAAAATCGACCTCGGCGGAATTTTAACTCAGAACGTAACGGCAGATGAAATACCGCTGAGCATTTTGCCCGGCGTGCTAACGATTCTGCCAGCTCGCCGCCCTAATCATTATTATTAATGCGGCGAGCTGGCAGAATTGTTAGCCCATCGGGCAAATTGCTTAGCGGTATTTCGTCCGTCTGTACATTCTAAGTTCAAATTCTGCCTAGGTCGACTTTATCTTTTATCTTTTCGAGGTCGGTAAAGTAAGTACCACTGGAGTACTGGGCTCGATCTAATTGACTTAACCCCGCCCACCAAGTTTCAGGACTTGCGCCTTTAGTAGAGATTATTATTATTATTATTATTATTATTATTATTATCATTATTATTATCATCATCATCATCATCATCATTATTATTTTTATTATTATATTATTATTATTATTATTATTATCATTATTATTATTATTATTATTATTATTATTATTATTATTATTATTAGTCAGTAGCAGTAGTACTAGTATTAGTGCCCGTGGACATTCCACGCTTGTTTTGAAAACTCTAAGACGTTTGGAAGTTCACTGAGAGCTATGCAATATTCTTTGAAGTTTCCCTTTAGGTGAGAGCATCCCTGAAAGGTACAACTGTCACATTTTCCAACTTGAGCGTTGTTATCTTTTAATTTTCCCTTTACGCCAAGAAATAAAGAACCTTAACTATCGAACGAAAAAGAGTGAATACATTATCTATCCGGGGTCGATACAATCTACTTAATCCCTTTGTCTGTCCTTGTTTGTCCTCTCTGTGTGTAGCCTCTTGTGGACAGTAAAGAAATAAGAAATGCAGTGAGTGGCTCATTAGGAGACTGTAGCAATGATATTGTTCAGAAAATGGTGATATATAAATAAATATATAATGAAAGAAAGGGTGCTGAAACTAAGCCCTTCTTTAATGTCCCAATGAAGTTACTCTACCGCCCGGTTTCCAGGTTAAAGATATTTCAATTCATTTAAGGCAGTGAGGAAAGCATTAATGGCGCATATTTCAGTTATATTTTAATAAAAGCGAATGGCATTTTTCTATTCTCTAAATGTGTATTTTCTTCGTTCATCAAATTGTTAGGACCCATTTTCCCACTATATGGGATATTGGCCCCTAGCAATTTAATGAACGAAAACAAAAGGATTATCAAAAGAGTAGTCTACATGATTGTATTTTTACACGTCAAGCACTGGTTTAAATTGTGTCAAATATTTATATAAATCCATGTCTTCCGCTTCAAAAAAACTTCGTGTGGAAATCGATACCAGTTTATCACGATATCGATTTCCACATTCCGTTCTTTTCTTTACTCGCTTTCACACAAAATTCTTTCAATTCAGTAATTGTTTATATTTATTTATCCCCTAAAAACACAATTGCTCAGTGGTTAGGGCAGCGGACACGCGGTCGGAGGATCACGATTTCGATTTCCAGACCGGGCGTGTGTGTGTTTATTGAGCGAAAATACCTAAAGATCCATGAAGCTCCGGCAGGGGATGGTGGCAAACCCTGTTGTACTCTTTCGCCCCAACTTGGGTAAGTGTCTTCTACTATAGCCTCGGGCCGACCAAAGTCTTGTGAGTAGATTTGGTAAACGGAAACTGAAAGAAGCCCGTCATATATATATATGCATGTATGTATATATATATATATATATATATATGTGTGTGTGTGTGTGTGTGTGTGTGTGTGTGTGTGTGTGTGTGTGTGTGTGTGTGTGTGTTTGTGTGCTTGTGTTTGTCTCCCCAACATCGCTTGACAACCGATGCTGGTGTGTTTACGTGCCTGTAACTTAGCGGTTCCGCAAAAGAGACCGATAGAATAAGTACTAAGCTTACAAAGAATAAGTTCTGAGGTCGATTTGCTCGACTAAAGGCGGTGCTCCAGCATGGCCACAGTCAAATGACTAAAACAAGTAAAAGAGTAAAAGAGACATGCATACATTCACACACTTATACGCACTTACACACACACAATATTTCTATTTTGGTCCAACAGACACTCAGTATTAATCGAGAATATATATGTGTGTGAGTGTGTGTGTGTGTGTGAGTGTGTGTGTGTGTGTGTATGTGTGTGTGTGTGTCTGTCTGTCTGTCGGTGTTCATTTGTTTGTGTGTGTCTATCTCTCTGTTTTTATGCGTGCGCATTACACTAGGTGTGCATAAACATTTTACCTGTACGTAAAAGTTGCATACAGTTTCTCCGTATCTACTCTGCGATCCGATCTTCGGAACATTTACCAACCCATACATAATCCTTTCTAGTATAGGCACAAGGCCTGAGATCTTGAGTGAAGACGTTAGTCGATTACATCGACTTCAGTGCGGCACTGTTACTTATTTCAACGACTCGGAAAGGATGAAAAGCAAAGTCGATCTCGGCATATAACCGAGTATAAAGTACGCATACTTGCTGACACAAGAGCATTAAACACTTGTAAGAGGAAAGCTTTAGCCCGCAGTGGAAATCTTTGCAAGAAATTTCTGAACCCTCCTTAAGATAGTGAAAGTATGTGGTATAGTCTGTAGAAATGTTGGACTCATCCATCGTAGGACTGTGGGTACTATTCTGGTATTAGTCGGTGACTTGAAAAAATTAAGCGAGACAAATCATCTCCCCTTGTCCATCCCAACTACATACATTTATATAAATACAATATCTTTACGTATCTCACGTCTGTTTTCATTCCTCCACTTCACTCTGAATTTCGTCTCTGATGAAGTGATATATAAAATATCCCAGAAACAGCTGTAAGCCCTTCTCTTTATAACTGTTCTGAAAACTATTCACAGCCTTGGATTTCTTATCACATTCCGTTAATATATATATATATATATATATATATATATACAGGGTGTCCCCAAAAAATGTATACACATAGTGGTTCGGCAAAAGAGAACGATAGAATAAGTACTAGGCTTACAAAATAATAAATTTACAATTATTTAAGGTGTGTATACATTTTTTGGGACACCCTGTATATATATATATGCATATAAATGTGTGTGGATGCATGCACGTATTTATGCATACAAATATAAATACATAAATACATATGTGTATGTGTTTGCGAGCGTGTGTAACTATGTATATACAGGGAGAGAGAGAATGTGCATATTTGCATATTGTATTTCCCTGTGTGGGTGTCTGCTTGATGCAAGTGTATTCTTCAATTATAATTGCTGGTAATATTTCTATTGATCAAACTAGAGCAGTTTTAATATGATTCTATTTTGGGGGAGGTATTTACAAAATATACACTTGTATTCAAATATTAGAATTTTGCAGATCGTTTAATTAAATTCCTTGTAATTCACTTTAGATTTATTTTCTACATGTTTCTTCAAAATTCAATTCTATTTAATGTTCTTAGACCAACTGCTCTTGACACATACAGTTCATATATATGCTAATGGACAAATGTAACATTTCCTATCGGTAATTAATATCATTAATAATATACTATGCATAATAGATGAAAGTTTTACAGAATATTTTATTTTTGAATAATATCAGACGGATGTGAAATATTGGGAGGTTTTAGCTTTTTGAAAGTGGGTAGGTGATGGATGAGGGAGGTGGGGGATGGGTTATTGAGTGTTTCTGTAAGAAAAATTAAACTTTAAAAATATATATACATTTCCCAGATTCCTAATTTCTGTATTTTTCTACGTGGATAAAAAAAATTCGAAAAATGCTACAAATTAAGAAATTGAAGTGTGGTCGGGGGGAAAAAATTTTGAAAACATGATCTCCGGGCAAAATCGTATAAACCCTCTTTTATACGATGAAACAATACATAGTTTGTGATTCTTCTTAAGAACATAAAGCACTTTCATACAAAGCCATGCATATTGTACTTTCCATCACTTCACTTTTAAACAAACAATAACTTCCATTACGCCAGTAATCTAGTTCACTATATATCATTTGTGCCGATTCTGCCTATAAGAAAGGTACAGATAATATAATGTGGCTGCAGGTAATAACACCCGGGCAAAACCCAGGATGCTTTGTGAATGTCTCTCTCTCTCTCTATGTATGTATGTATGTATGTATGTATGTATGTATGTATGTATGTATGTATGTATGTATGTATGTATGTATGTATGTATGTATGCATGCATGTATGTATATATATATATATATATGTATATATATATAAATGTATATATATATATATATATATATATATATATAGTGAATTGAAGAAATGGAGTTGAACGAAGATTGAACAGAAATCGTTTTATTTCATTCTACACGTGTTTCGAAAGGGGCTCTTAGGAGCCTAGTTCGATTTGTTTTGCTCCGCCTCTGTTCTGTTTTTGTTTTTTCCAACGGATTTCCTATTTCTTCCTGAAGAGAAAGACACAATATGGTCTCATTATTCAATCGGAATTTGGTAAATTGTGCCTTTCGAAACACGTGTAGAATGAAATAAAACGATTTCTGTTCAATCTTCGTTCAACTCCATTTCTTCAATTCACTAAAAATATTAAAATTCAATTATCCGCACCAACGCACGGTTGCAACACCATATGGTTGTACCTCCAACCGTGCTGTCTTCTGCTGTGATTTTTGCTACCAAGGTATCGGTTAAACTTTTGATTAATCTGCAACAAGATTATTCATCTTTCTATTTCACATATATATATATATATATATATATACATATGACTGAAAATTTTTACTCATGTTGGGAAATTAGAATATGTGTATTGAAGAAGTATTTTGGAGGTTAGAGTTTGGAAAGGGCGTATAGTCCATTCTGGATCCAAAATGTCGAGTATTTCCATAGTTTCTCTGTCCCCTACGGAAAACAAACATAACGATTTTAGAACACTTAATTGGAAAATTAGATGGAATTATAAAATACCTTTACTTAAATCGCCGTGCCTTTCACGTCTGCTGCCATTTTAAAATTCGCTTTCTTAAGTAGCCGTAAGTGATCGTAGATCTACATGGACGTACAAAAAATCGTTACGCAAAGAGTTTATGAAGAAAAGGACGGGGTAAGGACTAATAGCTTACATTAGTGCATAGCGGGAAGAAAGATGTTATACTATGCATAATTGAAAAACTGTACTTGTGGTACTTTTAATTCGCAGGATAGTCTATGGTAATATAGCTGTGTAGTTCTCATCTGCAAGTTGTCAGCATTTTGGAAGGACCATAAGTCTAAGCTCTCCATCTTTCATTTTATCTTCTTGCTTTTATAGTTGTTTCTCTTTTGTTGATTTATGGTTTTGTGAAAGTTGGTCACCCTCACCCATTTTAGTCGTTTGATACTGAATTTCTTTTTGTTGACAATCCCCTTGTCTTTCCTTAGAGTTTTCTTCGACACTTTGTACACTTTCCTGGGACATTTGGAGTATCATACCATTGGTTACTATTGTTAGGGAATGGGACGTTTTTTTAGAACCGTCAGAAAGCAATCTCTCCAGCCATTCCCGGGCTTTTGATTGATAGTCACTTACTTTCCTTTCGTGTTTTCTAACCCAGTCTTTGTAGCTCTTAAGAGCGAGAGGCATTGAATTGGCCCTTTCTACCTCTAATGTAGCAACTATTTATTTTGCAATGTACAGTTACGCTCTTTATTATGCTATTTGTTCAAACTGGGAACAATTCCAATGTGGTTTTATGAACTTTAGTCCTGTTTTAACGATTCATTCATATTGTGATATAACCAGCTACGGATCTACATAGTTTCCAATGTTTCTCATGATAATTCTTGCATTTCTTTGCTTCATATATAGGAGCACAACTATACAGGAAGTATGTCAAAGAATTCCAACTTCTTTTGGTGGAGAGGATTGCTTCCGAAAAATTTTGAAGAGCTTTCTGTATTCCTATTAGGATATTAAATTCAGTCCTGGGTCATCTTTTCTAAAGCGCAGATTTATCAACTTTTCCTTTGCTCTCACTCTCTCTCTCTCTCTCTCTCCCTCTAATCTACCTCCCTCTCTCATCTCCTCCTCTCTCCCTAAAACTCACTCTTTCTCTCAATCCCTCTGTTCTCCCTCTCAGACTAGATCTTGCGGCAACAGTGATCGGTCTGACAAAATCCTCTGAATTACCATCAATTGGAACTGTATTGAATTTTAAAAGTCTAAATACTCATTCTGTTGTATTCGTTGTATAACTAAAGCAGTATTAGCTTTATATTCTGCTATGAGGTATTTTATTGTTATCATTCTTTATCTCCAAAACTACCTGGGACACTGAAACATTTTTACTCATCAATCATTCATTGAAATGTTCAATTTCTTTCATTTTGTTCATTTAGTTGTCTTTTGCATTTTTATTGTTATTTTTCCTAGTTAGCTGTTGCAATGTTTTGTCGTGTATCGTATTTATGTTTGGCGGCCATTTTGAAAGTCAAAATGTCGTGCATGTAAATAGATATTAAAATGTTTTTAAAAAACAAACTTACTTTATGATTGTCTGCCTCTAGCTATCGAGAACAAGCTTTCTTCAGAGTATAAAAATCCTTTTTAGCAAACACACATAAAAAATTTCATTTGGTAATGTTATAAATATAGTATATATATCGGACCACAATGAATACATATGTGTACGCTTCAAGTGTCAATAATAATAATAATAATAATAATAATAATAATAATAATAATGATAATAATATTTCGCTTTTTGCTATAGTCTGTCTCTTCCTTTTGTCTCTACATTATCGGTATGTCACAATTGTTTATTTATTTCAATATATTTTTTTCTCATTCACTGCCCGAAATCTATTTTTCATTCCATATATTTTTCTTTTCTCCCACTATCTGCTTTGCGGTTTGTCGGATAAGTTTCCATTATTCATAGTCTACATTATTTGCAAACATTACTTTGAGGCAAAAAAAACCCATATCGCACTCTATTCTACGCAGTAAATAATCATATCTCTCAGTTTTTACTATATTTTTTCCTCTTCTCTCATTCTCGTATTTCATTCTCTATACGATAAATCATAATGATTAGTTTATATGAGTCTTATCCTCTTACTTTTCTCTGCACTAAATTTCCCTATTGATTAGCAGGAAGTCACTCACAGACAAACTTCAGCCTATACCTCACTACCTTCCCTTTCTGCCTTTTCTACCATGATAACAATAGCCTCTGCACATTCCACCTCCACTTAGGCATTCACGACCCACATGCCTCTCCACCTCTCACCAGTTCTGTCGTGTTTAACCAGCCCCAGTTCCTACTCCGCTAAGCTAATGTCTAGACTCAGACCTTCCTTTACAGAACATTGACCGTTAGAAATCTCTATGTTTTTTTGTCTTATTCACACGCATTAATTTTCAAATGTACAAGAGGAACACTACGAGCATCAATCTCTTCGGTCTAGGATGGCCAGTAGTGCATTTCTTCGTCTATGTAAGTAAATATTAAAACATCTGTAAAAACAAACATTTTGAATTTACTTTGCATCTGTGTTAGTGAGAGTTTCTGTAACTCTCATAGAAGTAATTGTATTTAACATCATAGTGAGTGTTAATGTAGGAGTTAATCGTGGAACCAGAACAAGTGATAAGTGCGTGTCTCATGATAGCATTTCACTATCAGCTTCCACATCTTAATTGTTGTGAGCCACTTAAATTATATCACACACACACACACATATATATATGCGTGTGTGTGTGTGTGTGTGTGTGTGTGTGTGAGCGTACTTACGGAAGTTATTACCAAGAGCCCAAATCTCTTTATAGAAGAAAATTACTAAAATCTTTAAATGCACGATTTATAGGTACGTTAGTTTCGTGTCTAGCTTGCTATCATTTAGATATCATTTAGATAATAGCCTTCTTAATGCCCTGCACTACACACACACTTAAGTTAATCTTTGATAGGACTTCCTATGATTTTCTCCAAGCACGAAAGGTTTTAATGTCGTAGGATAAGCTGGAGAAATACAATGGAGCGTAAGTTCTTAGGCTGATGTATATTTTCTTGCTGCAGGTATACTCGCTCGGTTTCTTTTTCTTTGAAATGTGGAGAAAAAAATCCAGTAACTGTACATAAAGAAAAGTTTAGTAAATATCTAAAAATATATTATTTACACTTCCGTTAAAGCACTTTCGCTTACCTCTCACAAAGCCAATACAAATCAGTCTGAAGTAAGATGAATTTATATTTGTAACTTAAATTAATCTTCATAATTTCAACGAATGTAATGTGTAGTTTTAATCCTCTATATTTGTCTTAATACACATTGCTAGAATATGGCTTTTTAATTTCTTACACATACAACTAAAAAAAAATAGTGCAGTAAAATGAGGTTTTGTGATGATCATGCTCTTATGAAAAACATTAGTGACGTTTGTAAAGTATATTTTCCATAACGTGGTATCTAAGCCCTGTAAACAGGAGTCAATGATATCTACAGGGAGCGATGGGTAAATTATCGTCATTTTGTATTTTTTAATTTTGTTCATGCGCATTAATTGTTTTTGACTTTGTCAACTACACAGCACAGTAGGGTCAGTTGGGTACTGTCTGTAAGAAAAACAGCACCATGACGCAATTCACTCAGCCAGAAATTTGAAAATGACATGCTGTACTGCTTGGCATTTGCACCGGAATCTCCAATACGAACATTTCGGAGGGTTTGAGTGTCAATCTGAGGACATGTACCGCAAATAATAAAAATCAAGAATTCAGTCAACATCATAGTGTGATCACACAACTCGGCGGCCTACATCAAGTGACCGGAGGAGGTAGTGATACCCTGGGTCAAGTGGATTGCTGCTAGAAGACCTTATGTCTGGAAACAGGACTCTGCACCATGCCACAAAAGCAGAAGAACCCAGTCATGGATGTGAGACAATCTCTGCAACCACATCACCCCTAACATCTGGCCACCTAACTCTCAAGACTGCAACCCTCTAAATATCATGTATGGGGTGCAGTTGAGCGCGAGACCAACAAAACTCCTTGTAATAGCAAAGATGAACTGAAGGCAAGGGTTATGGCAGTGTTCACCAACTTAAACAAGGAGACCACCCAGAAGAGTTGCAGGAGATTCCGAAGACGTCTGGAGGTCGTGGTTGAAGACAATGCGATTTCATTGACTGAATTTACTCTTTAGTATTTCGAGATATTTTTATGTAATTTTGGTAAATATATCTGTTAAATAACATCTCTGTGTTATTTTCATTTTTGCGTAATTTAGGCAATTTATTCACCGCACTCTGTAAGGAGTGGTACTTTTGAAAACGGTTGACATCCTTTATATTTGTTTCATGTTTCTTTTCTTTTTTATTTATTAATCATTTGATACTTCCCCAGAAAGAAAGAATAAATTTACTTTAGTTTCTCTTTTATTCTGTTTTTTTTTTCACTTTTTTATTTTTGGTCTATGTAGAATCTTTATCTGAAGAAAGCTAAACCCAAAACAAAAACACCAAAGATATGTAGGTATTTTATTGTCTTAGAAATGAACTCTATATCATCAAAAATACGTTATGGATATTTTCATATATATTTATTTACACATGCATACACACACACACACACAAATAGATAATGTGTCTCTATATTTGCAATATATGTATCTATTGAATTATATTGTTAGATAAGCCCCAACCACTGACTTGTGTATCATCTATCATATATAATAAAAAAGAAACATATATGTACACGTGCATCTATACACATGTGAATGTGTATATATATATGATATATATATATATATACATATATATGTAGATATATGTATATGTATATATATATATATATATACATATATATGTAGATATATGTATATGTATATATATATATGTATATGTATATATATATATATGTGTGTGTGTGTGTGTGTGTATCATAATACGTGTGTGTGTATATATGTATCATAATACATATATAACGTATATATATCTATATCTATGTATCTATCTTACTATAAACACACGTGCGCGGAGACATAAATATGTATGTATGTATGTATGTATGTATGTATGTATGTATGTTTATGATTTGAGAGAGAAATAGAGACAGCAAGGTAGACAGATAGATGGTGCTGATTTATGTTAAACGGCATATGCATCTAACTGATATTCCACAGACCTCGCTTTGTGACAACCTTTCATTACTGCATAATTATAGGTAGGAAACATTGCACAAGTAATTGCCTGGCTATAAAACAATTCAATCAAGCGCAGTAGTATTTACTCTGTCTGCTGGCGTATCTCCAATTTAATATCTCATATATCAAGGAGATTTTCGTCCGCTCTGTTTAATCCACAGAATATTGTTTCTCGCCCACGCAGTAAAATGCTTATCGCTTTCTTTCAGTATTGTGTTGCCTGAACTTAATTGGTCTTCCTTGTTTTATAAATATCTTAATGTCAATATTAACTATTTTTATGGGAACTTTTCGCGTTTGATGGTGAAAATCGCTATAGTATCTCTTACGTTTTGCGTCAAAATTATGCTTCTTATTCCTCACTCTTCTTACTCTCCATCTTTCCGGTTTGATTCCTTAGCGACGTTTTTGATCATTTGCACAGTAATTTCCAATCCCATTATTTCAAAGTGAGTGCTATTCTGGTTGTCTCATCTAAAATCAGTTTAACGAAACACAAAAATACTTTCTAACACTGTAAAATCATTAATCAGTATTCCATGATTTTTTGCTTTTTTTTTTCCATCAACACACGCATATTTAACCAAACTAAGAAACCCCAAGCTGCAAATAATCTCCATACCAACACAAGCGCGCGCAAATCAAACTATTTATAAGCGTATATAGTTTAAGTGTGTGTATGCATGTATGTATGTATGTATGTATGTATATATATATATATATATATACTCTTTACTCTTTACTCTTTTACTTGTTTCAGTCATTTGACTGCGGCCATGCTGGAGCACCGCCTTTAATCGAGCAACTCGACCCCGGGACTTATTCTTTTGTAAGCCCAGTACTTATTCTATCGGTCTCTTTTGCCGAACCGCTAAGTGACAGGGACGTAAACACACCAGCATCGGTTGTCAAGCAATGCTAGGGGGACAAACACAGACACACAAACACACACACACACACACACACACACACATATATATATATATACATATATACGACAGGCTTCTTTCAGTTTCCGTCTACCAAATTCACTCACAAGGCATTGGTCGGCCCGGGGCTATAGCAGAAGACATTTGCCCAAGGTGCCACGCAGTGGGACTGAACCCGGAACCATGTGGTTGGTTAGCAAGCTACTTACCACACAGCCACTCCTATATATACATACAAATAACAGATATAACATTCTCTTCATAGAGTAGAGAATACTTTGAGATTAAACTTTCACCCTATATTTATAATGAACAATAAATATTGGTATCTAACAAAAGTGGAACACAAGTCCAGAAATTTATCATATTCAACCACGTCTATATATTGTCTGTGTGTCTGTGTCTTTGTGTATGTGTGCATTTATCGGTATTACTCGCAAGATTCCCATTACCTCTCACATAACACAAAACTCACAGATGGACAACAGCCACGCAGGCGGATACTGCATCTCAAGAAAAATATAACCTCTATTTCAAACTTTGAGGCGATTACTCTACCACACGTACAGACACACGCACACACACACACACGAACACACACACACACACACACACACACACACACACACACACACACACACACACACGAAATAGTTCAATTTAATGGCCACTATATCAAAAACAAGAGGTGCCTGCCATATTTCGTCTCCAAAATCTCAACTGAATTCTAAGCTAAGTCCTTGCCATGAGAATCGCTAATTATTTTTTTTTTATTTCTGATGCAGCACTTCCTACACAATTTTTTTTTTTTTGTTTTGCAAGAAACCCTCTTGCAGGGAAACTAAACATATTCTTTGCTTGTTCTACTTACTCCTTGAAAGTATGTTTACACGCAACAAAACTCATTCCAAAATTTAACTCAGTGGAGGATTTGTTTTTTCATCTTAATTGTATATTCGAATCACTTCGTCCATGTAAAAATCAGAGTTTAATTCAGTTTTTTACATTGAAATTTATTAAAAATAAATACATATTGGCGACAAAGGCAGTATTAATGCCGGGAGGTACTATATATCCCCACTTCAGCGTGGATGATCTGTTAGAACAAACTATGATATGGTAGATACCATGACAGAAACTCTTTTATTGGCTTTTGGAGTTCATAGTAAAACAGTTCATAGTAAAACAGCCTCTTAGGGCGTTGTGTGTCAGGAATTCGAACAAGGTGGTATTCCCACTTGACTTGCTCTCTCCTCAGGACAAATACTGTATTAACTAGCTTGTCAACAGTGTATGGACATTAAGTATGATACATAGATGGCAGTGATACATAGATGGCAGTTTCATATACACATACACGAGCGCTTACACATTCATAGAAACGTGGATTTGTTTCCGTCAATAATCAATGTTCCATTTCCTAAAGAAAATTAACTGCTAAACAACAGCAGCAAAAATAAATATATTAATGCAGTACTGAAAAGTGAAGTGAGCAATATTGTACGAGTTGGCAGTGAACTTCTAAAGACACACTTTGTTCCTGATGACCTCCTATACAAGCCCAGTACAGCTGGGCTCTCTTACCTCAAAGAAGACCTGGATGGAGAGCACTCAACATACAAAATACTCCATGGGTATGTTGCCCAAAAGCTTGAAGAAAACAGTAGAATTGACACGAAGCGCGGCCTCCCTTGGACACAAGACCACTACATCACATCACACTTAGAAGACTATGCTTTTGCGATCCAGGAACAGGAGATTTCCTCAAAGTACCTGGTGAGCAAGATAGTGACGCTCTTGTAATCCCAAGGTGCAACCGCATGTGTAGGCTATGTCATGTTTCTGTGGAAGACATTACCTATGTAAGTAGTAGTTGTCCTAAGATGTCGCCATGGTTCTACCTCCCTATGCGCCACGATGTTGTTGCTAAAAGAATTTACAATGTCATCCGCAAGAAAGACTGTCTTGGAATAAACTTAGAAAATCCCTGTTATATTATGGAATACATTATTAAACACCAACTCAAGATAACTGGTGGAATATTCCCATCAAAACTTCTGTCAAATGTAAACATAACAGCCCGGATATTATTGTTTGGGACGGAGCGGCAAAGGTATGTACCATCATAGAGGTCAACTGACCTGTAGATATAAATATCTCTTTGAAAATCAAAGAAAAAGAGGATATCTATGGATAACTGCTTCGAAACGTCCAGCTTCTACATCCAGACTATGAATTCTTATTCATACCAATAATAATTGGAGTACTAGGTTTTGTTATTAAATGCTTAATGGAGGATCTGGATACACTGGGATTTTCAGAAAGAGAAACTGACTGGCTGATTCGTACATTACAAGCGCAATCTGTGAGTGGAACGTAAAATTATGCAAGACTTTTCTCAAGTTCCAAATGTGAATTTGTCTGTGTTAACTACATCTCAAAGATGGAACCTTGTATCACTGTTGGAAACCGGCTCCCTCATCAATGGAAGATTTATAATAATTAAAAAATAGAAGAGACATACATACCTACATACATACATACATACATACATACATACATACATACATACTACATACATACATACATACATACATACATACAAACAATATTGGCTTCAAATCGTGTTACGAGGGGTGTATGAAAAGTCTTGAGCCTGAAAAAAAAAACATAGTACAAGAATTCTGATGATATATTTTTCAACATAGTCGCCTTTGAAGTGCCATTATCCCGGCACAGAGGAACTCTTTTGATTAAGACTCTAAGAAACTTCCTACAGTGTCTATGACATCATTGTTAGTAGGAAAATGGCAACCATCCAGGGCTTTTTTCCTTTTGGGGAATAGAGAAAAGTCTGGCGAATAAGGCAGATGGGGGAACAAGTTCGTATCCACAATCAGGAATTGTTGCCATAGCAACCATTAAGGTGTGGGCCGGAGCATTGTCGTGATGAAAAAGGACTCCTCTGGTGAGCATTCCTGGCCTTTTTTCTATGATTGCTTCCTGGAGGCATTACAGTAGATGAGAATAGTACAGCCCTGTCACGGTGTGTCGCTTTTCAAGGTAATCGATCAGCAAGATATCTTGAGAATCCCAGAAAACTGACGCCATGACCTTGCCAGCTGAAGGAATGACCTGGACTTCTTTGCGGTAGGAGAAGATGTGTGCTTCCACGGCTTTGATTGTTCTTTGGTTTCAGGCTGGTAGTGATGAACCCAACTTTCGTCCATAGTAATAAAACGAGCAAGAAAATTCTTTTCATCGGCTTCAAACAGTTCCAGTTTGCTCGTGGACAAAGTGCACCTGGTGCATTTCTGTTCAGGGGTCAAAATTTGTTCCTTCTGGTGAAATTGTTAACCAGACATTTGATTTGGAAGTTGCGAAGCGTTTGCGAGATGCGGTGAAACGAAAACACCTGACCTGTGGCAAAGTGGAGAGTGATGATTACATCACGACAATGCACCTGCGCACACCACTTTGGGTGTGAGATAGTTTGGGACTAAAAATGGCATGACCTCGCTTGCCCACCCTTTCTTATTTACCCGATCTTGCTCCCTGCGGCTTTGTTCCCTCGAATGAAAAGGGTCCTTAAAGGAAAACGTTTTGCAGATGTTGGAGAGACGAAGAAAAATGACGGAGGCGTTAAAAGGTAACACTTTGCAAGCAGTCCTGGAACTGCTTCAAACAGTGGAAAACTCGTCTGGACCGAGTGAATAAAATAATATTGCAAAATTCCAGTTTCTCTTGGGTACCCCCTCATACACATATGATATGGCAAGAAGATGTAAGAAGATAAAAGTGTTTAATATTTTATATATGTTACAACGTTTTCGTAATTCACATAGGAATATATTGTGATTTATCCCCATTTTTGAACTTCAGCTTCTACCATATTCCCGCAAAGATTTTTCGGGATTTTGAAAAATATTTCCATTCATCTAGCAGGTACAAGAAAATTTTCAATAGGCATACAGTCAAATTGGCCTACTGTACACTGCCTAACCTTGTATCCACTACAGTAGCATTACATGATACGAAATTAAATTATGTCTTGAGTATCATTGATGTCCTGTACCACTGTGACATTAATTATGTCTCGGAGCTTCAATCACACTGTAGCATATTCTCTCATGTAAACCCCTCAGTAGCCCAAATTTTGCTAGCAACCCTACAGACGGAGTCGTAAAATTTCTGGCAATCCTACTCTGACATATCGACAAAGCATGGTGTAACTGTAAAAATAAGTCTCAATGTCCGCTCAGTGACCAGTGTTTTGGGTGAAACAATGCTTTGGACAAAATGCACGTCTATATGTATGCAGCGTCTACTCAATTTTAATTACGCTGGCATAACTAACTAAATTCATTTAGAATTACAAAAAAAGTAGCTACATTTCATGTTGTCTACTAAATATGTAGGGCAAGTTCTAATTATTTATTGCATTTTTTCAATTTATAAATTACCTTAAACTTTAAAAATATTAACAATTCGACAACTATTCTGCCTTTTATTCCATTAATATTTAATTCACCAATTTGTCGTTCGGCCAATTTGTATTGCAACAAATATGTTTTTCTACGGACATATCTTTCTTTGAATATATTTTAATTTACCTTCGAGGAGTAAAAAATTTCAATGCATACGTTATCGGCGAAAAAGCAAATAGACGTACATGAGCCTAGGTAGTGTAAATCTACTTTCTTTAATCGTGATATTGAATAACTGAGAACGCAACACAATGGCTCCACAATATTTGGCATTACAATATTATGTTTATGTAAATTAAATGAACGGGAAGACAGGACTGCAAATATTCCATACAAAAAAAAATATAGAATAATTACTACAAATTACCTTTCAGAACATCTAGACTCTTCGGAGATTATTCACCACTTCAACCACTGTAGAACTAAAGACAGTTACTCTTTAACTAAACAATATATAATACCAGGG
>NC_043006.1:56464597-56472097 GCF_006345805.1 Octopus sinensis
AGATAGATAGAAAGAAAGATAGTTAGATAGATAAAGAAAGTTAGATAGAGAGAGATGGTGATATTGGTGTAGAAAGAGCGAGAAGTGGAAGTTAAATTTGCGAATCTAAAATTACAATTCGCTTTTCATGTGCTTACACATACATTACGGAACAGTTATTCATCGGTGGAGCGTTAAATGCAACTATATAGAACGATGCACACAGTAAAGGATCTAGTTATATATATACATATATATATATATATATATATATATATATATATAGAGAGAGAGAGAGAGAGAGAGAGACATATATATACATATAATATATATATATATATGTATATATATATACATATGTATATATATATACATACATGTGTATATATATATATATATATGTATATATATACATATGTATATATATGTATGTATGTATATATATATTTATGCATGTACGTTTGTATCTATGTTATGTGTGTGTATATGAACGTGTGAGTGTGTATTCGCGTGTATATACGCGTATGTCTGTGTGTATGTATGTATATATGTATAAGCATGCATATTTAGACATCGATATACCCTTGCATACGCAAACATGTGTATACATTTTCATTTTACAATCGAATAAAAACGTGTGTGAGCGTCTATTATATGTGTGTTCTATGTGTGTGTGTGTGTGTGTGTGTGTGTGTGTGTGTGTGTGTATACGTGCTACAGCCTTCTCGAAAATAGTTTTCGGTCAGTGACCGAATTTGGTATGGTTACTCTAATGCAGCAACAGCGTCGGCAAACTTGGCACAATCGTTAGCGCGTCGGACAAACTGCATTTCGTCCACTAATGCATTCTAAATTCAAATGTTACCGAGGTCAGCTCTGCTTTTCAGCCTTTCGGTATCGATAAAATAAGTACTGTCAAGAAAAGATTATTATTTTTTTTTATTATCATTATTATTGTTGTTGTCTTCCCGCGAAGTTCTTCCAGCGAAGAAGTTCTTAGTATACGTTAAAATAAACACAGTTGATCGTTCGTTTACAAAGTCATGTGATAGAAAAAGAAAGGGTAGAGGGAAAAACGAAAACAGGGAAAAAAAGAAAACAAAAGGGAAAGGAAAGGAAATTCACAGCAACAATGCTCTTCTCAGTTAAGACAATCTTTCACACTTCCTGCATGATTGGTAAGCTAGGGATCATTCTTAAATAATATTTAGATCCTTTTTTTCATCATTCCGAGTGCTCCTACAATCACTGTTACTGTCGCCGTCTTGAGATGCCACAAAGTTTTTTACGATTTCGATCAGCAAATCTTAATATTTTCAGAGCTTATCAAATTCGTTTGCCAAGATGCTATGATCACAAGGTATGCTCATGTCATTCAATAAACAGACTTTATTTCTTTTGCTTTTTACAATATCTGGTTTATTAGCTTTGATGGTCCGGTCTGAATGTACTGGAAAGTCCCAAAGAATCATTACATTTTCTCCCTCAGTTACAGCCACAGGGTGGTCCTCGTACGATTTATCAGCAGTTTTGATTTTATAATACCAACACATTATCCAGTGTAGATACAGGCCAACTCTGTTATGTCTACCGGTGATAAAACCTTACACTCAGAGATTAGGTAGGCCACTGTTTCAGTCTCATCGTTGTAATATCGGTACTTTGGGTCTACTCCATTTTTCATTACATTGGATTAGTAGTTCTGGGTCAATAAGCTCTGATCTTGAGCAGCTAAGACAAAGCCTTCGTTCTCTGCCTTTAGGTCCGAGTTTCGTAGTCACTGATGGGAGTGCGTCTGGTCTACATCAGCTTGTTTCGTACTGCCCCGTATTTGTCATGCAGAGGGTTTTTTCCTCTACCTATTAGCCTATTGTTCAAACGCTTTTTGTTTTGCCATTGATTTCACTTTGTTTGCAACAATTGCCGCGCTTCCATCATGCTGGTCTGGGTATAAAACAAAAACTCACTAGCAAATATCTAGCTCTCCTTCATGACAAAACGAAGCTTCTTACGTCTCTCATGGTTTATTATTATTATTTTTATTATTATTATTATTATTATATTATTATTATTATTATTATTATTATTATTATTATTATTATTATTATTATTATTATTATTATTGAGTGAGAGAGCAGTGCATGCCATCAAAGTGACACTGGGGTAAAATATACGAAGCCCAGTATACCCATCATGACTACCCGTCTGATAAGGGTACACTAGGCACATGCATCACAACCATGTGTGCGCGACATGGTGATCTCATATCAAGATAAACAGCACATGACCTTGCAGGTGGGGCCCAGTTAGAATTTTCTTCAGGTCGAGTAACCCATCCCACTCGAAAGGTCCCTGAATAAGGGTTGTTTAAGGATGTTAAAAGAAACACCCATGTTTCCAGAGGTGAATTATTCAAACCCCAAAGAATCCCTCTCAACACACGGCTATGATGTTCCCCCACTACTTCTGCTCGTGATTAGAGATGCACATATCATCAGCCACTAAGGCACATGCTCAACTGGTTAAGGTAAAACAACTGACAAGCAAATCTGTGGTATTGAGCAGAATATTTGCTGTAGCCCATCTTTTATACCAAGACAAAACAATGTACATGATAACACTTCCAATCAGTTAAGATCAGAAGCCATGAGAGCCACTGCCTGGTACTGCATCAGGGCATTTATACTGCATCAGGGCATTGGTACTGCATCAGGACATTGGTACGGCATCAGGGCATTGGTACTGCATCAGGGTATTATTATTATTATTATTATTATTATTATTATTATTATTATTATTATTATTATTACTACTACTACTACCCTGCGATATCATTCTCTTCTGAACCTTTCCCTCATCACTGAATGCCTGATTCAGTCCCCTTCAAGTACCCCTAGGTACTTGAAGGCTGGTTCTAACTCTTTTATGACATTCTGCTGGTCTAAGGTTAACGTTAAATGTTTCTGTCAAATTTTCCTTTGATAAAGGTAGCTTTTGCACATTTATCGAGGCCAAATTGCATCCTGTCATCACTGAATTGTTTAACAATCGCTAGTAAATCCTTGAGTTATTGGTCATTTTTTTGCAAAGAGCTTTAAACCATCCATATAAATGAGATGATTTATATTTTTATCAAACATTTTATAAATGTACTGTGCATCATTGAGTAATTTTGAGGGAGACATTAAGGTTAGACAAAAGAGGAGTGGTGATAGTGAGTCACCCTGGAAAATGCCACATGAAATTTTTATATCTCCAGCATTTAGAGATTCATTGTCGATGTTCAAAATCAGTGTGGTTCTCCATCATCTCATACTTACAAACAAAAAGTTTCGCAGAGTAGGCGCTATTTTATACATTTCCAGACATTTCTTAATCCAGCTATGTGGTAGGCTATCAAAAGCTTTTTTATGGTCTATCCAGGCTATTGAGAAGTTTTTGTGTCGTTTGTGAGAGTCTGCATCCTTTTTGCTCATTAGGGAATATGCTACTTTCTATAAAAAAAAACAATAGGTATATTCAGTCTGGACTGATGTTACCGTTTTATACATTGTTGTTAAGCAGTTTATAGGTCTATAATTTTTTTATTCATTTGTTTCTTCGTTTTTTTTGAAGTAGGAATGTTAAACCATTAACTAGCCAAGAAGGCATCATACTAGGATGTTGCAAAACATTGTTGTAAAGTTTTGTTAACAGTTCATGGCTCTCTGGGAAGGCATTCTACCAGAAGTAGGAACTTTATCCTTTCCTGGAGACTTCCATTTGACCTCCTGAGAGCAGATCTTATAACTTCTACCTTGACAACCTCCCACTTTATTATTATTGTTATTATTATTATTATTAGTAGTAGTAGTAGTAGTAGTAGTAGTAGTAGTAGTAGTAGTAGTAGTAGTAGTAGTAGTAGTAGTATCATCATCGTCATTATTATTATTATTATTATTATTATTATTATTATTATTATTATTGTTATTATTATTATTATATTGTCTTTACACAGCTTCTAACGCTGGAGTTGAACTACGGTGTCAGCTGTTCACTACCAGTGAATTAAGGTAACACCTCTTATTTTTCGAGCACCATACGGAGTATTCGAGCGGCTCCAAGCAGTGCTGTTTTCTGCAAGTGCTCCACTCTTATTGCAGCCCCTATTTGTTCCATGTACTTCTCAACATTTTTACTCACTGTTCAAAGGGCTCCAACAATTATTGGTACTACCATCACCTTTTTCATCGATCTCAACTAGTTAACCTCCCAAGATAAACTGTCATATCTAGCGGCTTTTCTTTCTTCCTTATCGCATACCTTGTTGTCAGCAGGTCATGCTATATCTATGATTTAGCATCGTTTGCTTTCTTTCTCAATTAATACTATGTCTGGCTTCGGCTTTATGCTCGTACCACTTTTTTGTTCTGTCAAGTCCATACTTGATGCAAAGTATTCAATGGACAATCCTGGCTATATTGTCATGACGTCTCTTCTACTCTTTCTGGGCTAGCGGTGTACATTGACTGGTAATATGCCATACGGTTTCACCATTTTGTCCATAAATTTGGTAGTTATCACTTTCTGGTGTGTTGTCTAGGTGACAGGCAAACTCCCCCGCGTTAAATCCCACCACGGAAAGTTCTACAGGGTAGTATATTTCACAATAGGTAAATTTCACCACTGCATATTCCACCATGGTAAATTTCACCATAAAGATTGATTTCTATCTCACCTTCAGACTCTCTCTCTCTCTCTCTCTCTCTCTCTCTCTCTCTCTCTCTCTCTCTCTCTCTCTCTCTCTCTCTCTCTCTCTCTCTTCTTAAGTCTTGATTAATAGACAGATTAAATAACATAGGTATTGACCCCCGGTCTAGTGAAACTGACCACGGTGATTATTAGCGGGTGGAATTTACCATGGTGGAATATACTGTGATTGAATATACCTATGGTGAAATTCACCTGGTGGAATTTTCCGTGGTGGAATTTACCGCTGTGGAATTTACCTACAACTGTTGTGTATTCTGTATTTGATGTAATTCGTTCTTAGCGCTTGCTCATGGGCAGCAGAGATTAGAGCCTCCATTTCTGGTTTTAAATCACTTTTAGTCATCCATTTTCTGTCTCTCTTATTTTTATCCAACTATTTTCTGTTTCATATATTCTCAAGTGATTGCACAGAGCATTATCTTTGCAATCTTCCATCCTACACAAGCATCCGTACGTCATTGGATAATAGTCTTAAACACTTGTTACAGCGCACGTGCCAATCTCTGTTTCCGTTATCAGTACCTCGTGACAGATCGAAGCAAGTTGAGCTGGCAGAACAGCTAGCACGCCGGGCGAAATGGCTAGCGGTGTTTCGTCTGCTGTTACGTTCTGAGTTCAAATTCCGCCGAGGTCGACTTTGCCTTTCATCCTTTCGGGGTCGATAAATTAAGTACCAGTTACGCACTGGGGTCGATGTAATCGACTGGACACCTCCACAAAAATTTCGGACCTTGCACACACATAACACACACACACACATACACACACACATCTATGTATGTATATATAAAGACAAAGTCAAACACTTACGCGTACACATACACACACAATATACACACGCTATACACATATGTGCTGAAAAGCCTGGTTCTATATGAATGCTACATGTAATAGAATGGTTTAAAACTCATATGTGTGTGTCTGTGTGCGTGCGTGCGCGCGAGAGCGTGTGTATGAGTCAATGTGTCCTCTTCTGTATGAGAAATAACATTACAACATACAGGATATGTGTAAAGAGATTGCGAGCAGAAGCTACGCAGAAATTGCCGAACGAGTGTCGTGTTAATAACTTCAGTTCTAACATGAATAATCCTAGTTAAATGGCCGTTAAAACTGCACAAGTAGTATGATAAATAATGATCCCTTCCACGAATAGGCACAAAGAACAGGTTATAAATCTATTATGAGAGAAGAGCGTTGAAAAACGAATTTGGAATCAAATCACCCATCTTTGCATCTACAGAAAATTGAGTCACTATCATTAGTTGTTGTTTTTGCTGCTGTTGTTGCTGCTGTTGCTCTTGTTTGTGTTGTTATTGTTGTTGTAGTTCTTCTTCTTCTTCTTCTTCTTCTTCTTCTTCTCTTCTTCTCTTCTTCTTCTTCTTCTTCTTCTTCTTCTTCTTCATCTTCTACCACTTCCTTATCATCATCATCATCATCATCTTGTTCTTGTTCTTCTTATTGTTGCTGTTGTTATTATTATTATTAGTAGTAGTAGTAGTAGTAGTAGTAGTGGTAATAGTAGTAGTAGTAGTAGTAGTTAATAATAGTCTCAAAACAAAAAGTCACGAGAATATTTTGATCGGTGAGATCAACTCCCTAGCTATTAATCAGTTTAAATCGGTATAAATTGCTTACTATTATTTTCCATACCTCGTGTTATCTATAATATATATATATATGTGGTGTGTTGTGGGTATGCATATAAGTATGTATATATATATATATATATATATATATATATATATATATATATATATATATATATATATATATATATATAATATATTATATACATATATATATATTATGTTATATTATGTATGTATATACATGCACATATTCATATACATGTAAATATGTATGTGTATATATATATATATATATTATATATATATATATATAATATATATATATATATATGTGTGTGTGTGTGTATATATATATGAATATATGTATTCATATGCATGTGTATGTTATACATACATATATATCTATATATATATATATATGTATGTATATTTATATAGGTATGCAACACTCATACATTTATGTTATTATATATGCTTATATTTGTGTGCATGGAATATGTATGGGTTTTAAAATATAAACTCGTACGTATGAATATATTGCACGTGCTTCTTTTTGTCTTTTATTCATTTTTTTAACATACTCACTCTATTCTTTCCCTTACTCTCTCTCCCACCTTCCACTACTCTCTCTCTCTCTCTCTCTCTCTCTCTCTCTGAGAGGCACTACAAGACACTGCTTTAACAAGAGCTAATTCAAGATATAATATATAAACACAGGGGCTAAACACAGAGGAGACAAACAAGGATAGACAAACGGATTAAGTCGATTACATCGACACCAGTGCGTAACTGGTACTTAATTTATCGACCCCGAAAGGATGAAAAGCAAAGTCGACCTCTGCGGAATTTGAACCCAGAACGTAACGGCAGATGAAATACGGCTACCCATTTCGCCCGGCGTGCTAACGTTTCTGCCAGCTCGCCGCTTTCAATCAAAATATAATATAATATGAAAGTGTGGTCCATTAAATTCTAGGAGCTGCAAACAATTTGGAGATGCCCTACAACTTAAAAGAACTTTGATAGATTCGCAAGGTCTCACTAAAGCTAATAAATTTATAAATCTGAATGAACCCAATAACTAAGATAGGACTAAATAAATTTAGAAACTCTACTAGATTAAAAATAGTAAACAAATTTTAAAAATTACAAATTGTTTATTTGATTGCTGTAAGTA
>NC_043006.1:56482097-56484597 GCF_006345805.1 Octopus sinensis
ATGACAATGTGTGGCCTCAACACTTGGTCGATGTAGCGAGCAGTGGTTACTCCATTGCCTCGGTCTTGGCCGATGTTTTGGAAGACCACCGGTCCAAGTTTCTGGTTGGGTGCAATCCCGCCCCATACCATGATGCTCTGTCCTTCCCATCAGTCTTTCTCCACCACACAGCCATCGGCATGACGTTCGCCCTTTCTCCAAACCCTAGCTCTGCCATCTGTCACAGAAATACAATATCGACCTTCAACAGAGAAGACTACAGTTCTCTAATCTAAATATCGTCAGTTCTGACGTTTTTGAGCTCACTGCAGACGTGCCCGTCGATGACGATCTGTGAGGGCGGGGCCCTAACCGGACGTCGACAAGACAGATTGGAAGATCTCAGCCGGCAGCGAACTGTCTCTGCACAAATGGATTTTTGGTGAGTCCCTATGGTCTGCCTAGCTGATTCCGTTGCTCTCCGGAGTCGGTCCTGGAAGTGCTGTCTATGCAGATAGGGATATTGACATGCCGTTGTAACTCTCGGTCGACCACTGTGTGGACGATCATCCGTGCTGTTTCTAGCATTGCATCCTTCCCTCAGTTGCTCAATTGTCCGAATACTGTAGTTCTAGTCAGTAGCAATGACTTATGGATGTTGACAAGCATGGAGACGTTCGATGGTTTGCTCCCTCTGATTTCGTATCAGTCTTGGTATGCTATCATATATCATATTATATATCATACATACCATATCATATATATATATATATATATATATATAGATAGATAGATAGATAGATAGATAGATAGATAGATAGATAGATAGATAGATAGATAGATAGATAGATAGATAGATAGATAGATAGATAGATAGATAGATAGATAGATAGATATATGTTATTTCCTTATTTTGGAAGCTTTTCCTACATACACTGTGATTCCGAGAAAGACGTCGAGAAAAGGATACGATTTCATCGTGTCTTCGGAAACTAGAATCTGAAGCTACAGACAAAGCTCATGGTGTATCCAGCTGCTGTTTTTTCTCCAATGCTGTCTTTGTATGCCTTCAGTATTTCTCTTTATCTATTTACATTTCTGTCAATTTTTTGTAAGAGACTCTCACTGAACACCAATTTGTTTATGCCTTATCTGGCATTACAACTTTTTACTAAATGCTTCTTGCCTTTAAAACTGTTGCTGTCATTCGACAAGACTTTCGCCTCAGTATTTCCCTGTCTATCTGATTCTCGTTAATAAATCTACTTTTCAGCTTCCTTTGTCCCTTATAATGCGACGAAATCTAAGATTTCTCATTTTCCTCGCATAGATCTAAAGGCGTAAAATAATAAATATTTAGTATATTTAAACGAAACACATTCGTTATTTGTCTTTTAATATATCTGAGAGGATTACACTTGTATAAACTTAATTGCACATTTTCATCATTTTAATTTACACACTCACATACATACACATACATACACATACATGCACACATACATACGTTTTATATATATATATATATATATATATATATATATATATATATATATATTATATATAGGGACAGAGATAGCTAGATAGATAGATAGATAGATAGATAGATAGACAGATAGATAGATAGATAGATAGATAGATAGACAGACAGATACATACATACATACATTCATACATACATACATACATACATACATACATACATACATACATACATACATACATACATACATACATACATACATACATATATACATTCAGTACAGTAGAGTATTCTGAATATAACAAGATATTGCATGTGCTCAAGTGATGCGAAGCTGTCTTTGTTTATATAGTAAAGTCACTCAATATCATTAATGCTAATGGAATAATAATAGTCAAATTGATAATCACGTTTTTCTTCTTTACAGTAATATTTTAGCATTATTGCAGATAAAAGCATCGACAACCACTACAGCAGCAAAAACTAGCAAAAGTTAATAGCAATAAGAACACACACAAAAAATAAGAGAAAACCACAATCATAATTATTTACAGGTTTAATACAAAAATATAATTCATTTCAAGTGACAGAAAATCATCAGTAAATATATGTATATAAATTATAGTTTTATTAATTTTATGTTTAAGAACAGATCAACGTAGGTTGTTAGGAGTGTCAGCTAAAAGGTATGAAATAAGTAAGTGCCATATTTTAATAGCATTTTGTCAGATTGAATTAATTTCTTACATATTTTTTGTAAATAGGATTTTTTGATTTAATGACATGGGAGTACCTACTTGAGTTCAAATACTTATTGTAACAAAAAGTCATCGCAAAAGTCAGCAATAGACGAAGACAAAAATTAATTACATGCAACATCATTCATCTGTTGAATTGATTCTAATATATGAAAATGTACTTAATCATTAAACAGAATAACTCGGGGCTTAAAAGCGTTTGTTGGTAAAAAGGAGCGTTTGCTTAGCAATAAAAGGTTTGTTATTTCGACTCCAGCATGGCATCTCCTCAAAATAACGA
>NC_043006.1:56489597-56537097 GCF_006345805.1 Octopus sinensis
TACTACATAAATAATCGTTCTCAAGGACATGCTTAAGATAGTTTCCAGAAGGAATTGATATTGGTATTGGTATTGTATCTGTATATTCAAACATGCACAGAATATTGGTTGACACAGAGTACTATAATCCATATAAATATACATTATTTGGTGACAAGAGTATGTTGAGAGTATAAAAAAGTTTAACAAGCTCATTGAAATAATGGGCACAAAAGATTACAACAAATATATTATACATCTCAAGGTAATTTCCAGGAGGAATTATTAAAAAAGTTCAGAATACACGTACAGAATATTATGAGTTCAAAAAGATTTACATTATAATAGTGGTGAAGCTAAAACTGACCTGTCCGTTTTAGGAGGAGTAATGTGGAACTGAAAAGAAACTATCTTCTGGAAACTATCTTAAGCATATCCTTGAGAACGATTATTTATGTAGTAATCTTTTGTGCCCAATATTTTAAGGAACCTGTTGAACTTTTTTATGTTCTTAACATGTCCCTGTTACCAAAGACTGTATATATGTAATGTAGCAATTTGCAATAACCAATAATTAACGCAACAAAACTTCTTGATGTTACTTTTGACAATCTTTTTCCAAAGAGTGAAACCGGTAAAGTAAATAAACATCTTTTAAATTGCATTTTCAAACCTTCTTTCGTATATAATTCCACTCGTGCGGTACCCCACAACTCCATTTTGTTATATCTATATATATATATATATATTATATATATATATGTGTGTGTATATATATGTATATAGTAGTAGTTTTTAAATGAAATAAAATATGTTTCGTCGTTAATAATTTGAAACACGGTGTATATTGCGTGAGATACGTATTACAAGAAACCGTTTAAATGTTGATGAACAGACCTCAATGCAAATAATGATTTGAGGAAGATTTTATAATTCTCTTTTGCTTTATGTTAATTTGAGACTTTTCTTATCAGTTGCTATAATTAGAAAGTAAACAGATCTGTGCAGATGAAGAACTAGGAAATTTAATCTTAATATTTTATATTTGCACCGCTTGTAAGACAATCTTAGGTGAAGGATCAAAATTTCAACTAAATGTGAATACTTTCATTAGAATTTTGCAATCGAGATTACTGTAAATAAATGTATAAATTATAATCATTCGTATTCTATATTATTGCACATCCACATCACTTGAAGTTTATACGAAGGAAATATTTTCCACTGTTCGCAAATAGAATCTAAAAGTTGTAGTTCAAGCGTAAATAGATAAAATTCAAGCCCAAGAGTGCTATAGAGCATCCTTCGAGACATTTCTTGGAAAATATATAAACCTATCAAACTATAAAAACAGCACAAAATATATACACAACCATTTTATGAAATAGCAAGAAAATAAATGAGTATACCATTCCTGAACAAACACAGGACGATTAGATTAAGGGACATAATGTAGTTAACGATTCCAACTAAATTGAATGTTTGTTGGATGATGTATAGTTGACAACTGGGAACAAGTCTGATATATATTAAAGAAAGGTGAAGTAGTGGCTGTGTGGTAAGTAGCTTGTTTACCAACCACATGCTTCCGGGTTCAGTCCCACTGCGTGGTACCTTGGGCAAGTGTCTTCTACTATAGCCTTGGGCTGACCAAAGCCTTGTGAGTGGATTTGGTAGACGGAAACTGAAAGAAGCCTGTCGTATATTTTAATATATATATATATGTGTGTGTGTGTGTGTGTGTGTATGTGTGTGTGTGTGTGTGTGTATGTGTGTGTGTATGCTTGTGTTCTATGTTTGTCCCCCCCAACTTCGCTTGACAAACAATGGTGGTGTGTTTACGTCCCTGTAACTTAGCGCTTCGGCAAAAAGGGACCAGTAGAATAAGTACTAGGCTTACAAAGAGTAAGTCCTGGGGTCGATTTGCTCGAGTAAAGGCGGTGCTCCATCATGGCTGCAGTCAAATGACTGAAACAAGTAAAAGAGAGTAAAAGAGACTATAAGCATCGTTACGTAATAACAATGTGTTACATTGATGGTTCTTGTACCTTTTATCTCCTACAATCGATAAAGTAAGTCCCAGTTAAACATTGACAATGACGACCGGCACCGATAAAGAAAAATAATTTTGTACCAACATAACAAATCAGTATTTGAATATATTAAATTTCACCATTTTTAAAGCAGCCTCATACAAAATTATGATATTTATGATCAATACGTCATAGGAAAGGTGGCATATCTCTGATTGATAGAATGGTACTGAACAACTGTAAGAAAAGACATACTAATCTGGGTACGGATTGGATTGCTAATATGAAAAATTATGACATGGTAACCCATTCTTGTAATTTAGAAAGTCTTCAGTTGATAAAGTTGCTTGATAACATTTTAAATTTTATTAGATCAATAAAGAACTGGATTACTGAATTAACATCATGTGGAGAATTTTTGGTGAAAGTTAAAATCAGGAGGGGCATATTTTAGGAAAATAGTCTTTTACCATTACTGTAAGTGATTTGTATGATAACCCTCAAGTAGATATTACGGAAAGTAACATCAGGGTATACTTGGGAGAGTGGAGAAAAGTTGAATCGCCTGTTGTCTATGGATAACATAAAGATCTTCAGTAAGAGTGAACGTGAAATAAATGTTCTGGTTTCAACAGCGAAGATAGTCAGTTAGGATATCGAAATGGAATTTAGGATTAATAACTGCGGTGTGCTTATCATAAAAAAAGCAAAGTCTTGTCATCTAATGGTGTAGAACTACCCAATCGGTAACAAAATTAAGGATGTTGAAGTGAATGGAGACAAGTATCTGGGTATTTTAGGGTATGACAAAACCAAGGAGAGTGAAATGAAGGAAAACTTTAGGCGAGAATATCTCAGGGGGACAAAATTGATTAAGGAGAGAAAGAACAATATCAAGCAACATATATATATATATATATATAGATATATATATATATATATATATACTAGCAGTATCGCCCGGCGTTGCTCGGGTTTGTAAGGGAAATAACTATATAAGCATGTTTAGAGATGTAAAGTATAATAGCCATCTCAATATGGCTACCCACAAAGGGGGGAGTGTTACTGTAGCTTTTTACGTTCTGAGATTTAATAATAAATTTTTAGAGAGTTAATTCCCTTATATATGCCAAAAATGCATTAAAAATGGGAAAAATTGATAGCAAATTTTTTTTTTGAATCGTAGACTCATCGTAGAGGCGCGCTAATACCCAGAAAAGCTCGATATGAATCACGACTATAAGATACCCGGTTTTGGTTAAACTGCACCGCAAATTGTGGGAGTAGTTAGGAATCTAAATCGCAGGAGACAGACAGCACACAACCTCTCTTTTATATATAAAGATATATATATAAAGGGAAAGTTTACGAAAATAAATAAAAGACGAAGGCAGGTGGTGTACAAACAAACAGATGTATTCGTATAGCACTCAGGAATAGAAAATTCTTTTACGTTTCGAGCCTACGCTCTTCTACAGAAAGGTAGACAGAAAAAACAAGGAGAGAAAAAATGTGTGTAGTGGCTAACGATCTATCATAACCCTTGATTGGTTATTTCTTGTCGCCTGACGTTTAATTGCCTCGAAACTCTTCTTGAACTGGACGTGATGATTTGTATTTTCTTGTTTTTTGTTGTTTTTTTTTTTGCTTATTTAGTTTTGCATATTTTCACATTTTTTCCTAATTTAATTAAGGCCGTCTGTGAAGTTTGCTTTGTTGACCATAAAGTACAGTGTACATTGTATTATATTGATGAACATCGGAGTTACGGTAGAATAGTTAGGATGGAGCGAAATTCATTTTCAAGGCAGAAGTATTTTAAACAAATTGTTTATTTGTATGTTTTGTTGCTGGCAGGTTATATTCAGGTGTTGTTTTGTTGTTTCATTTATTTTTATTATTGTTGGCTCGGATTTTTCTTTTTTAATTATTTGCCAAACTAATGAAAGAGGATGTCAGGAGTGCCACATTGTAAATGGTATTTCGCGGTTGAGTGGCAGTTACTAATGTGTTTTGAATTTTTTTCAGGTCAAGAATGAAGAATTCAAAAGCTCTTTTATAGAAGCAATTTGGTGTGGTTTATTGAATTTGAAACGTGTCTAAAAGTAGAAATGTCAATATTTCTAAACATTTAAACAACCTAGTACTCATATGCATAAAACTGGAAGAGAATCAGATCACAATAAACATAAGCGAAGTATATTAGTAAGTTCCCAATGAAAGCAAAAAACAAAAACAAAAACAAAAGAAATAATTTTCAGTTCCTTAAGCGAATAGAGTGAAGCCAAAAGCATTTTCTCGCTATACACGTGGGAAGAGAGAGCAACATATTGAATAACCGGATGTTTCTTATGAGACAAAGTTTTGCAACAATGTAATGAATATAAACTCAGAACCGGATATAACCTGATCAATGAACTCTAGCTTAGCTCCAGAACCGGTTGATTTGCCTCTATTCCTTGAAATGTCCATCATGACAGTCTCCTGAATATAATCGCAGTTATTTAGGCACTGGAAAAAAGCAATAATAACACGAATAAATTTATGGATTTATAGATTTTTATTTCATCTCTCACTTTTCAAAGATACTGGAGAAAATTATATGTAGAAGAATAAAGCAATATTTGGAATATTATTTTAGGCAGCACTGAAAACAGTTTGCATCCTGGATACAGCTTCAAAAACAAACATAATCAAATTATAAAATCTCCGCTATTCATATCAAGGATTAGCTGCACTTAACTTGATTTCTCTAAAGCATTTGATTACCAAAGATTCGTGAGAAACAAAATGGAAAATTATTTCTATAACAGAAAGCTTGGGAATTTGTCTTTGATTTCCTAAAAAATCGGATAGTAAATATGTAGTTAATATATATCTTTCACATTTTCAGACATAGATACCCAGAAGTTATGCAGACTTCACTAATGTGATGTTAGAGATCAAAGCAATACATATGTACTTCAACAAGAGTTAGACACGGTATACAACTGAATAAATGAGAATTATGTCATTCAACAAGATTTAACCCATATCCTTCAAATCAGGGAGATGGTCCTCAACGAAACATTCTATTTCCTTCCTTGCACTGTATTTTATTTTACGTACAGATGACACATCATTGATTTCGTCTGTCCTTTTAGATTTGAATAAAGTATATACATTGTAAAACAATAAATATTTAAACCTGTCTAATTAACTAACACAAAATGATTTCTCGTTCAACACTTGAAATGCCTGAAACTTCATTATCCTCATTAGAAGCATATATGCCCAAACTGAATTTCGTAGCTTAAAATTAATGAAAATAGAATAGAACCTTTCGGTTATTTAAATTTTTTAGGAATTATCATTCATAGAAATCATTAAAGGAAACCACATATTTATCAAACCTGCTGGAGAATATCAAGTGTTAATGATAATTTATCACACGCAAAGCACTATTTTCTTAGACGTCTGCTGCTAAAATATATGACAGATGTCATTCAAACTATGGTAACATTTTGTTTGGGGTCAACATTCGATTTAAGTTGAAATTTCATAAACAGGCCTGAAGCTTGTGTTATCTAAAAAAAAGAAGAATACAACACTGGATATATTGATTCCCTTCATCTTAAGCTTTTAAGTTTTTAGTTAGTGTACATTTACACAAATCAAATTCGATAAATTTCGTTTTGATGTTCTTATATTTTACATTACTTAAATAAACTATTCAGCCTTTGAGGCGTTAAGTTCTGTCATCAGTTTTCGAGTTATATTTGGCAGAAACAACAAAGCAAAGTATATGTGTGTGTCAGTGCGTGTATATGAATATATACATTCATGTGTGCGTAAGTGTGTGTGTGTGGGGGGGCGTGTGTGTGTGTGTGTGCATAGTTTATTGACACCGAATGGGTATCTTGCAACTGGAATTCTCAACTTTAAATCCACTACGATCTTCGAGTGGCAACTGTTACAGCTCGGTTTGATAGTATACAAGACTCATACACACTCGCAATCTCTTAAAAGAAAATTCCCTAACAATATATACTTGATTTAAAAAGACAAATCTAAAGTCTTCAATAAAGTTATTAGTCACAAAAGTTACAATAAACATGGTACAGCACTAATAATTCTTACTCTTCAAATGAATTAGCTAAAACATGGTTATCTTGCTCTATGCTGGTTATTTACGTTACTTCTGTAAATATCTAATAGCTTTTGTCTCGTGTAAATTATTACTTAATAAATCAGTAGTAAGTTTTTTTAAGACTCATTAATCGTTTTATAACTTATTTGTTGTTTTGGTCTTTGTTGTCACTTTTTTTAAGTTATAAGAACCAGAAGAGATCCTTGACATCTTGTCGTTAGCCATGTACTTTAACACAGAACATTGACTGTAAACGTTTCATTCGCTTTTTTTTGCCTATAAATACGTTGTAACTCGTTATAATAATAAAGTTGAAATAAAAGAATGGAACAGAAGTTGAATTCAACCAGCTTAAAGGTGTAATGCACAAGTCTGTCTCGAGAACGATAGGGTTTTTAACATTTCAGACAGGACCACTCGACTGAGAAAGAATTTTTCTAATGGAACCTAGTAAATAGACTAAGAAAATCCCTAATTACACAACCTCGAATATAGGGGATTGTGTTTTGTTAAGAACTTAATCAGAAGAGTAATTGCAGTGCCCATCGCACTTGTTTAGTATCTCATGTGTGTTGAGAAAAGCCATGGAAACCTGGCTCGAATACTTACAACAAAGCGGAATTTTTCTAAAGGTTCTCAAGGTTCTGGTAGTGTTAAGCCAGATCTATTGCATGTGCAAAACCTTTCCCCCAGAAGGCTTCAACGTAGTTTCTATGTACCCCATTTCACTCACAAGTCTTTGATCGGCACTAAGCATTGGGAGTAAACACTCACCAAAAGGATGCGGTGAGGTGAGATCGAACACTAGACTACTCTGATGTGAAGAGTGAATAAGTCATTGATCGACTCACTCTAGCTAGACTGAGGTTCAAAATCAAACTATATCTGACAGAGTGAATAATTTTAACATTACAGTATTTAACTGTTATCTATAAGTATTCGGTTAAATTCCAAGAATTTGAAACGCCACCGATCACAATTATCTTGCCATTGGTAGTATGCTTACAATAATATGCTACTAGATTTCAAGTGATTAACTATAATAGCCTTATCAGAAAAATATAAGACACTTAGCTCCGACATCAACATGTCTATTGAATATGTAGCCTTACTGTACAGATGAAAGTGATAGGTGATACACATATGTGTGTTTCTGTAAAACATACATACCACAAATAAGTGTTTAATATAAATACGGGCCGCTTGCGTGTGTATAGATATAGACTGCCTTGGATAACCAATTCCTGAGTTTTTACACCTACGGATTACTGTTACCATTCATCCAGAGTACGCCAGTGTAATCATGATTGGAAATCAAAAAAAATTTGTCCGTGACTCTTCCACTTTTACCTCGTCCTCTTTCTACCTTTCTTCTTCTACTTCCACTTTCCTCCGTCTTCCTTTCTCTGGATCTTTCCTTTTCCTATGTTTCTGACGAAGAGCTTCACTCGTAACGTAAAACCCTCCTTCTACGCTTCCTTCCTGAGCGTCCAATAATACTATATTAGTTCCACGTCCTCGCGTTGTTGTGTTTTCTCTTTGTGTTTTCATGTTTGGATTAACTACATATATATATATATATATATATATATATATATACAAAATTTTTATAAGTATAAACATAATTATAATTAGGGTTTAGGAAAAAATTGCTTCACCACATACCGAAATATAGAAATAGCAGTGAAATACTATTCTGCTACCATATCTCCCAGACAGCAACAATCCTAACTCACACAGGCAAAAAGAAAGCCAGATGGATTCGTTATTTTTTTCTTTTTGCCTGTGTGAGTTGGGAGTTGCTATCTGGGAGATATCTTATGGTAGTAGAATAGTATATAAATGCTATTTCTAACTTTCGGTATGTGGTAAAACAATTTTGCTAAACTCTAATTATAATTAAGTTTATAATTATAAAATTTTTGTATAAGTTTACCGATAATGGTTCTTTTAACATACCGAAGAACTTGGTAAGATTATTAATTATGAATTGATTAATTAATTTTACCCTTTATTAGAATTGATTATATATATATGTGTGTGTGTGTGTGTGTGTGTGTGTATGTGTGTGTGTGTGGGTGTGTATACGTGGTCTGATCGATGAGTATCCAGACTGTTGCCATAATAACGAAGCTAAAGCATTCAGAGTGAAGCTGCTTGGCAGAGATTGGGCAGAGAATCTGCATCAAATTTTGCCAAAAGCTTGGCGATACCTGCTGAGAGTTTTCAAAAAATTTTCACCGCTCTCAGTGCAATCCAGGAGATCTTGTGCAACTGAAACCCGGGTGTCTTTTGGGTCAGCTGAAAGCATTTTTGGCTCTAACTTGCTAGACACGCATATCTTCAGTGACAATGGACTGAACTGAACCATAACTAACCTCCACTCCTCTCATAACTCATGGATGGTGATTCGACGATTTCCCCTCACAGCTGCACGCACATCTGTGATGTTTTTCTCAGTTCTGCTGGTTGCGGGTCTCCCACAACGTTTGTCAATATTGACATTTTTGGCCATCTTGGAAACGTCTAAACCACTCGTACACTTGTGTGAGGCTCATACACTCCTCTTCATACACTTCTGCAGGTATCAACTTCTTCTGTCATGGTCAATGCGACGATCACATGCTACACACCTTCCTTCCAAGGATTGCTCTAAACAACAGAAGTGGGCTAGAACATTAAAACTTAGTGCGCATGCACAGCTGATTTCAAGGTCTATCTGTGCCAGGTGACTTCACTCTCTGTACTTTAGCTTCGTTACTATAGCAACAGTCCGGTCACTTATTAATTAGACCTCAAATATATGTATGCGTATGTATGTGCATATGTGTGTTCGTAAGGTGTGTTTGTAACTTTAAAGTAAATTGAACATTAATAAAACATTTACTGATAGCGAAACGGCGAAGAGACTGCAAGACCCAATATTAAAATTGGAGTTCAACTGGAGAAAAAGCCGTCAAGTTAAAACTTTGTCATACACGAAACGAACAATATTATAAATGAATATCTATCTATGTATATATTTACATGGGGTTGGCTCATCACTTTTCTATGTGTATATTTAAATAGTGTTAGCTCATAGCTTTACACTCCTTTGTTTGTACTTACAAATTGGCTCTTCAAATCGGAGATTAAACTATTATTATACATACACACTCACACATATATATGCATATATATATATGTGTGTGTGTGTGTCTGTGTGTGTGTCTCAGTGGTTAGAGCGTCGAGCTTACGATCGTGAGGTGGTGAGTTGTTGTGTTCTTGAGTAAGACACTTTATTTCACGTTGCTCCAGTTCACTCAGCTATAGAAATGAGTTGCGATGTCACGGGTGCCAAGCTGTATCAGCCCCTTTGCCTTTCCTTTGGATAACACTGGTGACATAGAAAGGAGAGGCCGGTATGCATGAGCGACTACTGGTCTTCCATAAACAACCTTGCCTGGACTTGTGCTTGGGAGGCTAACGTTCTAGGTGCAATCCTTATGGTCAGTCATGACCGAATAGGGTCTCAGCTCATATATATATATATATATATATATATATATATACGGTTTCCATCCACATATTTCCCGTGTTCAATCTGACTTCGTGGCATCTTGGACTAGTATCTTCTACTACGTCTACTATAGCCATTGAGCGGACCAAAGCCTTTTCAGTGGAATTGGTAGATGGAAACGTCGTGCGTGTGGGTGTGTATGTATGTATATATATAATATATATATATATATAAAGACACACACACATATACGCATACATACATGAATACAAACATACAGACATACACGCACATATATGTGTGTGTGTGTTTTTGCGTCTGTCCCCATCAATGGTTGTAACAGGGCAGTTTGCAGGCGTAGACAAAGATAATAAAGTACCGGGGTTGATTCATTCTACTAGCAATTGTTGAATGAGTGCCCCAGCGTAGCCGCGCTCTAATGACTAGTATCATTAAAAGATTAAAGGTTAAAAATTAAAAGATTAACGATTAAAGATATATATATATATATATATATATATATATATATATATATATAATATATATATATTATATATATATATAGGCACAGGAGTGGTTATGTGGTAAGAAGCTTGCTTCCCAACCACATGGTTCCAGGACAGCCCCACTGTGTGGCATCTTGAGCAAGTATCTTCTACTATAGCCTCGGGCCGACCTTGTGAGTGGATTTGATTGACGGAAACTAAATGAAGCCTGTCGTATATATATATATATATATATATATATATATACAAATGAATATGGTACTTAAGTTAGATGCACCAGAATTTTGTATGGTGTTATCCATATAAATCCATGGGGTGATTATAATCAAAATATTTTATTTTATATATATATGTGTATTTGTGTGTCTGTGTTTGTCACCCCGCTATCGCTTGACAACCGATGTTACTGTGTTTACGTCTCCGTAACATAGCGGTTCGGCAAAAGAAAACCGATAAAATAAGTACTAGGCTTACAAAGAATAAGTCCCGGCATGGCCACAGTCAAATAACTGAAACAAGTGAAAGAATAAAAGAATGTGTGTGTGTGTGTGTGTTTAGATAGATGGATTTGTTTGTGAGGCTCTGTGTATGTTCTCGTACTTTGTTGGTGTGAGAAGATATAAAGCTAATCTTCAAGGTATTACTGAAGAAGATTTCTATTGTCGGGGAAAATCTATTCATTCAAGCCGTATCGATCACCAGATAAGGGAAGAATGTTCAAGAGTTGACAATTCAATGAAGTTAACGATGAGAAGTTGACCGCTTATGTGGATGTAAGTTAGATGTAAAGACAATGTCTTATATGTGCAATGTATACATTTATACGTATATGTCTATATGTGTGATTGTGTGGAGTGTGTCTGTGCATAAATGTATATTGCAAAGGGAGTGAAAGAGACAGAAACAGGCAGGGAGTGGGAGAGAGGGAGTGTATATAAAAGAGAGACAAGGACCAAAGAAATCGTTGTTTTGACAGATAGACGTCAATGGTATGGCCCGGCTATGATTGTGTGGATGTGTGTGTGTGATAGTGTGTGTGAGTGTGTGTGTGTGTGTGTGTGTGTATGCTTGAACCTACAAACATATATCTAATCTACATAAACATACATAAGTATATGTATGTGTGCGTATATATATATATATGTGTGTGTGTGTATGCATACATACATACATACATATATATATATATATATATATATATACCTCTGTGTGTGTCTACATGTGCATGCGCATAGGGACGTAGATGCAAATATACGTATTTTATTCCGTTTGTATATACGTATATATATATATGTGTGTGTGTGTGTGTATGTATATGCATATATATGTATGTGTATATGCAAATACACATATACATATATACAGAGATATATATATATATAGACACACACACATGCAAATAAGCACATACACATATATATGCGTGTGTATATATATATAAATGTATGCGTGTGTGCGTGTGTATGATTGTGTACACGCTACATATTTGTGTGTTTATACATTTGTATATGTATCATGCTGTGTAAACTTATATACGATTTGCATATATGTATACGAAGGTGCCTAACAATGATTTTGATTACATTCGACAGGATATTAGTGGCGCGACAGATTTACTATAGCGATATATTCCCTTCGATCTAAGTCTGGCATTATTTTCGCTTGTCTTAGAAACTACTGCTACTACAACGAAGTCGCACCGCCCACGCTTGTGTTGTTGCATTCACGTACATATTTCAGTACGCATGTATGTTTGTCTCGATGTGTACATGTGTGTGTCTTTACGAGTGTTTTGTGAGTTTGTGTGTGTCCGTATGGTTTGTGCACATGAGATGGTTTGTTAATAATACTCATGTATAATCATATATCCATATTCATGAGGCCATTTTTAAGAATAGAAAAACTCGCAGACACCTACCTATACCACATACTGAATGACTTTTGTCTATCTAACTATCTATCTATCTATCTATCTATCTATCTATCTATCTATCTATTTATCTATCTATATCTGTATGTCTGTCTATCTGTCTGTCTGCCTGTCTGTCTGTCTATCTATCTATCTATCTATCTATCTATATATATATATATATATATATATATAATATTTATTTATATATATATATATATATATATATATATATATATATATATATTATATATATATATATATATATATATATATATATATATATATATATATATATATATTATATATGTATATATATATATATATATATATATATATATATATATATATATATATATATACTTTATTAAAAGCAGCAGAAATATAACAAAAGAAATTTCTTTGTTAACAAAACTGTCCGACGAACGGGTACGTGAAACTCTGAGTATCAGCTTTTGTTACATTTCAGCTGTTTTTAAAAAAAGTATATTACTCTACCTCTGGTATTTGAGTACTCTTTTTTTCCACCTTGTTTCACATTTATGTGCTTACTCCGGTATGTATATATATATATATAAATGAGCGGTTACTGAAAAGTTCCTACCCCAAAGCCAGGAACTTTTCAGCACCATCTCGTATGTATACATTCATGCAAACGCGTTTTCTTTTGGTTTTTTTCTTTCACTTGTTTCAGTCATTTTACTGCGGCCATGCAGGAGCACCGCCTTAAAAGGTTTTTTAGTGAAGGAAATTGACTCCAGGATTTATTCTTTGTAACACTTGCACTTAATCTAACGGACATTTTGCCGAACTGCTAAGTTACGAGAACGTAAAGACTCCAACATCGGTTGTCAAGCGATGGTGGAGGGACAAACACATACACAAAGACACACACATAAATCCATACACAGACTCACACACACATATATAAATATAGATAGATAGATAGATAGATAGATAGATAGATAGATAGATAGATAGATAGATAGATAGATAGATAGATAGATAGATGGTGAATGCTCAATGGTTAGAGAGTTGAGCTTACGATCGTGAGGTTGTGACTTCTATTCCCGGACCGGGCTGCGTGTTATGTTCTTAAGCAAGACACTTTATTTCACGTTGCTCTAGTTCACTCAGCTGTAGAATTGAGTTATGACGTCACTGGTGCCAAGCTGTATTAGCCTTTGCCTTTCTCTTGGATAACATTGGCGGCGTAGGGGAGGGAGGCTGGTACGCATGGGCGACTGCAGATCTTCCATAATAACAACCCTAGGGCGTGCGTTCGCCGGCGAGGCGACTTTCCGCTTGGACTTGTACCCCGGAGGGGAACCTCTTAGGTGTAGCCATGGTCATCCATATATATATATATATATATATATATATTGGCCTGCTCGCTTAGCCAGCGGGGAGGCGTCATTCGAAGGCTAAAACAATGCGAGCGCATTGTGACCAGCGATGTGTAACAACATCTGATGGTCTGGTCGGTCACGTGGTCACGTGTTATATATATATGCGACGAGCTTCTTTCAGTTCCCGCCTACTAAACACATCTGCAAGGCTTTGGTCGGCCCGGGGCTGTAGTAGAAAACACTTGCCCAAGGTGCCATGCAGTGGGACTGAACCCAGAAGCATGTGGTTGGGAAGAAAGCTTCCTACCATACATCCACTGATTCAGTCATTAGACGGCGGCCATGCTAGGGTACCACTTTGAAAGGCTTTAAGCGAAGAAAATCGACCCCAGTACTTATTTTTCTCAAGCCTGGTACTAATCTATTGGTAGCTATTGCCGAACCGCTAAGTTATGGGAATTTAAACAAACGAGCACCGCTTGTCAAGCAGGTGGAAAAATAATCATATTCCCCTACAAACACACAGATATATATATATATATATATATATATATATATATATATATATATATATATATATATATATATATTATATATATATATATAACGGAGTTCTTTAAGTTTCTGTCATAAATCTTTGCTTGGCCCTGTGGTGCAGTAGAGGACACTTGCTAAAGGTATCCCGTAGTGGGACTAAAGCCAGAACCATGCGATTGGGAAACAATCTTCTTATCATACAGCTACACTTATGTATATAGTTCCTAGGGCGGCAAGCTGCCAGAATCGTTAGTACGCCGGGCGAAATGCTTAGCGGTATCTCATCTGTCTTTACGTTGTGAGTTCAAATTCCGACGAAGTCGACTTTGCCTTTCATCCTTTCAGGGTCGATAAATTAAGTGCCAGTTACGCACTGGGGTCGATGTAATCGAATTAATCCGTTTGTCTGTCCTTGTTTGTCCCCTCCGTGTTTAGCACATTGTGGGCAATAAAGATATATATATATATGTGTGTGTGTGTGTGTGTGTGTGTGTGTGTGTGTGTGTGTTTGCGCGCGCGCGCGCATGTGTATTTACAAGGAGCACTCCGTCGGTTACGACGACGAGGGTCCCTGCTGATACGATCAACGGAACAGCTAGCTTGCTCGTGAAATTAACGTGCAAGTGGCTGAGCACTCCACAGGCATGTGTACCCTTAACGTAATTCTCAGGGAGATTCAATGTGACACAGAGTGTGACAAGGCTGGCCCTTTGAAATACAGGTACTATTCATGTTTGCCATCTGAGTGGACTGGAGCAAGGTGAGATAAAATGTCATGCTCTGGGACACAACACGTCGCTGGGACTCTAGCCACTACACAGTCTTTATTTTCATTCCTTGTTTCTTTCTGTGTTCCTTTCTGTGGAAGAGCGTTGGCTCGAAACGTTAAGACTTTTTCACTTCCCGAGCGTTATACTAATACATCTGTTTGTTGTCTACACCATCTGCCTTCGTATTTTGTTTTGGTTTTTTTTTGTGAATTCTTCCCCTACATATATATATATGTGTATATATATATATATATATATTATATATATATATATATATATATATATATATATATATATACATATCTTCTTTGTGCAAGGCAAAAGACCAGCATTTTTTTAGGGGCCAGACCTCTCTCGAGGTTTGACCAAAGTCTATTTCTTCCAGAAAGAGAGAAAAACAAACAGCAATGAGGGAAAAAGAGAATCTACCTCAGTACAAGATTTATTTTATTTATCTATCCCGAAAGGACTAACGCAAATGTTGACTCCAGCACGATTCGAACTCTGAACGCAGAAGTGTGGAATAATTATCACAATACAATTTATTCAATTTATTAACCGCCTATATACATATAAAAAGTCTTCGGTCACTTTAAACAACTATACATTTCTACTAATTGCCAACTTATAAGTGGATGTTTCGCATTGCATATTTTACAGATGAAACATTGGCCCTGTTGGAGTCATTTCCATGCCTAATCATTATATTTTGTGGTAGGAGTTCTGAATGAGACGGGAGGATGCGAGACGACCACCAAAAATGGCCTTGCAAAAGTCATCGGCCACGTCAAATAAACCAATCAAGATACAGTGCCTTCAGGCAGAAAAATTATCTACAATGAAATTTTTTACATAACGTTCATATCAAGAAGTTACTGTAGCAATTAGTAGAAACTTTTAATAGTTTAAAAGAGGTCGAAAACTTTTGCACGGTACTGTATGTGTGTGGGGGTGGTTGTGTGTGTGTGTGTGGTGTGTGTGTGTGTGTGTTTGCGCGCGCGCGCGCATGTGTATTTACAAGGAGCACTCCGTCGGTTACGACGACGAGGGTCCCTGCTGATACGATCAACGGAACAGCTAGCTTGCTCGTGAAATTAACGTGCAAGTGGCTGAGCACTCCACAGGCATGTGTACCCTTAACGTAATTCTCAGGGAGATTCAATGTGACACAGAGTGTGACAAGGCTGGCCCTTTGAAATACAGGTACTATTCATGTTTGCCATCTGAGTGGACTGGAGCAAGGTGAGATAAAATGTCATGCTCTGGGACACAACACGTCGCTGGGACTCTAGCCACTACACAGTCTTTATTTTCATTCCTTGTTTCTTTCTGTGTTCCTTTCTGTGGAAGAGCGTTGGCTCGAAACGTTAAAGACTTTTTCACTTCCCGAGCGTTATACTAATACATCTGTTTGTTGTCTACACCATCTGCCTTCGTATTTTGTTTTGGTTTTTTTTTGTGAATTCTTCCCCTACATATATATATATGTGTATATATATATATATATATATATATATATATATATATATATATATATATATATATATATATATACATATCTTCTTTGTGCAAGGCAAAAGACCAGCATTTTTTTAGGGGCCAGACCTCTCTCGAGGTTTGACCAAAGTCTATTTCTTCCAGAAAGAGAGAAAAACAAACAGCAATGAGGGAAAAAGAGAATCTACCTCAGTACAAGATTTATTTTATTTATCTATCCCGAAAGGACTAACGCAAATGTTGACTCCAGCACGATTCGAACTCTGAACGCAGAAGTGTGGAATAATTATCACAATACAATTTATTCAATTTATTAACCGCCTATATAACATATAAAAAGTCTTCGGTCACTTTAAACAACTATACATTTCTACTAATTGCCAACTTATAAGTGGATGTTTCGCATTGCATTATTTTACAGATGAAACATTGGCCCTGTTGGAGTCATTTCCATGCCTAATCATTATATTTTGTGGTAGGAGTTCTGAATGAGACGGGAGGATGCGAGACGACCACCAAAAATGGCCTTGCAAAAGTCATCGGCCACGTCAAATAAACCAATCAAGATACAGTGCCTTCAGGCAGAAAAATTATCTACAATGAAATTTTTTACATAACGTTCATATCAAGAAGTTACTGTAGCAATTAGTAGAAACTTTTAATAGTTTAAAAGAGGTCGAAAACTTTTGCACGGTACTGTATGTGTGTGGGGGTGGTTGTGTGTGTGTGTGTGTGTATGTGTATGTGTGTGTTACAGTTTATGTATGTGTCTGTTTATATGTGTTTGTGTATGCATATACATACATATATACATGCATAAATACTGACACGCACTCGCACACTCATACATATCAACTTGTGTATGTGCATTTTTGTGGGTGTTTGTATATACTAACACAAAAGTTTATCTCTTAAACGTAGTCGTTAATCTTCATAATCATCTTAGCAAAGTAACAACTAATCACTGCTTAAGTATTACCGATGTTATAATTGGACGTAAAATCTACTACTAAATACATTATGAGACAGTTTATATGCCCATGTGCCGCCAGTACAAAATATATTATGAATATAATGACATCTCATAAATGCAGTGTTTCCGAAGAATATATTATTTCTCTTTTTCATTGTGAATCATTTGATATCATTCATTAACCTGGCTTTCTACTGTGATTTGAAAAACGGCATGATGCTCGGAATCTAGTTCTTCCCACTAGAGGAAACGCGAAAATTTCGCCTTGGAAAGAACCCTATACGAGATCACTGACAGAACTGCTTTTTTCTTAATCTTGCTACTTTGTTATATTTAAGCAGGAGAGTACTGATGACTGAATCAATTTAGGACAAGATAATAAGGTGGACGGGCTGGGATTAGTATCCTAGAATACTTAATGTCTGGGAACAAAAGACCTGCAAAATCTCCCAGTGTAAATATTGATTTCAAATTTTGGCACAAGATAAGCAATTTCGTGAGAGGGAATAAGTTGGTTACATCGACCTCAGTATTCAACTGGAACCTATTTTATCGATAGCGAAAGAATAAAAGTCGACCTCGGAAGAATTTGAACTCCGAAGGATGAAATGTCGCATAGTATTTCACCTAACTATTCTTTTCTACTAAAGGCACAAGGCCTGAAATTTTGGGGAGGGATGGGTCGATTACATCGACCCCAGCGCATAACTGGTACTTAATTTATCAGCTAAGAAAGGATGAAAAGTAAAGTCGACCCCGTCGGTATTTGAACTCAGACCTATTTCTTTACTACCCTCAAGGGGCTAAACACAGAGAGGACAAACAAGGACAGACAAACGGATTAAGTCGATTATATCGACCCCAGTGCGTAACTGGTACTTAATTTATCGACCCCGAAAGGATGAAAGGCAAAGTCGACATCGGCAGGATTTGAACTCAGAACGTAGCGGCAGACGAAATACTGCTAAGCATTTCGCCCGGCGTGCTAACGTTTCTGCCAGCTCGCCGCCTGACACAATGTAAATATTGGTTTCAAATTTGGCACAAGGCCAACAGGTTTGATCAAGGGGCTAAGTCGATTATATTGATCCCAGTGTTCAACTGGTACATATTTTATCGATCTCAAAAGGATGAAAGATCGCTGAACATTTTGCCCGGCATGTACTTTATTTTATCGCCCCTAAGAGAAGTAAAACACAGAACTGAACTTAAAGGATTTAAGTTTTGAATATAGTGAAACAGAACAAATACCCGCGCTCTAACGACTTCGCCAATACCATCCGGCAAATGCTAAATAGCCACAACGAAACTGGTATGTTTAAAACGTCAACAATATATCAATATCTAAACATTAGCGGATATAATATTGATTCCTGATCTCTGCACAAAGCCAGTTTCAACGGAAATGATTTATGATCGATTGAGTTAACTTCAGCACACAGCTAATTAATATTTTGTCTATCCATCAAATTTGAACAATAAAAATCCATGCCGTTATTATTTGAATTCAGAATGCAACGAGTTAAAACTTAATTCTTCTCTGCATATTTTTCTTCGATGCACTTCTGTCTGTATCAAAAGGAACGTTCCCAGAGAATGATACATTTGTATATATATATATATTACTCTTTACTTGTTTCAGTCATTTGACTGTGACCATGCTGGAGCACCGCCTTTAATCGAGCAACTCGACCCCGGGACTTATTCTTTTGTAAGCCCAGTACTTATTCTATCAGTCTCTTTTGCCGAACCGCTAAGTAACGGGGACATAAACACACCAGCATCGGTTGTCAAGCAATGCTAGGGAGACAAACACAGACACACAAACACACACACGCATATATATATATATACATATATACGACGGGCTTCTTCCAGTTTCCATCTACCAAATCCACTCACAAGGCTTTGGTCGGCTCGAGGCTATAGTAGAAGACACATGCCCAAGGTGCCACGCAGTGGGACTGAACCCGGAACCATGTGGTTGGTAAGCAAGCTACTTACCACACAGCCACTCATGCGCCTATATATATATATATGCTGAAAGAATGAGAGAGAGAAAGAAAGAGAGAGAGGGGGAGAAAAGAGAGGGAGTGAAAGAAAGAGAGAGGGAGAAACTAGAATTTTTTAGAACTTCGAATTATTTAAACGAGAAAACATTTTTTTAATGTAAATTCAGATTTTTAATCCAGCTAGATATTATGAAGAAAGGATTATTTCCCCAGTAATAACTGCAACCACTACGATATACATGTGTGTGTGTGTGTGTGTGTGTGTGTGTGTGTGTGTGTGTGTGTGTGTGTGTGTGTGTGTGTGTGTGTGTGAACTTTAAATGTAGAGTAGATAGGACAGTTAATGGAAGGCCAAAGTTAAATATTGAAAAGCAGCCACGCTCTACAGTTTATGCCAACGTAGTGGCATGAATAAATATTACAATATTGAAGTTCTCTCTAAACAGATTTGGAATATCAAAGTCGTTGAAATTAAAATTACTTTATGCAATTAGATTCATTATCAATTAAATTTTAATCTGTCAGATGTTGATCGTTCTTAGTCAAGATTCAATAAATACTTAATCAATTTCCAGTCAAATTGAAAATATGTTTCCAATCGATTGTTAATGGCTTTTTTCTCCCATAAGGATTCTATTATTGCATGAAGTAAATCAAAAAGCTTCGAACAAGAAGATCAACATTGTTGTTGTGTAGCTGTTTCTTCTTCTTCCAATCAGGACTCACGCCATTAGCCACAAAGAATAATCTCGAACTCAAGCCTACTCTAAGCTACTAAGAATGCGTGTGGCAACTTGAAGATCCACCCACCACACGTGATAGACTGGCGGTTGCACGGGCGCGAAAGCTACGTTGTTATCCTCATTCCGTAAACGGTGGCTTTTAACGGGTAGGGAGCTGGACCATCCTGGGGTACAGAGGGTTCGCAATCTAGACTAGGGTCTGAAAGTTTACCACACCATAGTGGGTTACACCATGGTTCCTCTGCGTTGTAGCAGAAGTAGGAAGAAAGAGTGAGAGAAAGTTGTGGTGAAAGAGTACAGCGGAGTTCACTCCCAACCCCGCCGAAGCCTCATGGAGCTTAGCTGTTTTTGCTCAATAAACACTCACAATGCCGAGTCTGGGAATCGAAACGCGTTCTTACGACCGCGAGTCTGCTGCCCTAGCCACTGGGCCATTGTGCCTCCACTGTGTCGACATCGTTGTCATTGTTATTGTTTTAGTTGTTTAGGTACAAGTCAGCTCTTACAAAACAAATCAATTTATAGCTGAGGTTGCAGAGTGACCATCAGTATTAGAAACTTTGTGATGGTTTTCAATAGTTAACCGACAAACTCGATATATTCTTTTTTTAAAGTTTTGATCCTACTTTATGTGTTGTGTGTTCAAACTTTCTCATAGTCAACATTGATTTTCTTATGGTAAGATTCATAAAAGTATCATTGAAACACTGTTTGTATATATTCTTTAAATTATTTGGTTTCAAATTTTAGCACAAGATCAGTCATTTTACAGTGAATGGATTTAGTCAATTACATCAACCGCTGTGCTCAACTGCTATTTATTTTATCGACACTGAAACCATAAGAGGTAATTTTGATTCTCCATCCCGAAAATAGCTGGCTTATATGTCTCGTGGTCATCTGCAATAGCAGACAGCCAAAATGCTCTTTTGTTTATTACAACATTCATAATCAAATTGTAGTCTGTGTCTGGATAACTAACTCTGGCCGTTAGCGTAGTTCAGCTTAGAATGCTAAAGAAAAAATTAGCTGCCAGAAGATATTCCGTCCGATGCTCTAACAATCACTAGATTTGTTGTTTATTTATCGATTCTGATAGCATGTTACGCAAAATTAAACTCAGCAGGATTTGAACTCAGAGTTCAGCAATATAAATACAATGTAATTTATCCAGCTTTATAACAGCCATACTGATATACTGCTTTTTTTAAATTAGTCAAGTGGAATGCATATTGTTGCGATGTTGAAAAGCAGTACACTGGCTTGGAGCTAAGACCAAAGTGGAAACTCGACCCTCACTAAAGACATTCTATTTCACTTGTAACACTACAGAGGAAGTGCATTAACTTCACTACGGGCAACCGACTCCTATAAAATCAAATAGTTTAATGACTTCTCAAAAGACTTTAGTAATATATGAGGAAGAAATGTTATTTACAAGTACTGAAATGTTGACGCTAAAAAGATGACAAATCAGTACTCGGTGGTGACATTGAAGACATAATCGGCGAACTTTTAAGTAGTAAAGTGAACATGTCTGATACTGAATCATAACATTTCTGACATTAAGATATCTACGACATTAAGGTGTGTACGTATAGTAAGAAAAATCATGAATATCACACATTGATATAGTTTTTAATGATAGAAATATACATACATACAGCACAAAATCATAATTGTAGCACAATACAAACAATAGTTAAAACATTAAAACTTTATCATAAAATACAGATTAACTAAGTTTGATTTAGTAAGAACATTTTCCACTTTAGTGATTAAACTACGCTGACATTTTGAGAGAAAATATAATGTTAGTTACAATTTTATCCATTAAAAACTTTAGCCATTGTCGACATTAAAATATTTGCCATTGTAGACTTTTAAAAACAATTGACATTGCAGGAATTAAATCTATATGCATTGTTAGATTCTTTTTTATATTGCTATTATTTTGTAACTAGCGGGACCCATGAATATTTGACGGAATTAATAGTAAACCTATGGGGTTATTCTTGAAAACTTTATCCAAGAAACCTGAAAGTGTAGCCTGTGTTGTGTCTATCAAAAGAGAGTCGCTCATCTACTATGCATTGAAAAGTAAAGGAAATTGGAAAACGATAATTACTTAATACACTTTATATATATACTTTATATATATACTTTATATACTCTATGCACAATCTAAAGACCTAACACACAGCACTCATAAAATGGGTATTCACTTTATTTTTCCATTTATCCCATAAACAAAAAAAATTATATTTTAAAATTTACATGGTCACAATTTCATATATGGAAAACAAGAATTTTATAGTAAAAGAAAATATTTTATATGTAAAATATAGGGGTCACAATTTCACAGGGATAAACATTTAATGCAATATGGTATACTCTGAAAACCACATCGTTGGTAACTTATAAACCAAGGCGATGGGTCAGAGATAATGCACATTTCAGTTTGCGTACACCTTTCAATCCAATACTTCTTTGCAAACTATGTTCTTCGTGTAAGTTCTCCCTCTTCCTTTCCCTTGTTTGTCAGTATTGATAACTTTAACTTTCACATCAGATAATTTGCGATCCCTTGAGAAGGCAACATACAGCTTACCACGGCCGACTACAGGTTCAGGCAAGAACAGGCAAGAACAGCGCCACTTTAGACAAGAACAGGAAAAGAACAGCGCCAAACATCGATGTTTGCGCTTGGAATTTATTGATAGTCATTGCATATGACAGACAAACGGGAAACTAGTTTCTTTCTAAAGTGAATGGCAAGTTTGGGATGCGCATGCGTTAAGTGGTAGCTGATACAAAAAAAAACTTGATTCAATTTTTTTTAAATTACTTCCACTATGCACTCACCGTCGCTCCCTCCACTACCACCACTACCATCATCATTTCCCCCACCTCTCTCTCTCTCTCTACCTTTCTTTAATCTCATCATCAGAACATCACCCCTCTGCTAAAATTATATTCCTAATTCTCCACTATATCACTACCTTCAACTAAGTTTTTTAACCACGTAATAAATATTACTTTCCCCCAACACATGTAATGGACGCTTCTCTTCCCGTCTTTTCTCTCTCTTTCTGCTTCACTCTTCGCCTTATCCTCTTTTCTCTATCCCTCTTTTCTTTCTTCTTCTTTTTCTCTAATCATGTGAAAGCGTTACCGACGGGCTAAGTAACGTAATGACATGCAGAATTATTATAAGATAGTAACGTATAACATAAATTATCAAAATCTTTCGTCATATACTCACATTTTACTTCCCTACATTTGTTACAAATCAATTATTAGGCAATTCTAATAAACTGTACTGTGTCTGTATTGAAATTACATTTTTTTAATTTACATCACTGCTTATGAATACTGATAATCAAATGACTATGTAAACATGACGAAAGAATTTGATACCTAATAATTTTTCACCCATTTTAGCAAAATGGCGAGCAATTCTGAGGGAAACTGCATTTAGATTTCAATTGGTACTTGTAACAAGTTGAATACTGAATTATGCTACATTTCGTATCGAGACATCAGATGTAGACAGACAATGTGATCGAACACAAAAGCGGGTAATGAGTGTATATGCCATATACACTCATTATATGGCATATACACTCAGTAGTGACATTAAATTCTCTAGAATATCTGTAGAAATAACCTTAACATATGTATATATGTATATATATATACATACATACATACACACACATATATATATGTATATATATGCATGTAAGTGTATATATATATATATATATATATATATATATATATATATATATATATATATATATATATATATATATACGTACGGATAGATAGGTATATATATATATATAGATAGATAGATAGATAGATAGATAGATAGATAGATAGATAGATAGATAGATAGATAGATAGATAGATAGATAGATAGATAGATGCAGGGTGTTGTGTGTGTGTAATTGTGAGTATTCAATCGCCCCTCGACTTTTCTGTATGAGAGTGGGGTTTTCTGGATTTTCAAGACGTTGAGGCTAAGAGTATGAGAATTCCTATTCTTAAACGTGTAGCTAATTCGTTTCAGGGTAAACTTCCACGTGCTCTTTGTACTCATTTTCAGCAGACAGTACTATGAAAGCGTCTCTCGGAACAACATTCTCAAGGACACAACATGCCGCCCGGTCCGCAAGTAGAAACTACAACCTGCCTATCGAGTTTCCAGCAAGGTCACGCATCTACAAACACACACACACATTTGTATGTTAATGTATGTGTGCGTGTATACATGTGTGCGTATGTGTGTGTATGTTTGTATGCGATGCGCCTCTGTGTGTATATATATACATATATATCTTTTTTGTTTTTTACGACCCCTTTTGATCGAAAACCTACGCCCCTTTTTTCTCCCCCAAAAGCAAAGCTCTACTTTGTAATTTGTTCCCTCTGTGTTCAGCCCTGTGTGGCTAATAAAGAAACATATCTATCTGTCTATCTATCTATATATTTATATATGAAGTTAATCCAAACATGAAAGTACAAAAAAAACACAACAACGCGAGGACGTGGAACAATTATAGTATTATTGGACGCTCAGGAAAGAAGGAAAGGAGGAGGATTTAAAGTTTCGAGCGGAGTTCTTCGTCGGAAACATAGGAGAAGGAAAGATCCAGAGAAGGGAAGACAGAGGAAAAAAATCGCCAACGGTACACATGCGTTCACATTTATATATATATATATATATTATATATATATATATATAATATATATATATATATATATATATATATATATATATATACATATATATATATATATATATATATAATATATATATATATATATATATATATATATATATAAAGTTAATCCAAACGTGAAAACACACAGAGAAAACACAACAACGCGAGGGCGTGGAACAAGTATAGTGCTATTAGATGCTCAGGAAAGGAAAGAAAGAAGGAGGATATAACGTTTCGAGCGCAGCTCTTCGTCAGAAACATAGGAAAAGGAAAGATCCAAGGAAGGGAAGACGGGGGAAAAAATCACCAACGGTACACACGCGGTCACATTTTGAATGTGAATATATATATATATATATACATATATATATGTGTATATATGTATGTATACATATATATATATATATATATATATATATCCATATATCCATATATGTATATATGTATATGTGTTTTTATATAGATAGATAGATAGATAGATAGATAGATAGATAGAGAGATAGACAAACATATAGAAGGATATAAATATAGATAGATATACATATATCTATATATGCACACAGAGCCGCAACGCATATATATATATATATGCTTGTACGTATCTATGTTTTTATTTTATATTTTAATGATGAAATCAATTAATTGAAGGAATATCTTTTCTATAAGAATTGAAATGAGCCAAGAATAATTACTTTGTCTTAAGCTTCAGGTTAATAAGTGTTCAGAAGTAGCGTAAGATGCATACTTCCTCGCCACTGAAATCCTACTTGACTTCTCCTCAATAAAACTGAAATGAAACTTTTTAAACGCGTCATTACTTCAATTTTGTAATCATAAAGATTGTTGTGTAGGAGTCTCTCGTTATGAACAGCAGCAGCTATAGTAGTAGTAGTAGTAGTAGTAGTAGTAGTAGTAGTAGTAATGGTGGTGGTGCTGGTGCTGGTTGGCACCAATTGACACGACAGTAAGAATGGCTCTGCCGGACAGCAATATTTTTTAAATTACAAAGAAATAATGGTGAATAAAAACAACAGCAAAATAACCGAGTGAATATTCGTACTTATCTACCTATGTATTTTAAATTACATCACACACATGTACATACATACATATACACACACGTGTGTGTATAACGTATGTATATACATACACACACACATATATATAAATATATATATATGTGTGTGTGTGTGTGTGTGCGCGTGTGTGTGTGTGTGTGTAGATATATATACGGATGTGTATGATTGTGTATAGAAGACTATATTAATAAAAGGAATTCCAACCTTGTCTGATTTTCACGTTTTATTTACAATCTTTTAATGATATAATATAATATAATAAAATAAAATAAAATAATAGAATGTTAAATGTTCATTCTGATTGAACTAGTACTTTCATGCAATCTTCTGCAATCTTCAGGTTCATGTAGTAGTGGTGACAGTCATGCTTCACAATTTTTGACTGTAGCGAGATGATTGAATCTGTGCCTTAAATGCAGCTGTGTAGATTCCAGATTGCTAGGTTTTGCAAACTGTATTCTGACCAATCAGTGTGTAGTATCACTCAATTACTTAAGCTGATTGGTTGGTTGAAATGGTTGGTTTAGGCGTCACGCTTTGTTGGACATGTCAAGAGTCCTGTATCTTAACCCTGGCCAAGGCAGCAATTGTTGGGTTATTTTTAGAAATGTTGTAAATAGCCTTTGTCAGAGATTTTTATATTTTTATTTTCAATTGTCATCATCATCATTGTCAGCACCTTAATTATTGTTGCTAGTGGTGATGGTGGTGGCAATAGAACTTTTAGCCCTAAATAAGATAATTTTCCTGCTATCTAAGTATTATTATTATTGCTTATTTAGCTTGGGTTCGAATTTATCAATAAAATTATTTTCTCTGATTTTCCTCTCGATTTCACTTGGGCTGTGTAATTTGTAGAATGGAAATATATATATTTTCCGACCACATGTTGCTAGGTGGTTTCTCAAAGGTATCTGACGGACCTCTGGGTCTCTAATCTGTTGTCGGTGTACACGTGAGCGTTCTGATAGTGCATTTCCCGTCTGACCTACATATTTTTCTTCACAATTTAGGCATTTGATGCAGTAAATTAAATTTCTGCTTTTGCAGTTCATATTCGCGTTTGTGAATATTTTCCCGGTTTTTGTGTTTATATATTGGCCGGTATGTATGAATTGGCATGTGCCACAACGGCTCTCATTGCATTTAGATACAGTGAATGTTTGGTCTTTGTTGCTAAGGTCAAATTTTGCCTTTGTTAGTAATTTTTTCAAGTTTTTAGGGTGTCTTTTATATATATATGTATATATACATATGTTATATGTATATAACATATGCGACAGGTGTTATACCTGCAGACTGGAGAACAGCGATAATCTGCCCAATTTTCAAGAAAGGGAGCCGCGAAGACCCGCTTAACTACCGACCGGTTTCCCTTACATCAATAATCAGCAAGATGTTCGAAACCATCCTTAAGAAAAGTATGATGCTCTACCTCCTAAACACAGCCTCTATCTCTGATTCCCAACACGGCTTCGTGCCGAAGAGATCATGCTTGACCAACTTACTAGTAATGGAAGAATTGCTGACGCGCATCCTCGATGATAGTGATGCTGTTGACATCGTTTTACTGGACTTTGCCAAAGCTTTTGACTCGGTAAACCACCGCCTATTACTTGTCAAGCTTCAAGCATATAGTTTCCATCCGGATATTGTACGATGGGTTGGTGCCTTCCTCTCAGATCGCTCCTTCCAAGTCCAAGTTAATGGTTCGCGGTCCGACGTCTCCAGTGCGAGCAGTGGCGTGCCTCAAGGTTAAGTGCTTGGGCCCTTGTTGTTCTTAGTCTTCATAAATGACTTGCCCGACGACCTCACGCAACACACCCTTCTATTTGCCGACGATATCAAACTGGTCGCTCCTCGCGGTAATATAGAGGATCTTCGTCGATGCCTCCACCAAATTTGGAAGTGGTCTAACGATTGGGACCTGTGTCTGAACGTGTCAAAGTGCTGTCATCTGCCTGTCGGCTCTACTCCTGCAACTCAACTTGATTTCGAGCCGGGTCGTCTGCTGCTGGAGAGGACCGATCAGGTAAAGGACCTAGGTATCTTGGTGGATTCCTCCTTTTCGCCTTCGGCCCAGTGCGTCCATGCTGCCAACAAAGCACGCGGAATTCTGTTCTTGATTCGACGGTCATTCGGAATGCTCACAGCAGCCATATTCCTACCACTCTATATCACGCTGGTGAGACCCATATTGGAGTATGGGATTCAAGCCTCTTCTCCTTATCTCCTCAAAGACATACAGCATCTCGAAAGAGTCCAGAAGCTGGCTACCCGCATGGTTCATGTTCTCAAAAATGTGTCGTACGAAGAAAGGCTGAGGACGCTCGACCTTTATTCTCTTGAAAAGCGCCGCCGCCGTGGTGATCTCATTCTCGCCCACAACATCATAAGCGGAAAGTGTAACCTCTCGAAAGAGCTGTTCTTCACTCCTGCTCCAGAGCGTCGGCTGCGGGGTCATTCCGAAAAGCTCTACCTGCGACGATTTCATCTCAATCGAAGGAGAGGAGCTTTCTCCGTCCGGGTTGCGGATCCGTGGAACAAGCTGCCAGACGAGATGGTGAAGATGCCGACGACCGCTTTGTTCAAAGCCTCCTTGGACCTCAAGTGGCCTGAACTCTTTACATGAACACCACCCTGTACTTAACTCCATGTCCCCCTACATGGCCTTGCTATTTGCTTTTGAGCCAAATTAACTAACTAACTAACTAACATATACATATATGTATGTGTGTTTATATGTTTGTATGTATGTATATATTTCGTTTTTGTATATGGTTTACAAGATTCTTTATGTGACTTCGTGTGTTGAAGCATATTTTATCGTGTTTGGGTAGAGTCATCCTCTTTTAATATCTTATTAATTAAGACATCAACCGGTTCGATTTCCATTAATTTACTTATTTATTTTTTATAAAATTTTCTTTGCTTCTTGCAACCTCTTCAATAGTCATTGACTCGTATACACAGTACATACACATGAGTGCATTTATATGTATATGTGCATACATACAAGCATATATATATATAATATATATATATATATATATATATATATATATATATATATATATACATTTATATAATAATACATATATGTTTATATATATATGCATACATACATACATATATATATATATATATATATATATATATATATAAGTTAATCAAAGGACATACTAAGTATGTCTACCTGCTGGAAATAACAGTCAAAACTCTTATTTAATCGCCAAAATACACTGATAATAACTACAGAAACCAACAATCCAAAGGCAAACGGGCTAAGACTTTCAGGCCGGATTCTAAAAGTGCCAGGAATGCTGAGACCAGTATATTGCTGCTCAAGGTCACTATTTCGAAGATGTTGTTAAAGCTTGGGTAAATAGGTTATTTTTTTAAAAAACATAACTAATCCGGGAACGGGCCCAACCCTTGCATCCATTTTGTCCAGTCAGGCATGCTTCACATTCTATCACCCAGCCCCCACCCCGAACACCCATCACTCCATCTTTCTTCTATCTGTGGTACTACTCGACCACTGGAATCATATGAGAATAGAATCCCCTATTTTTTGCGCTACTATTTACTTTCTCCCTCATCCCTCAATTTCATTACCATTGTTTCCCTAATTTCACCTACCACTTTCTTTCTATGCGTATAGTAATATCTCCCTCTCCAATGCTATACCGCACCCGTAGCACCGCTCATATCTGTTATCATTACCAACGCCTTCCCGTACACTTTCTCACACCCCTTTTATTATAGCCACCCTTATGTTCCTCTACATCTCCCTCCCCATCATCCTCCTGTTATCAGATCAATACTCCTTCCTGAGCCTCTTCTATCGCTCTCGTCTTAACCCTTCCATAATAGTATTTTTCGTACCACCACACTTGTTAATTACAATACCGGTTCCTCATTATTACGGTTTACTATTGAAGGAAAGTGTCATTTAGGGAAGATTTTGTTGTTATTTCAAGTTAGTCAAATGAACACGTAGAGGCTTACGTCTCATCTCTTTTGTTTTCCTTTTCAATGCTGTTGCAATAACATTCTAGTGTTAGTTGTTTGCGTTGTTGATGTTGTTAGCGGCTTCTGTTATTTTATAGAAAGGACAATAATTAGTAGAATCGCCGTGGCATCTACTGTAAAGCAATAATAAATAGATAAATGAATAAATAAGCATTACCAAGTCTTAAAGCCACTGACTTAACGCATTAATTAGTATACATTGTGAAAACTTCAATAAACGTTTGTACCATCAAAGATATATATTTTTGATGTCTTCCATTTGTTTTGTTTTTGTATTTTTTATGATCTCCATGGGGAAAAATGAAGTAAAATTATATAGATATCAAATTATCAATTCTGCTTTGAATCTATTGTAATTAATTAAAAATAGAAAATTTCAAGATAAAAGAATTTCAGTCTTTTATCAGCCCTAACTTTGCCTTTGCGAAGGCACGTGGCCTAGTGGTTATGGTGCTGCACTCATGATAGCCAGATCGTTGGTTCAAAGCCCGGACAGGGCGGCATATTGTATTCTTGAACAAAACACTTCTTTTTACATTGCTCTAGTGCTGTGCGAGGACCGGTATGCAAAAGAATAGACCTAAGGTATCCTCTGCGTATTGTAAAAGGCGATTAAAAGTGGTTGAAGTAGGATTTACACTCCGACCTTGTGAAACCCTCATCTGCAACGAGTACCCGAAGCAAACCCATGTGTTAGAGCGTTGTCACCTGAATGGCACAAAGGCCCATCCACCAGGAGTTGTAGGGTATCACTCCAAAAAATGGTAGATGCAGCGACGTGTTGTTACAGCGCATATTACATCATGCTTCTCCTCTTCCTCCTCCTCCTCCTCCTCCTCTTCTTCTTCTTAACATTGCATCTTGATAGAGACACAACTAAAATACAGTTACGATATTTTTTACGAGAAGCTAAGTGATCAGTTAGAAAACAGCGAGTGCATTTAGAAAACATTATAAATCTGAGTGTAAGATTATATTGATATGAAACACGGCGAGGCATCTTTTTGCAGTTAGAAAACAGCTAAAACTAAAATAATGCGATTATAAAATATCTCGTGTATGACTACAAAAATATCTTGTGAAGAAGGAAGAGAAATTAATGTAAACAACTCCCAATTATGATCAAAATAAATGAATTCTCCGCCTTTAAGGAATGCTACGAAAGACGACGATGCATAAATAAAACAAAAATTAACTGCAGAATATGTTGAGGTTATGAAGAAACAATCAATCACATTTTTTTCTGACAGCCCAGTTTTAGCCAAAACGGATATAGTGGAGAAGGAAAGACTTTGATATTTGATAGATTGTGGACTACTTTTACGTTGTGCACAGAAAAGAGGTGAGAGTAGAAACTCACTAAAATATCATTAAAAAAAATAAGTTTCGGTAAATGACAAAGCGGACAAAGTGGCAACCAATTATAATTTCTCACATAGTTACAAGGTCGCAAATATTCTTTTCTACTCTAGGCACAAGGCCCGAAAATTTGTGGGAGAGGGGCCAATCGATAAAATCGACCCCTGTACACAAGTGGTACTTAATTTATCGACCCCGAAATGATGAAAAGCAAAGTCGACCTCTGCTGAATTTGAACTCAGAACGTAAAGACAGACGAAATACCGCTAAGCATTTCGCCCGACGTGCTAACGGTTCTGCTAGCTCGCCGCCTTACAAGATCACAAATATTGAGAAACGGCTGTAGTTGATTAAATCTACCACATTAATTTTCTCATCTTTGAAGGATGAATGAAAAATTTCTAAGTGGAGAAATTTTAATATTATCTTAATAATAATACGCGAAGATATTTGCTTTTAATTGTGCGCAACAATACCACTGCAATAAATTTTATTTGCCTATTTTTTGTAATAAATACTAGCATTTGGAGGTATTACTCTTTCAATCGCTTGTTTCTGATCTTACTGATACAATTTCTAAGTGGAGAAATTTTTCTCAGACTACAAGAAATTAAATGCAGTGCAGGGATTGTTCGGTGTTCTACCGATACTGCTTGCAATATTAATAATATTGTTTTAGGTTTTAACCAAATCCAGTTAATTTTAGTGTGAAGAGGTTGGTCGTTTACGCCGAACCCGATAGTTGGCTGGTACATCATTTTATCGACCGTGAACAGATAAAAAGCAAAATGAAAACGGTGGAATCTGGGCATAAGGCATAAGAATCCAGAAGAAATGCTGCTAAGTATTTTGTCTGACGAGCAACCGATTTTGCCAGCTCACAACCTTAATTATTTCCAGTTTTAGCGCAAGGCCGGCTCATTTTTTTATGGGAGGAGTTAAGTTTATTCCATCAATTCCAGTACTTGATTAGTACTTTATTTTTTTGATATCGAAAAGACGAAAATCAAAGTTGAAATCGGAAGGTAAAGTGCTGGAATATATACAGTAAAATATTTTATTCGGTGTTCTAATTATCGTGCCAGCTCATCACCTTGCCAAAACTTTTAAGGGAAGAGGCCTGTAGATTACATCACTTACAGTACTTATCTGTTAATTTATTTTATGGACCCCATAATGGAATGAATCACTGAGAAAATTAAATTTAATTCTAGCCTGGCCAGCTGTCGCACAAATCAGTGTAATTCTTTTCTACCGATTTCTATATCGGAAAGAATACTTTCGGCCTACCTATGGATGGTTGGGATTGCTCGTCACTGAAGAAACCAAACCAGGTCATAATAATATGTATAATGTTCTGCCAACGACATTCTGAGCGAGATCTGTGAATTTTAACACCCAAGTTTTTCTGAGAAGTTTCCCTGAGAGAATATTGTAGCTAGTGTTTATCTGCATTTGTATATACATCATAAATGTTTTGCAAACGACTCAGGATGCCAGCAACTTTATGGAGTCATCAGGAGAGAATGTGCGCCATTTCGGGTCTTACTTCTGAACAGTATCATTGCCCACCGGCTCACTGCTCATTGAAATGAGGCCCCGCTTGCTAGATCAACTGGTTACCACACTTACCTCAATATTTTTCTAGTCAATGCTCATCGTCTCTTTTTAACCAAATCCAGTTGTTTGCCTTTTCCACTGAAATTTGGATATCACTCATGGTGGCATTTGCTTTAAGATGAGTTAGACCTGACTATAACAACAGTCGTCTCAAACTGTGTTCAACGAATCCTCTACATCCGACTTCGATTGGAAAACCTTCACATTCTGCGAGGTTTACATAATAGTCAGTCTTTCGAAATAATATTATCTTAATAATAATACGCGAAGGCATTTGCTTTTAATTGTGCGCAACAATATCACTGCAATAAATTTTATTTGCCTATTTTTTGTAATAAACACTAAAATATTTCTAGCAAAGTGGAGATATTACTCGTTCAATCGCTTGTTTCTGATCTTACTGATACAATTTCTTACCTAAATCTTATTTTACTATTATCGGTTAGTCGAACTCATAGGTTAAAGGCGACAATACCGGTATTTAAAGCGGTATAAACATAACACAAACACTCACTGATACTTAATCATACGCTTATTCGTATACACATGCATAAACAAACACTCAGTCATACACACGCGCGCGCAGATGTCTGTATGTATGTGTGTATGTATGTAAAAGTAGACACTAATCAAGGTGCCCTGAAATGATATCAAGCCATGAAGTATGCATTTGCAAAGTGAACTTATTACCTACATACGGATTATCAATTTTTATTAATGTGACAAAACTTGCCGCCTTTAATCATTTCGTGGTCAATAAAATAAATACTCGTTGAGTACTGAAGTCGATGTAATTGGCTATCTCCTCCCACAAAATTTCAGGCCTTGTGCCCATTCTACAAAAAATGATTAGTACAAGGCCGTGAGCTCACAGAAACGTTGTATTTTTGTCTGGTTCTCTGTCCTGAATTCAAATCTCATCCGGGTTAACTTTGTTTTCCACCCGTCAGGATTTAATAAAATAATTACCAGTCAAGTACTGGGATAAGGATCTTTTCGGTTTGAACGGCAGTTTTTAACATAATTTCTACGTAATTAAAATATGTTTAACTTCGTATACTGGTAGAATGTGTTTATAAAACATCTTTTTCTCTTGCCTTTATTGAGAAAATTTTATAGTTTGTAAGATATTTGTTGTTTTTTTTGTCTTCAATTTCTGCAATTTCAACCAATCAGTGACGTCTATTGAGTTAAAAAGCATTCTGTGCCGTATGAATATGTCCCTCGTTTAAGAAACACATTGGGTTTATTTACATTTGTGAAGAAAAAAAGATACCCTTCCCCACCCCTAACCCTAAAAGAGATTGAAATGCAATAGATCGATTCTAGGGTCGTAATTATGGGTGACAATTTCATATGACACCGCTAGAAAAAAATGCCGTTCAAACCGAAAAGATCACTGGGATAATACTTATTACCTCCCCTCAAAACTCTTGGCCTTCTACCTAAATCAGAAACCATTGTTATCACAGCTAAAAGCGGCGAGCTGGCAGAATCGTTAGCACGCCGGACGAAATACTTAGCAGCATTTCTTCCGGCTTTACATTCTGAGTTCGAAATCCATTGTGGTCGAGTTTCTCTTTGAACTTTTTGGGAACTGGGTCGATGTAATCGACTAGTCTTTCTCCTCAAAATGTCAGACCTTCTATTTGTAGTAGAAGAATTATTTGCACAGCTGCAATACACAAGACTGGGAGAGGGGTCTTTGCATTCGTTCGCTCTTCATTTACTGCAGAAGTCTTTTCTCGTTCCGTTTTAGTCTAAATATGGTGGAAACACGCACGAAAAAAGAAAATTGGGAGGAGTGTAAGCGGTTTCAATCTAGCGATCTTAGAATCATTATTTATTACTGTAACATGCTTTAATCGATCCCAGATCTATGAAGAGCAAACTTTTACTGATTTTCAGTCCATTCATAGTAGGTACGCAATTGTCGGTTTGTTTTCAGAGAGCTTACGAGTGCACTTCATTAAAAAAAAAATCTGGATTTGAATACGATAAAATACAGGCGCAGCTTCAGTTAGTTTTGCTATTTCGTTCAACACGATTGCGTCAGACGTTCTTTCATATGGAATTTTTATTTTGAGATCTTATCAGAAGTAATCGACTTTTCTATTGCATGTTATTAACGTCAATTGATATACGCCAACTGAAACCCGAAATAGAATCGAGAATGAATGAATTCATCGAGAAATAATCATTGTTAAACTTTCTAGAATTATCTTCTAAATCTCAGAATCATTGTACCTGTTTTACGCACACATAAACGCACGGATACTTGCATGTATATATATATGTATATATATATATTATATATATATATATATATATATATATATATATATATATATATATATATATATATATATATATATATATAAAAGTATATATATATATAGAGAGAGAGAGAAAGAGAGACAGACAGACAGGTATGAATTAATGATATGCATACGTGTATGTGTATGTCTGTTTCCATTTATAGTTAGTTACGAGTTGTTCACAAGCATTGAATATTACCAATTACTGATGCAGTGAGCTGGCAGAGTTGTCAGTACGCCGGACAAACTGCTTAACGGCATTTCGTCTTTACGTTGTGAGTTCGCCTTTCATCTTTTCGAGATCGACAAAATACGTACCAATTGAGCAGTGGGGTCGATGTAATCGACTTATCCTCTACCTCAGATTTGCTTGTCTTGCGCCAAAATTTGAAACCGTTATTACCAATTATCTTAAAAGTTTTCTAATTTTCATATACATTTGCGGAATGCTTGGTAATATAAGTTTGCCTATAACAATATATAAACTGCTTGTATACATGATACATGTTTTTTTTAAATATATATGTTTGTGTGTACTTGTTGAACATTGGAGTCGATGTAATCGACTGAGCCCCTTTCCCCAAAATTGCTGGTCTTGTGACAAAACAGGAAATCATTATTATAAATTGCTATTTGTTGCTGTATTTACTTTTGTTCTCGTCGTTGTCGTTGTTGCTTGAGTATTGATTTATTTACCTTTATTATTTAAAGTGCTGAGTTGGCAGTGTCGTTAGCACCCCGGGCAAAAATACTCAGCGATTTTTTTTGTCCGTCTTCACGTTCTGAGTTCAAGCTCTACCGAGGTCGGCTTTGCCATTCCAGCTCGTTAAGATATGTACCAGTTGAACACTGAGGTTGATAATTTTTTGTTGTTGTTGTTACTTAACAAGTGCTGTCTTAGTGATATATGACTTATATGAATGTATGTATGTTAATTCAATTTAGCATATTAAGATGATTGTCTTATTTTACTCGGCAAATCTATATGGATTTATGTGTGCTGATGTGCCAGGCATTGTTTTTTTTCTTTTTATATGTTTCTGATCATGTGAAATAACTCCTCATGCAGTTCCTTAGATTAAGAATTTCATCCTAGAAATTGAAGAAAAGCAAATACCATTGATGTTAGAGGCCTCTTAAATATTTCCACGAAAACTCCTTAAATAATTCCAACAGTGATTTTGAAAACGAGGCAAAGACGATGCTGAGTCTAACTGCAATTGGAAACTATTGTTTGACAAAAAGTTCGGAATGTGGTGTTATTAGTATAGGCTTTTACCAAAGTTCTTATCATGAATCATAAAACGCCGTTAAAAAAACTAGAGGGATTGGAAAGTATGCTAGCAAGATCCTACGAAGTTAGCATGGTCTCCGGCTATGCTTCAAAAGATTTTACTTCCTGTAGCTTCTGCAAAACTCTTGCTACCATTTTACATCTCTGTTAAGTAAAAAAAAAAAGTGAAGTTCCTTCTCGAGTCATATCGACTTATAGGACCGGTTTCCTTGTTTCCATTGCATATATAATCCCCACCTGGACGGGACGCCGGTCTATCGCAGAATTACTCATTTTTGCCAGTTGAGTGAACTGGAGCAATGTGAAAGGAAGTGCTTCTTTCAAGATCACAACGCATCACCTTCTCCAGGGATCGAAACCACAATCTTACGATCACATGTCTAACACACCAACCACCAAGCCACGCGCCTTCACCATTTCTACTAGATGAGATTAAAACAGTAAAACATTGATACCATTACGATGCTGTGAGATTATATGGATCCTTGTTGTATGACCCAAATTCTATTGTTGATAGGCATGAAATGGAGAGAGAAAGTGTATGCCGAAGTAGAGTCCACCCTGTGAATGAAAGAGGTTAGCTTCTTGATTAAGAATACACAGCATAAACTAGAACGCATCAAGTAATAAAGCAAAAACTGGATATCTTACCAGACTAAGCGGGAACAACGAGCGACAACATGGGGTTACGAATCTACCCTGCAGGGGAAGCACGGTGGACAACAAAGTGATCGTTGATATGAGGTTGGTTCACTATTAGGCATTAGAATTCTGTTCAAGAAAGCTAAGCAAACAGGTGGTGGAAATTAGTGATACTATACTGTAACAAAACCATTCAAGAAATGTTCAACGAAGCAGAACCTTAAAGAAGTGAAGATGAAAGATGGAGATAATTGTGGGATTCACCGTAAAGAAATGGAAATGGATTATGATTGCAAGATGAGGAGTAGAAAAGGAGAAAGCATTTCTAGAAGGAAGAAGTAATGGAAACCAAGGAGAATATTGAAGCTGGTGTTAATGCTTAAAGGGTATAAAATCAGGTTATTTCTGCTTCATTTAATGACATCAACAGATCAAGACGGTTGATATCTCTCAAATGGATTGTATTCCTCATATTCTGATAGAAAATCAACCAACTGTTCCTTTCTCAGAAATACTAAATACAGTTAAGGTACAAAACATCATGTGAGCCTCTACCTGGTTAGTCGATCTGTTAGAAACAGTAAATAAATCTTTAAATTATAACCGTTGCTTTAGGAAAGAAAAACACATTAGGTTACACACTCCTGAGCGAATTCCACCTGATAGCCAAAAGGGATTTTCTCAGATGGAACGCCGTTGATCATCACCTAAAAAAATTCGAACCCAAAATGATAAATTGATTTTAGCAAATTAGTACAGGTAATCTACTATTTCTGCCATTCCTCCGACTCTATTTTAAACGTAGCTATCACTTCGCAGCCTTCAGTAAATGACAACTAAATCCCTCTCCAAATCAAAATCCAAAGGAAAAATGCATTGGTAAATGTAGTTCTTCCTTCATACAATATGCATTGCAAACGGATAGGATGTTCTATCTTTGCTCTTCCATTTCGACATTTGCCAGCAAGTATCGTTAAGAACAAGCACACACAGCTGTATAGCAAAACTACAGAAGTATTAAAAGTAAGAAAAATACTGAAATATAACTGGTACCGTCTTCAAGCCAGCCACGGTACGAGGTTTCCAAACACATACATATACATAAACACACACACACACACACACACATATATATATATATATATATATATATATATATAATATATATATATATTATATATATATATACATATTTATATATATATATGCGTGTGTATGCTTGAGTATCTTCTCTATATATGTATGTATATATATATATATATATATATAATATATATATATATATATATTATATATATATATATATGTGTGTGTGTGTGTGTGTGTGTGTATGTGTATATATATATGTATATCTATATATATATTATATATATATATATAAGTAACAAAAAGAAAAATACATACTTTATTATCTATGCATATCTTTTTTCTATCTTACTCACTAATATATGTAGGAGTCTCACTGGCTGATTATAAATGTCAATATTACATATATTTATATATATGCGTTTATAAATATGTGTTTGTATAATACATATGAACACACTCGTACATATATATATATATAGAGAGAGAGAGACAGAGAGACAGAGAGAGACAGAGAGACAGAGAGAGACAGAGAGTAATAATCAGATAGATATAGATACATGCACGTATGTTGATCTATAAGTACGCATATACTCATTATTGTAAAGCACTGTCAATTACACCCCTCGGGGGATGATACATACAAAGAGGCATTTAAAAGTAATCAGAAAATATAGACAAAGCTTGCCTATAATTTCCTACATTATGCATTATCTGTGGTATCTTCAAAGGTATACGATTTGTTGTAAAGCCATGTTGTGTTTTCACATTTTGGCAGATAAACCACCTACATCATTAACTCTATAACGATTACTTTCCCCGCATTTTATCAGTTTCTTTCTGTTGGCTATGTTGGTAGGTTTCAACGTTGGCTGCCTTTATTCAGATGTTTGATTAAAGTAATTACGTTACTGCTTGGCTGGTTGGGTTCTTATTTGTAACTACTTCGTTGGTTGGCTGGTTGGCTGGCTGGTTGGTTAGTTGATTGGTTAGAATGACTCAGGAAATGTATGTGTATATATATTACAGTATGTATATATCTATATGTATCTACGATATATCTATCACTCTCTCTCTCTCTCTCTCTCTTCCTCTCTCTCTTTCTTTATCTCCCACTCTCTTTATATATACACACACATATATATATATATATATATATATATATATATATATATAATATATATATATATAAGAATTTTTGAGTAATGAGATAAAAAACCAAGGCTGTGTAGATATTAGAACATTTATAGATAGTTCAATCTATAGAACTATCTATAAATGTTCTAATATCTACACAACACAGCCTTGTTTTGTTGTTTTTTTAATTGCATTACGCAAAAAATTCTTATATACGAACGGTGAAAAATGACCAACGTTGAACCCCTTATTCGCAAATTCACCGAATCTGGAACTTAACTAATGTCTGCTTATAGAACTTATTCAACACTACCTGACACCTTTAAGTCTCAACGACACCATTGCCTCTTATAACCTCAATATATATATATATATTAATCTGTAAAATTAATATATGACAATTATTCGGAAGTCACGATAAAATTCCGAGTTTCGGATGTCGGGGCGGAAACCCAAGCCACCATCTCTTCAGTTATTATCTGGGTATCGAAAAAAAAACATGTGTGTGTGTGTGTGTGTGTGTGTGTGTGTGTGTGTGTGTGTGTGTGCGTGCGTGTGCGTGTGTGTGTGTATGAGTGTGTGTGTGTACATACACACGAAGCCTGCCTATATATATCTACAAGGCATTCGGGCTAAATTTGATATTTATTTACATAAAAGGAAAAGTAAACAATACCCCATCCAAAACTAAAAGTACCTTAAAAATGAAAAAGATTATGTTAGGGATATAAATGATTATGATAGGGATATAACAGTTTATTCAAAGTAGTTGTCCTTACCTTCCACCGCGGCCACAATACGGCTTCGGAAACTGGCGCATGTGTTCCTTACAATGTCCCGAGGAAGATCTTCGAACACCTTGTTGATCTTGATCACCAGCCTTTGTGTTGCAAGCAGACTGTTGGTGCCTTTCTCAACTGCACTGTACATATAGCAAGACATGGAATTAAAGTTGACAGGATTGGAAGGCCAGAAATTGAAGATGATGAAGCCGTAGAAATTCTCCCAACTACCACTTCTGACTCTTTCCAGAGCTAATTCCTGCTGTCATACATATGGCCTTCCAGCAGCAACCCTCTCCTGCCAGGTATTAACTACTGTGTAACTGGAATTTAATTGTTAGCTATCGCCCCATTTTTAATTTTGTGCAATGTGTTCTATCACAGATATCGTTATTTTTATTGGTGCTTTGAGAATTAACTTGTTTATATATATATATATAGATATATATATATATATATATATATATATATATATATATATATATATATATATATATATATATATATATATAGATAGATAGATAGATAGATAGATAGAGAGATAGATAGATAGATAGATAGATAGATAGATAGATAGATAGATAGATAGATAGACAGATATATATATATATGCATATATATATATATATGTATATATATATATATATATATATATATATATATATGCATATATATATATATATATATATATACATATATATATATATGTATATATATATATATGTATATATATATGTATATATATATATATATATATATATATATATATATATTATATATATATATATATATATATATATATATAATATATATATATATTTGTTGTTATCATCATCAACATCACTGCAGCTGGTGTTGTTGACTGCTAAGAAATAAGACTTGTTTTAGAAGTTTCTCTTCAAAGCAAAAGGATTTTACAAGATGAAATAAAGTTTTACCAATATTTTTAGATTTGCAAAATCTCTGAAGTCTCCTCTTACTGAGATTGACTGATGAAAAGAAAAATACGATTTGTGTTTTATCTCAAGACACCAAAGATGCCATGAATATTTCACGCCATGCTTCAGAAAGCAAAACTCGAAAATTGTAAAAAGTACAGTTCACACACAGAAAACACACAAGATCAGAATGGTAAGTTAATTACAATGCCAAATATTAAAAACATGCTCGAACAGAGAGAAAACATAATCATTTTAACTTATTCGAGTAGAAATCTTGCCAACAACAACAACAACAACAGTATGCATTCACGTATTGTTTCAAGAATAAACACGAACAATAATAAACTGACTTTTGCTAATACTCTTTTTTTTTTTTCAAGTGGTAAACCATCGATATGAAATGGTTTGTTGAGTGATCAAAGACGGAGGATATTTTGCGCAATGAATTTGAGGAGAAACGCAAGAGTACCGTCATGGACATCAATAATGATGTTGACCAGTGATTAGTAGTAATCTTCGTGGCACACTATGAGCAGTTGATTAATGCTGGTGTGAACGTTGGTGATATTTTGTCGGTAGAGATCACCATGAACATTTGAATTCTCATGAATCCGCAAGTCCACAAAACAGTACTAGAAATGTGTACAGTAGATCTTGCCGAAAAGAAAACCTTAAAACTCAACATCCAAGATTTTAATATTTTGAGCTCAATATTTTCACCGTTACACTTCTCTAGACTTTATAAGCCCATAGCGAAAGATCATTACAGCGTCGGTATTTCCTCCTGTTTATATTCTGAGTTCAAATTCCGCCGTGGTCAACTTTACCTTTCATCCTTTCGGAACCGATAAAATAAATACCAGTTACGCACTGAGTTCGATGCAGTTGACTTAATCCCTTCCCCAAAATTTGAGGCCTTGTGCTTCCAGTAGAAAGAATTATTATTATTATTATTATTATTATTATTATTATTATTATTATTATTATTATTATTATTATTATTCAGTAGTTTTATTTTTATAGCGTGCTTTCACTTCACTACCGAGCGCAGCTCTGTGTGCCTTGGGTATGTGCTGTGATTTGTTGTGATGCTCTGATGGTTATTGTATGGAAAGTGTTCTGCGTAGGATGTGTGCAGTGCCTAGTAGTGCAATTTTCTGTATGTTATATGTGTTTGTAAGTCCTGGTGTTTTTGTTATGTATTTGTCTGAATATTTTTTATCATGCCTAATGCACCTACTATGATAGGAATTGTTTCTGTTTTCAGATTCCACATTCTAATTACCTCTATTTCCAGGTCTTTGTATTTTGAGAGTTTCTCCATTTCTTTTAGAGACACGTTGTCATCAGCCGGTATTGATACATCAATTAGAAAGCATTTTTTTTCTTCATGATCTCTGACAACTATATCTGGTCTGTTGGCCTTAATTTCTCTATCTGTGTGTATCGGCATATCCCAGAGTATGGTTGCTTTCTCGTTTTCTGTGACCTTTTCTGGTGTGTGCCTATACCATCTTTTTTCTGTTGTTATTCCATAATGTTGGCATAGCTTCCAATGTATGTAGGTTCCAACTCTGTCATGTCTGTGAATATATTCCTTCTTAGCCAGGACTGGGCAGCTAGAGATAATATGATTTATTGTTTCTTGTCCATCTCCACATATTCTGCAGTTACTTGTAATATTTCTTTTCATTACATGTTTTTGGTAATTTCTGGTGGGGAGGCTTTGGTCTCTATCTATCTCACTCCCATTTATAAAAAAAAACAAAAGATTTTGAGTAAGTTAAGAAAGAAAATATTTGGAAAGATCAATCATAAATGATTGACAACGGAAAGCACACTTGCCTTTTGTACATGCCACTATTTGAGCGATTAAAAATGAGGAAAAAAAGGATTTCTTTGTTAAATTTAGTACTTATTTGGGGAATTTTTCGACGATTGACCATGCAAATTAAAGCTCTAAACACGGGCTACATGCAGATGTAAATTTCTTTCAGAAAAAATGAAAACTGTGAACAATAAAAAATAAAACGCAAAAATACGTAAAAATGAGAAAATTTTTTCAACTTAAAAAATCTTACCTTAATTTTCAAAATTTCGGACCCATTTTCCGCGCTTAAATAACAAATTCGCTTCAGACGGAATTCCACTTTACCATGTTGAAAATTCGATTGAAATCGGGTAAAAGGTGTCCAATCTAGACTCCCAAGTGTCCCCCAAAATCAATAAAATCTCCGTTTTCACACCAAAGCAACCACCGTAGCACCCCAAAACGTCTCCCAATCAATTTCTCACCTCAAGTTACCCCCTCCAGTATATTTTAAACACCTTCCAGTCCCATTTAGACCCCTTTTTACATAAAAATTTTTATTTTATGATATATGCAACTAGGGATGTCCGTAAGGAAGAGCTGTGAAGATTTCTGCATTTTTTTTCATGTATGCGATTGTTCATGCATCTATATCTATGTATATCTATCTTCTATGCATGTCAGTGTGTGAGTTTGCGTATATATATATATATATATATATAGAGAGAGAGAGAGAGAGAGAGAGAGAGAGAGAGAGAGAGAAAGAAAGAAGGAGAAAGAAATAGAGACTGAGATATATAATATATTTTAATATGACGTTTGCAATTGCAAGGCTGTTGGTAATAGAATCGTTGGTAATAGACAAAAATATATTGCATATTTAGATGTGTTTCTCTGAGTTCCAACCTTGTTGTGATTTGACCTCTTCCTTTTGTCCAGGGAATCTCAACAATTTTTTTTTATGTATGGACCATTTTGATAGCTATTTTATTCTAGTGCCTCGACCCCATAGAACTAGTTTCATAGAAACGTCTTCCAAAATTCCTATTTTTTTAGTGGTGGTGATGATGAGGATGAGTAGGAGGAGAAGGAGGAGGAGGGTGTTGTGACGATGAAGATGAGGATGATAAATATGGGGTAGAGGGTGGAATAGGATGCTGATGATGACGAGGGTGATGATGGAGTTGATAATGATAGTGAAACGGATGAGATAAGTTTCACTCATCTCCTCCGTCTCTGATTACAAGAACACGCAGTTAATAATAAGAAATGAAGGAAGAAATTTTGATATTTAATTTGAAATCAGAGAAGGAGGAGCAGAAGAAGAAGCTTGAGGAAAAGGAAACGATAAGATAGAAGAATGGGGATAGAGGAAAATCGAAGTAGAAGCAGGCAGAAGAAACAAAAATCAAGAAAGACGCAGAGGGGAGAGAGGGAAAGAAAAGAAAAAGAACAACAACAGCAGTAGCAACAGCAGTAGCAGCAACAACAACAACAACAACAACATCAGCAGCAACAACAACAACAGCAACAACAGCAAAGTGAAAGTAAGATGAAAGTAACGGAACAGATTCCAGGTAAACAAACTGTGTAAATAAAATAATAATACGTACTGAATGCTTTTGTGTATCAGGGAAAACAGGTGATTTCAGTGACAAACCAGATGACAAAATTACTGCAAAGTAAACAATTCAATAACAAAGAATGTCTTTTATATCGTAAGCCTGAAGCAAGGAAGAAGAACTATAATCATCTGAAGCTAGCAATTTTAATTTCGAATTCATCAATTTACATAAGATACTTTTAATCTAAAACATATCATTTTGTACTATCTCTGACAACACAAAACTCCCTCATTTCTTTCTGCACCAAGTTTTGCTTTGCCTTTCCGATATGTGGTGTGTGTGTGTGTGTACGTGTGTGTGCGTGCGTGTGTATGTGTTTGTATGTATGTATATTATATATTATATATATATATATATATATATATATATATATGTATGTATATATATATATGTGTATATATATATATATATATATATATATATATATATATATATATATATATATATATATATATATATATATATATATATGTATGTATATATATATATAGATAGATATATAAGTGTATGTGTTTGTGTGTTAAAATACTGTATGCTTCTCTCCAAATACACATAGGTAAGACAACAGATTTTATTGTTGCCACATTCAATTTTTAGAAAAATAAAATCTCGAAATACTGTAATTTACTTTTCATTACAGCTCAGAGTTCTTTTATGTGGATTTAGGTTTTGTTTTGTCAAAGCAGATTACTTATATGCTTAGCTGTTGCTCACTAGCGAGTATGTCCTGTAATTTGTGTCAGCATTTCCTAATTCTTATACATGTCAATGTAGTCGCAAGCAAAGATAGAGACTCTGTCGGTCATCGCACACTTGACCTAGCGGATCATCGAAAATGTGATAGTTGAAAAGAGATAGAGCTGTACCAGAGATCAGTTGGTATTCGTTTTTAGCAGAGTAGAGTAGACTAAAGTGAAATGATGTGCCTCACCTTAGGACGAGCTCGTCACCGGTTCAGAAATTGAACCCACGACCTTATAGTGAGAGAGAATTGCGTGCTCTAGTGATTTCGATACTCTTTAATCACTACAGCACACAATTCTCTCTCTCTTTCATCCTACATGTATGTATGTATATATATATATATATATATATATATATATATATATTATATATATATATTTTAAAGCCCTTAAGTATGTGTAAAATAGGTACGTTTAAATTTGTTTGAACCTCTGTTATGCCGGAATTTTTATTCCCTAAAAAATTATATATATATATATATATATATATATATACATACATGCATACATGTATATAATATATATATTTATTTATTTACTCACACGCAGCATCTTTCAGAGCTTTAGTTCGTTACCAAATTGAAAACTGTTAACATTTCTGAAGAGGACTGGTCCCTAGCTACATTTTGACATTAAAAAAAATTAAGATTTGATCTAGTAGAAAAAAAGTTTACATTAAAATTTATAGCAAAGTTATAGGAGTGTACGTAACACCACCGATCAAGTTTAGAGCTAAACAACTTAAAATTTTTTAAAGCAAAATATATTTATCTTAGTTTCAATGATAGACGAAAGCATAAAGAATTTCATAGTTTTTATCCCATGCAATAAAAGTTTGCATCAAAAAATTTGCGAGGTAAAATATCATGAAAACAAATATAAGTTTAAAAATGGATTTAAATATAATTAACTTATTTATTTTAAAAACAAACTATATTTTAATTAAGCTCAAATTCAAGGAATTTCATGGTATCAATCTTATGCAATGAAGTTTTAAAAGGAAAATGTTATGAGTGTTTGTTTCTCAAATTTGACGTTGTTTTATATAGTTCTATACATTTTTATGAATGTAATTCTACAAGGTGACTTTTAATATATGTACCCGGCGTTATTTGGATACGGAAAAATTATCAACGACACCACTTATTGATACATTTGACACAATATTAATTAGCATAATAGCATAGCCTGTAAAAAAACATGGATTACGTGTAAACATGAAGGCAAGAGAAATAATATTCTTAAGATTTTAAACGTAGAAAATTACAGGACAAGTTATTACACTTGGAAAATTTCAGGACAACTTATTACTTCTAGTAAAGTACAGAACAAGAAGATTTTTACTTAAAATATTGCAGCTAAGGATAAAAATTGAATATTAAAAATTATTTAATTTCAATTTACAAAATAACATTATAATTTTAAAAGGTACTATCATTTTGTTGAAATATTGACACACTAGAATACTTTAAAAACGAGAACCAGAACTAGTACCAACATAGCTAATATTTTAGGCAAAGTAGAATATTATTTCTCTTGGTCGCATTTTCCCATGTAATATATATTATATATATAATATATATATAATATATATATATATATATATATATATATATATATATAATATATATATATATATGTATGTATGTATGTATGTATGTATGTATGTATGTATGTATGTATGTATGTATGTGTGCGTGTTATATATATATATATATATATATATATATATATATATATATACGATTTATGTATATAAATGAGGGGGGGTTGAAAAGTTTGTAGGCTGACTATGAAGGACTGATGCTAGAGTTTCTTGTATGCATTAATCTCAACTCTTCATATCAATAATTGTATTGCTTCTTTCCGGTAAACTGATATCTCCACTGTTCAAAGAGAACTTCAGAAGTAACTTGTAGCGACTTCTCTTGAAAATAGACTAAATTTGGTATTGTGGTGTTATCGAGTATCACTACAAAAAGGGTTTAGCCCCAAAGACATTCATTTGACATTAGGGGATGATATTCCAGTTTTATCAACAGTGTAAAAGTTGGCAGCTGAAATTAGGAGTGAAAGGGGGAAAGTCATGAAGATCCAAGGTCTGGACGTCCTACATCTACCTCTACCGAGGAAAACATTGTGACGGATTACAGGCGACTAACGATAAATCAAATAGCCAATACTGTTAGCATATACTGTGAGGGAGTTGAGAAAATTCTGCACGATGAATTTGGCATGACGAAGGTCTCTGTTCGGTGGCTGCCACGTCTTCTGACGCCTAATCAAAGGTGCACCAGTCTGATCACATTATGGGAAAATCTCACATTGTTTCAAACAGATCCATATGGTTTCCTTGGATA
>NC_043006.1:56539597-56624597 GCF_006345805.1 Octopus sinensis
CTTGAGCCTCAAGTAAAACAAAACATGGTACAAGCCTTCTGATGAATGTACAAGACTCCAAGGCTCAAAGGTCTTGAAGGCTCAAAACTTTTCATACACCCACATATATATATATACGACGGGCTTCATTTAGTTCCCTTCTACCAAATCCACCCACAAGGATTTGGTCGGCCCAAGGTCCCATGCAGTGGGACTGAACCCGGAACCATGTGGTATGTACATATGTACCATGTGGTACGTACGTAAGTGTGTGCATGGCTGTCTTCCTGCATGTATGTATGTAGGTCTTTCTGTCTGTATATATGCATGGCATCACATGACACCAAACAGGCATGACGGTTAATGATTTCAAGGGAGGTATATAGAACCTATTCACTCGTTTAGACGCATCGATAGAGAGAATTCGTCTTCTTTATCGCGTTTCCTCTAGAGAGATCGTGACCTCAAGAATGAAACCCCATGTAGGACCATGTCGAATGGATCATCATCATCGACGTGATCCTACATTACTCGCCTGTCACCCACAATTGCCAGCGCTGCCTCCGCGAAAGACTGCACATTTTCCACATCCTGCAGTATCTGTCAACAGGAAATGTGAATTATCTTATTACTGCCAATAGAGGTACCCCTTACTAGTGAAACTTCTGACCACTGGACACTGACAACCGAGATATACGTCCTCAACAACAGCTACCCAACAACTAATCAGCGATGCCTTCACAGACCACAGGCGGAGATCCCAACCTTATGCATCCCCGTTAACCACTCCGTTTACCTTCATAAATGTAAGTATCCTCACGCACACACACATTAATGTATGTACACTTTTTATCTCTTTTCTTCTCCCACTCCCACACTAAACCTCAGTCCAATGCCAATTTTCGTCCCCATTTTCACTGTGACCTAGCCCCCCTAGTGGCTTCCTTCTCCTCTCACATCCATGACACCAACCATGCTCTTCGTTTGTCCAACTCTTTCTCCTTCCCTCCTCGCCCCTCTAAACTTCTCTTCACTCTTGACATCTAGAGTCTATACATGTTGATCCCTCACCTCAAGGGGCTGCGTGCACTCCAACATTTCCTTGACCTTCGACCCAACCCCCAACCTGACACATCCACACTCCTTCGTCTGGCTGAACTTGTTCTCTCAACTGCTTCTCGTTCGCGACTGATTTTTACCAGCAGTTCTAGAGAGTGACCATGGGAACGAGAACAAGCCCCAACTATGCGAACCTGTTCGTTGGCTACGTTGATGTCCAAATATTCTCAAGTTTCACTGGTCCCACTCCCGAACTAAATGGTCGTTATATTGACGACTGTATCGGTGCGACCTCACTCTCCCGCAAACATCTAGAATCCTTCCTCTTTTGTCAAATCTTTCCATCCTGCCCTCCACTTCTCCTACATTATTTCCGACACTTGAGTCGCCTTCCTCGACATTTCGGTCAGCATTCATCACTCCACTCTCAACACCTCCATCCACTACAAACACACAGACTAACACTTATACCTCAACTTATTCTCCTCCCACCCTAAACACACCAATCTCTCCATCCCCTATTCCCAATTCCTCCGACTACGCAGGTTCTGCAATGACGACCATGACTTTGAGACTCAGTCTCAACTTATGGCTCACCTCTTCATCCTACGTGGATATCCCCTCACCACCATCCATACCGCCTTTGCCAGAGCACGTTCCGTGGACCGTGTCTCTACTATCTCTCCACCCCACCACCCTACCTCTCCAACGCACCATTCTCCAAGCCTTCCGGCGACTCCATTCCGACCCCTACACTTCGCAAATCTTCTCTAACCGACCCCTCCTCTCCTTCAAACGAGCCCACAACCTACGAGACCTTTGGTCCACAGCTTCTTCCCTTACCCAACCACCCAACTTTGCTCGTTCTCCTGCTCTCGCCCACACTGTTATACTTGCTCTTACCTCTCCATCACCACTCTCCTCACAGACACCTATCATCGACCCTATCATATCACTGACTCCTTCACCTGCACTTCTAGCAAGGTCATCTACTGTAACTCCTGCTCTCTCTGTCCTTCTCTATACATTGGTTAAACAGGACGTAGCTTGGCTGACCGGTTCGCGGAACACCTCCGAGACATCAGACTCGGTGACGACACCCTGGTCTCGCGCCATTTCCACTCTACCAGACACTCTTTACAACATCTGTCTGTGTTCGGATTGTCCTTGCACTCCGGACGCCCGTCTTCGCCTGAACAAGGATTAATCTTCTCTCTTCGCTCCTTTGTGCCACATGGGAGCAACTCTCCTCCTCCCTTCATCTAACCCTCCTTCTCTCTCCTCTCTTCCTCTCACACCTACTTCCTCCCAGCCACCTCTCCTCTCTTGCTCCGACACTTACTTCCCCTCTTCACTCCTACCCATTCCACCCTCTCCCTTCATCGTCACTCCTCCCTCGTTACCCCACCCTTACAAATTCCAGCCCCACCTTTCTATACAGCCCATCCCACCCTACCCCATCCCTTACACCCACCCTTGCTTCCCCCAGTCTCGCCTCCCCCACACCCCAACACCACCACACCAGAACGCCACACACCACCATACCACACCACAGAACATCACATCACACCACCCCGCACACACTAGAACTGACCACTTCTAAGCATCGACACCATCATCCATTCACCTACACAAGCACACGCACACGTCAAGGTCACCATCCACCTTCCACACGCACATACACGCTCTCACATATACATGCACGCGCACCTTCGTTTTGGGATCACCCCTTCTTCCTAGTTCTCGTGTGGGAACCCTCTGTCCGACATTCGCCATGATAGATCGCTAGCCACTAAGCCTTTTTTTAATTTTCGCTCCCTTTTTATTCCTGTGTTCCTTTCTGTAGAAGAGCGTAGGCTCGAAACGTAAAAGACTTTCTCACTTCCCGAGCGTTAAATTAATACATATGTTTGTTGCTTACACACCTGTCTTCGTCTTTTGTTTTTTGTAAATTCTCACTATATGTGCATTGGCGATTTACTTTCTCCGTATTCCCTTCCTTGGACCTTTCCTTTTTCTAAGTTTCTGACGAAGAGCTCCGCTCGAAACGTTAAATCTCCTTCTTTCTTTCTTTTCCTGAGCGTCCAATAACACTATACTTGTTCCACGTCCTCGCGTTGTTGTGTTTTCTCTTTGTTCATGTTATATTATATACCTCTGTGTGTTCGTATGTATGTATGTACGTATTTATATTTGTATATATCTTAATCTTCATATATATATATATAAATTGGTTTTTTGCATATACTTCATTATATGCTATTTTTAATTAGCTCCTTTTCAGGCATATTCGATTGCCTGAACAGTCATAAACATTACGCGATTATGGGCTTCATATAAACTTTTAGTAGTTACAGAAGGTAATGTCATCACAGCAATGAATATGCTCATATATAAATATATTTACATATATATATATATATATATAATATATATATATATATATATATATACATATACACAAATATATAAGTATGTATATGTTCATACATATACATATATATGTGTGTGTGTTTGTATTCATGTGAGTTTATGTATGCGAGGATATATCTATATTGTAAAAATACAAAATTATATCTGTGTATATAAAGTTACGGGCATTTTCGGTTTTTTCTGTCTAACCTTCTCTTCTATCATTGTGACAGAGGTGCACAGACACGCAGGCACACAGACACATACAAACACACATTCACATATACACACTCATAACACACACACACTTATTTTCATATATACGTGTTGCATACATATATGCGTTTGTTAATGTGTATTTGTGTTTATGTGTAGGCGTATATATTTATATGCACACACACATACCTACCTACCTACCAACTTACATACATACATACATACATACATACATACATGTACATATATATATTATATATATATATATACATATATATACATATATATATATACATATATATACATATATATACATATATATATACATATATATATATATACATATATATATATATATACATATATATATATATATATATACTATATATATATATATATATATTATATATATATACATATATACATATATATATATACATATATATATATATACATATATACATATATAATATATATATATACATATATACATATTATATATATACATATATTATATACATATATATAATATATATATATATATATATATATATATATACATATATATATATATATACATATATATATATACATATTATATATATAATATATATATATATATATATATATATATATATATAATATATATATGCGCGTGTGTATACGAGTGTGTACATTTATGTGTATGAATTAGTGTATATGCATGCATTATATCGATAAATACTTTATATGAATGTATAATTGTATATATGTAATATACTGCATTTTGCTGTTCGTTTCGCTTCTATCTATATCATTTCTAGGAAAATCATTTTGATATATTGCTATGTTAGGTTGTCTGCTCGTGTAAACTACTCTAAGTATGTAATTTACCCCTTGAAAGCACAATGATATATTAATAGCATTGACATAAATAAGCAGTGATATAATTTGCCTGGTGTGGCAGAGAAAATATGGAAGCAATCTTCAATTGCCTAATAAATAATCAAAAATGCGTTGTGAAAATAATTAATGGAGTCACGGCTTTTGAACATAATGAAAATATACTTCAAGTGTGGATGTTATGGATAGCGTCGCTGTTGCTAACTGCTGTTGTTGTTGCTGTTGAATTGTTTATCATTGTTCGAAGAATATTAGATTGGCTGACTTAATTTGCAAACTAAAAGGAATTTTTACTTAAGTCTAGTTTCTGAGATCAAATCCCACTAGGGGTAGCAATATTTTTCATAATTTCTAGATAAATAAAATAAGCAGCAATTAGTATACCGAATGGATTATATTGATTAACCGTTTAGTATTTAAACCTGCCGTAACAAGCCCCAATATTCTATGTGTTTTGTGCTAAAACTGACCAGGAGTGGCTGTGTGGTAAGTAGCTTGCTAACCAGCCACATGGTTCCGGGTTCAGTCCCACTGTGTGGCATCTTGGGCAAGTGTCTTCTGCTGTAGCCCCGGGCCGACCAATGCCTTGTGAGTGGATTTGGTAGACGGAAACTAAAAGAAGCCTGTCGTATATATGTATATATATATATATATAGATGTGTGTGTGCATGTGTTTGTGTGTCTGTGTTTGTCCCTTTAGCATTGCTTGACAACCGATGCTGGTGTGTTTACGTTCCCCTCACTTAGCGGTTCGGCAAAAGAGACCGATAGAATAAGTACTGGGCTTACAAAGAATAAGTCCCGGGGTCGAGTTGTTCGATTAAAAGGCGGTGCTCCAGCATGGCCGCAGTCAAATGACTGAAACAAGTAAAAGAGTAAAAGAGTAAAGAGAGATCCAACCTGTCACACCTCTCCTACAATGTTATTCTAAAAATTTACAATCACATCATCGAAATCTTGAAGCTACAAAACAATGGAAAATGAACTCCAAACAATGTGAATAAGTAAGCCGTATATTTCACTACGAAACCTGAATGCTAAAGGGTTAAGCACCACCACTTTCAAAAGCCCCTAATCGGGAATCAATGCTGGGAATCTTAATTATCAACATCTTATCCATGTTCAACGATGGAGATGATGGGAGGTCACATCGTTATGACACTAAACTCATATTGCTTTGTAGTATTTACCTACGACCCTTTTTCTCTTTACTCGCCCCAACACGTGTTATTTTTTATTATCCCAGTCAATTCACTGTTGACTAACTCGCTAATATAGTCCATGTAATCTGTCTGCATCGTAAACGTACGTTCATCTTCCCTTAACAGCTTCCCTATTTGTAAGTCTCATGTACAGTACATGTCGGGAACTTATGCTATGTATAGCCAACCATACATAATACTGGTCACCTTACGTTATACCTTTCTACATTCCAAACTAATACCCGAAATATGTTCTGAATTGGTCGCTGTGACTTTCTAATGTTCAAGTTAGTACACAGGGAATCTAGCCTTGTAGAAGTGTCGAAAACTTGAAAAATATGATGAGAGTTCAGATGTTTCTGCAAGTGTCCTACTCGATCACAGCGCGCATTTAATATGCCACTCCAATCACAAACACCGAAATTATATACATACAGAACAATTCCAATAGCAACATCCCCAGCTATGATTATGAATCTTACTGCCGAAATAAGTAGCAGAGTCTGCAGGAACAATTTAAACATGGGCACTCCTATTATAAGGAGGTACGAGCATGAATCTTCAGGTAGACTTCTTTGGTATAAATGAGATCCACTCCACAATCACGCACACGGACGCACGCACACACACACACACACACACACACACACACACACACACACACACACACGCACGCACGCACACATACCCCCCACACACGCACACACATACTCCCCACTCACACACAAATTCGCGTACTTCTCGGATCTCTCACCACAACCGTACCGATACATTTATACAACTAGCATCACAATAATTTTTATTTCAGAAATCCTTCAGCCTGCCTTCTTAGAAAGCATTGGTTCTCTAAAGCAGTTATATATACAGTATCTATAACATTACTCACAGACAATATTGTAAGGAATTACACAATACTAACATACAATACATTCAAATGTCGAAGATATCAGAATCTATATTTATTCGGTTTCAAATTCCTCTGGAAATTAAGGGACGGTAGATCATAATCTACTCTTATGTTATGGATTTTCGTCAGCAAAAACACTGTACAGAGTGCTAGAGCTAATTTTGACGAATTTTTTTATCTCCTCTTCTCAGGAACAGCTTGGTGCATTGGCGTTGGAGAGCATAAAGATTAAAGTTATAGCTGAGAAAAAGTCAATTGATATAGAAGCCTGAAAGCCATCTAAATATTGGAAAAGAGTTACCTGTATCAAGATGATTTGCACCGAGTATCAAAATGCCAACATTATAATTGCTGCTCAAGGCACTGTGAACACTGTAAAGGCTGTAAGAAGTGAAAATGAGAGCTGCAAAGGAAACTGCGAAGCCTGGATCAGCAGGAAGGTACATGGCAAACATTTTGACTACTTCTGCATGCCGGCTTTTACCCACCTACCCTCATCTTTGAACTGTGCCTAAATTCAATTCATCCGGCTATGTGAAGTTGTTGGAGACTATGGTTAAACCATGGTGCGAGAGGGTTGCTGCTGAAAGGCCATATGTGTAGCAGTAGAATCTGGTTCCTTATCATACCTCCAGAAAGAGTCAGAAGTGGCTGTCGGAGAATTTTTACTACTTCAGCAGGCCCAATTTCTAGCTTCTTAATTACTATTACCCCCATAAGAATCTGTATGCAATAACATATTTGTGTGTGTACAATTGTGTACGTACGCGCATATGTGTGTGAGTGTATGGGTGTATCTTTTGTTGATTTATATCAGTGAAAGATGCAAACATCGGTGAAAAATCCGAAAGACCAGTGCTTTGCGACAGAAGTCTAGTCAGAATATTATTTAGAAGTGAATCATCGACTGAAAACCGAAAAGACCGAAAAACAGCAATGCTGTTGTTTACGACTATTGGGTTGGTGCATAATTATTGCGGCTTTTTTTCAAAAAAATTTATTCGACAAAAACAATAATAACATGTAACAAAAACATCTTTAAATTATTATTCCGGAGCATATTCACCATCTACTTCCCATTTGCTTGGCAGACAGTCAGACCGTCATTTAAAGATGTTTTTGTTAAATATTGTTATTGCTTTTGTTGAATAAAATTTGTTGAAAAAAAAAAAAGCCGCAATAATTATGCACCAACCCAATGCTACAACAACTACTACTACTTAAGAATTCTCATGTATTTACATTTGATTCTTGTAATTGTTTCAATTACTTCATTAAATTTTGGCAACTAACTTAAAGTAAACAGGGAAATATAGTTTGGTTATATGTGACCTGTGTAAGATAGTAAAACAGAATTGAAATTTGGCTTCATATCGTGTAACCAGTGTACCGGAAGTGAGAAGACATCAAACTTTGTATTGATTTTATACATAACCATTGTACGGAAGTGAAGCCCCATTGAAAATGATTAAATATAACCAGCGGGCGGAAGTGAAGAGCCAGCAATCTATGGATCCTTATATGTAACTTGTGTTAGAAAATGAAGGCACATGAAAGTATGGTTTCATTACTTCTATCCAGTCTTCAAAACTGAAAAGACAGAAATTTCATTTCGTTATATGAGCGTAGAGAACAGAAGTGACTTGAATTCTGGTTTGATTATGCATCGTTAGTGTAAGAATATGAAGGTGGTTGAAATATTACTTGATTATACTTAAGCAGTGAAGTGGACACTGGAATGTGTCTTAATTATATGTAACCAGTGTACGGAAATGAAAGAGATATAGGCCAGAGATTAATTGAGCAAGCAATGTGCAACATTCCACAGTGAAACACGAGATGGCAGAACCACTTCTACGAATGTACAAGTCTCTAAGGCTTTGTTTGCCATCTTCTTTGTGCGATAATAATGTTATTATTTCCTTATATTATTTATTCCAGGCTAAATAAACATTTCATTTGAAATACATTTTAATGACTAATAATTTTTTTCGTCTCAAATAGAGTATTTTAGTTTTGTAGACTTATTTTAGAAAAAATCATGAAGTACCATCTCCCAGACGATAATTTCTCTAATTCTCATCCTTGTCGATAAGATTAATGAGATAAAACAGACGAGTGCCGGTATTATTTATCGAAATAATAAGTCTTGTATCTATCACGTTGAGATCAGGAGAATTGGTTTGGTTTAATATTTGTTATTTTTCTAGTTTTCAATTGCCTTTTTTTTCCTTTTCCTTGTGAATATAATTCTCCAATTGAAGCGAAAGTAATACAAATTGAATTTTCTATTAATATTGGAATAAAAGCTTAATATAGAATACCTGTCGTTCTTTTTGATTGTATATCGATTTCCATTCCCCCCTCGACCGCTTCTTTTGTTCACAAAAGTGCAGATCAAATCACAATATTTACTATCGGTCATAGGCTGTGATATTCAGCTGTCAAAATAATGGGGGGTTTTTAGTATGAAAATATTTTAAGTTTGTCTACAATCAATTATATTTTCCATTAAATGAAAGAATCGGATAAATGATTTAATTACTATTTAGCAAATATAAATATAAATAAAATATTTTAAACATTGAACAGGTATTGATCTTAGTTTACCAAATATTTTTCGTGCCAAATATTTCTAGTCAGTCAACAATCTATTTACACTAATATTCTGCTTATAGCAGTATTCTACTTACACTAATATTCTGGTTAATCCAAGGCGGCGAGCTGGCAGAATCGCTAGCACGTCAGGCAAAATGTTTAGTGGCATTTCGTTTGTCTTTACCGTCTGAGTTCAAATCCTACTGAGGTCGACTTTGTCTTTCATCTTTTCGGGGTCGATAAAATAAGTACCAGGTGAACCCTGGAGTCGATGTAATCGATTTATGCACTCCGCCGAATTTGCGGGCATTGTGCCAAAATTTGAAACCAATATTCTAGTTACACCAATATACAAAACATTGTTCAGATCTCACTGTACATAGCGCAAAATAGCATTTTTGCGTCTGAAAATGCCAGAACGTATTAATAATGAAAATGCAAATAATTACACCGGTATTCTCGTTACACCAATATTCTAGCTACACCAACGTTCTGGTTACACCATTATTCTAGTTACAGAAATATTTAGAATGAGCATTTATTGGTTTTTCTAAAATATTTCCGAACAGTCATCAATATTCCAAACGCCTAAGTAAGGTCAATGCAAAGCTACTTGACACTCAAAAAATAACAACATCTCAAAAAATATCCTACCATTATGAAGAGAAATAACATATTCGTTATCGTAATTCTTAATTCTTAATGCACAATGTTTGGAAAAGTAAGAATGGATGTTCAAGATTGCAACTTATTTAATTGTATGTCTGCACCCCCACCTGCCGGAGCATCGTGGAGCTTTAGGTGTTTTAGCTCAATAAACACTCACAACGCCCGGTCTGGGAATCGAAACCGCGATCCTATGACCGCGAGTCCGCTACCCTAACCATTGGGCCATTGCGCCTACACTATATATATATATATATATATATATATATATATATATATATATATATATAGAGAGAGAGAGAGAGAGAGAGATGAGAGAGAGAGAGAAGAGAGAGAGAGATAGATACATACATATAGATATACATATATATATATATATATATATTCAAACATTTTCTAAGCGTTGCCCACTATTCTCGTTTCCTTGGCCTCAAAGCTGCTCGTATGGCAGGCGCTTGCGTAAGGAAAATAGCCGAAATGTTTGGTGCATCAAGAAGTACTGTCTCGAAAGTAATAACATCCTTTGAGAAAGAGGGAAAAAACCTCCTCATCGGAACAAACTCCGGAAGAAAATCAAAACTTTCAGATAGGGACCGCCTGAATCTTGCGCGAATTGTTAGAAAAGATCACAAAAGAACAGTTCCCAAAATTACTGCAGAGCCTTAATGGCCACCTCGAGAACCCAGATTCCAGAAAAACTGTTCGCCGTGAGCTGCACAAAGCAGGATTTCACGGGAAGGCTGCAATCAGAAAACTACTACTTTGAAAACAAACGTTGCAAAGCGTTTAGAGTGGAGTGAAAATCTACAGAATTGGTCCCTAGAGCAGTGGAAGAATGTTATTTTCTCGGACGAATCACCTTTTATCTTATTTCCGAACACCGGCTAAGTATGCGTGTGAAGACAGCTAAAAGAAGCATTTGACCCAGACTGCCCTCTTCCAACTGGAGGAGGATCTGTGATTATCTGGGGTGGGGGGCTGTATTTTGGAAATCCACCAGCCCAATGGCTTCCTTTCATGGAAGAATTAATAGAGAAGATTATTTAAACATTTTATCTGATCAAATTCATCCTATGGTTGCACAATATTTCAGGATGGTAATGCGCCAATTTACACAACTAAAGTTGTTACGGAATGGCATGCGGAACATTCTAGTGAAGTTGAACATCTTATCTGGCCACCACAGTCCCCAGATATCAATATTATTGAACATTTACGGTGCATTTTAAAAAAACAAGTAAGGAGTCGATAAACTCCACCATCATCACTACAAGAACTGGAGACTGTTTTAGCTGAAGAATGGACAAATATTCCTGTGGAAACAATTTAAACGTTGTACGAGTCCATACAGCGTAGAATTCAAGGTGTAATTACTAACAAAAGCGGTCCTACTCCATATTAAAATAAATTTTTTGAAATTTTAAGGTGTTTACATTATTTTGTCCAACCCCTGTATGGATGTATGTATATATATATATTATATATATATATATATATATATATTATATATATATATATATATATATATATATATATATATATATATATATATACATACATATATATATATATATATATATACCTATATATATGTATATATATATATATATATATACAATATATATATATATATACATATATATATATATATAATACATATATATATATATATAATATATATATATAATACATATATATACATATATATATATTAATACACATATATACATATATATATACATATATATAATATATATATATACATATATATATACATACATATATATATATACATATATATATATACATATATACATCCGAAGCCTCTATACTGTTATCCCTCACCACGAAGGACTGCAGGCCCTTCGACACTTTCTTGACCCCGCTCTAACCCTGTACCTGACACCTCCACACTCATTCGTCTGGCCGAACTTGTCCTTACTCTGAACTGCTTCTCGTTCGCGGCGAGTTCTACCATCAGGTCTCGGGAGTGGCCATGGGAACGCGAATGGGCCCCAACTATGCGAACCTGTTCGTTGGCTATGTTGAGGCCCAAATATTCTCTAATTTCACTGGTCCCACTCCTGAACTATATGGTCGTTATATTGACGACATATCGGTGCCACCTCACTCTCCCGCGAACATCTAGATTTCCTTCCTCTCTTTCGTCCAATCTTTCCATCCAGCCCTCCACTTCACTTCCAACACCTCTGTCTCCTTCCCGACATTTCGGTTAGCATTCTTCACTCCACTCTTACCACCTCCATTCACTACAACACACAGACTCACACTCATACCTCAACTTCTCTTCCTCCCACCCAGAACACACCAAGCTTTCCATCCTCTATTCCAATCCTCCGTCTACGTAGGCTCTGTAGTGACGACCATGACTTTGAGACTCAGTCTCAACGTATGGCTCACCACCTTTCACCCTACGTGGATACCCCTCACCACTATCCACACCGCCCTTGCCAGAGCACGGTCTGTGGACCGTGTATCTGCTCTCTCTCCCCGAACCCGCCCTGTAGTCTCCCGCCTCCCTTTCCCCTCACTTACCACCCCACGACCCTACGTCTCCAACGCACCATTCTTCGAGCTTTCCGTCATCTCCAGTCCGACCCGTCCACTTCACACCTCTTCCCTAACCGAACCCCTCCCCTCTTTCAAACGAGCCCACAACCTTCGAGACCTTTTGGTCCATAGCTCCTTCCCTGACCCTACCTCCCAACCCGGCTCGTTCCCCTGCTCCCGCCCACGTTGCCGCACTTGCCCTTACTCTCTAACACCACCCGCCTCACTAGCACCACCATCGACCCTATCCCATCATCCACTCCTTCACCTGCACCTCCAGCAATATATCTATTGCATCTCTTGCTCTCTCTGCAATTCCTTGTACATCGGACAAACGGACGCCGCTTGGCTGACCGTTTCGCGGAACACCTTCGTGACATCCACCTTGCGAACGACACACCGGTCTCACGCCATTCCGCTCCCCGGTCACTCCTTGCAACACCTATCTGTGTTCGGTTTGTCCTTACACAGAGGCCATCCGGATTCCCGTTTGCGCCGTGAAAGGAATTAATCGTCTCTCTTCGCTCTTATACGCCATTTGGTCTCAACTCTCCCCTCTCCTCATCTAACCCCCCTCTCTCCCCCCTCCTCACCTATCCTTTCTCCCTCCTTCTCCCCCCGACCCCTACTTCTTCAGTCCTTCATCCTTTCACCCCTACTCCCTTCCCTTCCTCCCTCTTTCTCCCTCCCTCTTTCCCCTTCCCTCTGCTCCCTCACTCCCTCTCTCCCCCTCTCTCCCGCTTTCCCTCGTCCTCCTTCATCCCCCTCCTCACCCTTCTCTCCCCCATCCCTCTCCTCTTCCCCTTCTCCTCCCCCGCTTCTCCCGCCCTCTCCCCCCATCCCCCTCTCCCCCTCCCCCCTCTTCCCCCTCTTCTCCCCCCCTCTTCTCCCCCTCCCCCTCTTCTCCTCATACACCACATGACTTTACACATCACATCACATATGATGTGCCATACTAATACACACACAACCAACTAATACATACTAATACGTACTAATACTACTAGTACATACTAATACTTACACACCCTATACATACACACGTCCAGACCCGCATATACGCACTTATACTCTCTCACACACACACACACATACCTATACATACCAATACGTACTAATACATACTAATACATACTAATACATACACCAACCCCTACATACGCATGTCAGACCAATCTCTACGCACTAATACTCTCTCATACACACACACACCCACACACACCCTTATACATACTAATACATACACACCAACCCTATACATACACACATCCAGACCCCTCCCCGCACTTTTAGCTGGTCCCTCAACCCTTTATCAACCCTATTATCTCCCTTATTTCGCTCTCGCGTCTCATGTTTGATCTTGACCTCTGGCCGAAATCAGATCGCCATGTTGATTCGTTAGCTACTGCACGCATTTTTTTTCTCTCCTTCTTTCTGTGTTTTTCTCTCTCTGTGTATCTTTCTGTGAAGAGCGTAGGCTCGAACGTTAAAGACTTGTTTTATTTATATTTCCTGAGCGCCATACTAATACAATGGTTCGTTTGTTTTCCACCTGCCTTCGTCTTTTGTTATTTTCATAAAGCTTCCCGTGTATATATATACATATATATATCACACAATTGAGGGTAAAATGTAATTAATTAATCAATTTCACCAAGTGTTCAGTAGTATGTAAAGGAACCATTTAAGGCGATTTCAAAATATTACATTATATAATTGGGGCTTAGTAAAATAATTACTTTGCCACATACTGAACTTAGTAGAAATAGCAGCAAAAAAATTTTCTTAGCATTTCTACTTAAAGAAAATTTCTCTCAGATAAGTTTACTCTAGACAGCTCACGAAGGTTTGGGGGTAAATACAGAAAAATATCACAAGTACATAGATCGTTTGAGTACGTCAACGTTTCAAGATTAGCCAATAAAATCAGCATTTCTTCGTCAGCTCAAAATTTCTTAATTTGGATTTGGAAACACCAAAAAGAAGGAACTTTACCGATCAGCGAACTTGTCGCTTCAGATGAACCACTCCACTCCAACTCAACATACATATTACATATATATATATATACATATATATATATACATATAATATATATATATATATATCCATATATATATATATACATATATATATATCTATAGTATATATAATATATGTATATATAGATAGATATATATATATACATATATATATATATACATATAGATATATATATATACATATATATATATATATATATATATATATAGATATATATATATATATATACATATATATACATATATATATATCTACTAGATATATATATATATATATATATATAATATATATATATATATATCGATATATAATATATATATATATACATATCTATAGATAATATATATATATATAGCATATATATATCTATATATATATATATATATATCTATATATATCTATAATATATATATAATACATATATCTATATATATATAATCTCAAGATTAATCAGCCGATTGCTAAGATGATCTGGTTCTTGACAGATGACTGAGGGCTTCGAATGTCCCGTCCTGTGGTTCTTGTGTCGGTCTCTGTGTGTTTTCATGTTGTTCCTGTCCATGTCTGTAATTATTTTATACTGTTTACCTATATAATCGATCGGTCGCGGCTACGTATCCACAATTGTCCTTATAAACGATAGTTATTTTTTCTCTAAGCATTGATACGACTCTTAATCTGTCTCTTTCTCTCTCTCCTCTCTCCCTTATTTCCCCTTCCTTTCTTCCCTCTCCATCCGTCCCCCCCCTCTACGGTCTCTATCTCTCTCCCTCCAGCCCCCTCGATCTGTCTCTTTCTTCTCCTCCCTCGTCCACCTTCTCTCTCTTTTCATCTGTCCCTTCTCCTTCCCTGTCTTTTGTTCTCACGTGACCGCTAGCCGCTGTTGAGCGCTCTTTTCGTTTCAGCAGTCGCAGAAGCAACACTATTTGTTCGTCTCCCCGCGGCCATTAGGCACAACTTCACAAGCCAGCCCATACTCAACTCGTCCTGTCGAAAGACCCTTGTCCTACGTCCTGGTTTTTGTTTTGTTGTTTATTTTTTATTTTTACCGTTATTGTTTTTACGTTTTTGTATTCTTATGGTGTCACGTATTCTTATTTTTTGTTTCGTTACTTCGTTCGTTTTCAGTCCTCGTGTTGTATACACATTCGAAGCTTTTCTTCCAGGGGATCTAATACGCTTGGCTTAGATTTCCCTTGGCGGGCTGGCCATATCGGAGCATCTCAAGATTAATCAGCCGAAATTGCTAAGATGATCTGGTTCTTGACTGATGACTGAGGGCTTCGAATGTCCCGTCCTGTGTTCTTGTGTCGTCTCTGTGGTGTTTCATGTTCTTGTCCATGTCTGTAATTATTTTTACTGTTTACCTACATATTATATATATATATATATTATATATATATAACATATATATATATTATACATATATATAGTATATAACATATATATATATATTATACATTATATATATATATACATATATATATATATATATACATATATATATATATCTATATATATATACATATTATATATATATACATACATATCATTATACTATATATATATATATTTATATATATATATATACATATACATATACATATATATATATATCATATATATATACATATATACATATTATATATACATATATATATACATATATATATATATATGCATATATATATATATACATATATATATACATATATATATATATATATGCATATATATATCTACATATATTATACATATATATATATATATGCATATATATATATATATATGCATATATATATATATGCATATCTATATATATATATATATGCATATATATATATGCATATATATATATATATATATGCATATATATACATATATAGAAAGTTGAAGCACCTCAAAGGGCAATCACAAAAAAGATAGATGGCATGACAGGCCTCGATTATTGGGGTCGACTAGAAAAGCTAAATCTTTATTCTCTCCAACGTCGCCGTGAGCGCTACATCATCTGCATGATGTGGAAAATATTCCATCAGCATTGCCCAAATGATGTTGGCATCACCTTTAAGGTACATCCAAGGATTGGGCCCCGTGCCATCCGCCCAAAACAAAAATCGCACTCTCATCTCATAACAACAATACGGCACAATTATTTCACCTCAATTGGCCCCGCTCTCTTTAACATTACACCAAAACACATTAAAACAGAAACTGACCCTATAGGCTTCAAGAAGTCTTTGGACAGATTCCTTCAAGATCCCGGATAACCCCCCTACACCCGGATATGTCTATGTAAACATAACTCTCTACTTGAGTGGGCCATAGTGCCCAAATTCTGCCTTGAAAGACTTCGCCAGGTGGTTCTATTAAGTTAGACATGGCCTGGGCCAATAATGGCCGAAACCTATCAAAGTATCAAAGTATCAAAGTATATATATATATATAATATATATATATATATATATATATATATATATATATATATATTATATATATATATATAGCTATACATACATACATATATATATATATATATAGATATATATATATATATATATATATATATATATATATATATATATATATATATATATATATACATATACATATATACATATATACTATATTATATATGTCTGTCTGTCTGTCTGTCTGTCTGTGTATTGGTTCCCCCTGCCCTCACTTCACAACCGATGTTGGTGTGTCTTCGATTAACACCCTTTAAAGCAGTGTTCCCGCATGGCTGCATTCATATGACTAAAACAAATAAAAGAATAACAGAATAAAATAAAAATAAAAACTTAACATAGCAATATTTTTGGGAGATACATTTTCAGAAACAAAATTTAAGAAGATTAATTACGTGTTCTTTGGAAAATGGAATCTTAAATAATTATGCAAATAGAATGCAAAATATGTATAATATGTTACACACACAGAGACACTACATGCTTGAGTGGGTGGATTCTCTATAAAAACAGAATCTTTTCGCTCCTTTCATGAGAGGCAGTGATTGGGCTTCGGTTACATCAGATTATGGAATTTTGCGTCTATGGAAATTGTATAGTATGATCACTGGGTGTTTCATTCAACAGGGTGTCGTCTACACTTTAACCCTTACGGAAATTCGGATAATTTTTTAGCAATTTATGCCTGTGTGGTAAGTAGTTGCTTACCAACCACATGGTTCCGAGTTCAGTTTGGGCACGTGTCTTCTACTATAGTCTTGGGCCCAGCAAAGCCTTGTGAGTGGATCTGGTAGACGGAAACTGAAAGAAGTTCGTCGTATATATGTATATATATTTATATATGTGTGCGTGTGTGTGTGTGTGTGTATGCGTGTGTGTGTGTGTTTGCGTGTCTGTGTTTGTCCCCCCAACATCGCTTGACAACCGATGCTGGTGTGTTTAAGTCCCCGTAACCTAGCGGTTCGGCAAAAGGAACCGATAGAATAAGTACTAGCCTTACAAAGAATAAGTGCTGGGTCGATTTTCTCGACTAAGGCGGTGCTCCAGCATAGTATTTTAGCTAAGATTAAAGTATCGTTTATAACTTGAAAAACTATGACAGAAGCATAAACCCTGCTAATGTGTGTATGTATGTAATATATATATATATATATATATATATATATATATATATATATATATATATATATATATATATATATTATATATATAAGTGTGTGTTTGAATGTCTATATGCATCTCTTCTATCTTTTCTCTTGTCACAGAAAATATTTCTCCAGCGTTATCTATTTTACCCTCGTTCTGGTCTAACGACCCACCATATTTGTTTTCGTTTGGTTTCCCGTTTTTGTTCCCAACTTCGACCCTCCATAAATCCCAAATTTTATTTTGGTACTTATGGGAGCAACTGTCGTCGAAGAATCATATTGTTGTTCAATGCTTGAGATGAGGAGTAGATGGACAGCCGACAACTGATGAAGGGTCATTCTTTGTGTTACTTGTCCTGTTTTACAGATGTTTCTCTCGTTGTTTGCGTATTGAACTCATTTGTTTTCGTATTTCATGTTTACTGTTGGTGACGTCCTGTAGCCGTATATGCATATGTGTATGAATGTATATGAACCCTAATTATATAACGTAATGTCTTAAATATACCGTAAATGGTCTTTTTACATACTGAACACTACTTGGTAAAATTAATTAATAATTAATTAGTTTTACTCTTTTATTATTGATATATATATAATATATATATATATATATATATATATATATATAATATATATATATATATATAGGAGTGGCTGTGAGGTAAGTAGCTTGCTTACCAACCGCATGGTTCTGGGTTCAGTCCCACTGCGTGCCAACTTGGGCAAGTGTCTTCTACTATAGCCTCAGCCGACCAAAGCCTTGTGAGTGAATTTGGTAGGCGGAAACTGAAAGAAGCCCGTCGTTATATATATATATGTGTGTGTGTTTGTGTATGTGTGTGTGTGTGTGTGTGTGTGTGTGTGTGTGTGTGGTGTGTGTGTGTGTGTGTGTGTGTGTGTGTGTGTTTGCGTGTCTGTGTTTGTCCCCCCAACATCGCTTGACAACCGATGCTGGTGTGTTTAAGTCCCCGTAACCTAGCGGTTCGGCAAAAGGAACCGATAGAATAAGTACTAGGCTTACAAAGAATAAGTGCTGGGGGTCGATTTTCTCGACTAAAGGCGGTGCTCCAGCATAGTATTTTAGCTAAGATTAAAGTATCGTTTATAACTTGAAAAACTATGACAGAAGCATAAACCTGCTATGTGTGTATGTATAGTAATATATATATATATATATATATATATATATATATCTATATATATATATATATATATATATATAATATTATATATATAAGTGTGTGTTTGAATGTCTATATGCATCTCTTCTATCTTTTCTCTTGTCACAGAAAATATTTCTCCAGCGTTATCTATTTTCCCTCGTTCTGGTCTAACGACCCACCATATTTGTTTTCGTTTGGTTTCCCGTTTTTGTTCCCACTTCGACCCTCCATAAATCCAATTTTATTTTGGTACTTATGGGAGCAACTGTCGTCGAAGAATCATATTGTTGTTCAATGCTTGAGATGAGGAGTAGATGGACAGCCGACAACTGATGAGGGTCATTCTTTGTGTTACTTGTCCTGTTTTACAGATGTTTCTCTCGTTGTTTGCGTATTGAACTCATTTGTTTTCGTATTTCATGTTTACTGTGGTGACGTCCTGTAGCCGTATATGCATATGTGTATGAATGTATATGAACCCTATTATATAACGTAATGTCTTAAATATACCGTAAATGGTCTTTTTACATACTGAACACTACTTGGTAAAATTAATTAATAATTAATTAGTTTTACTCTTTTATTATTGATATATATATATATATATATATATATATATATATATATATATATATATATATATATATATATATATAGGAGTGGCTGTGAGGTAAGTAGCTTGCTTACCACCGCATGGTTCTGGGTTCAGTCCACTGCGTGCCAACTTGGGCAAGTGTCTTCTACTATAGCCTCAGGCCGACCAAAGCCTTGTGAGTGAATTTGGTAGGCGGAAACTGAAAGAAGCCCGTCGTATATTATATATGATATGTTTGTGTGTTTGTGTAGTGTGTGGTGTGTGTGTGTGTGTGTGTGTGTGTTGTGTGTGTGTTGTGTGTGTGTGTGTGTGGTGTGTGTTTGTATCCCAACATCGCTTGACAACCGATGCTGGTATGTTAACTTCCATGTAACTTAGAGGTTCGGCAAAACAGACCGATAGAATAAGTACTAGACTTACAATTAATAAGTCCTTGGGTTGATTTGTTCGACTAAAGGCGGTGCTCAAGCATGACCGCAGTCAAATGACTGAAACAAAACAATAAATATATATATATATATAAATGTATGCACACAGGTTGATACACACCCATGATGATATCGGTCATCACCACCACTACTACCTCTCATCAGTGGTGGTGGTGGTAGTAGTAGTAGTAGTAGTAGTAGTAGTAGTAGTAGTAGTAGTATAGTAGTAGTAGTAGTAGTAGTTATTGTGTTAGTGATCGATGACACGACAGCATTTTGTGATTGTGAAGGTGGCGTTTGCATTAGTGAAGTTTATGTTCTAGTGATGGTGGGTGTAGCGGTGGCGGTGGAGACAACTTATGCGGTTACGATGACAGCGGCGGTGGTGGTTGTGGTGATCTCCATTGCAGTAGAGATGGGAATAGAAGAACTGTTTGCAATCATTATAAAATGGTTTGTGAGTAGAAATGATCGAATAGACGCTGACAAATAATCATATTCCTAAGCTTGAACCGAAACTCCGATATGCTTGAAATCTGAAACTTTGAACGTGCTCTGCAGTAATGTGACGGAGACGATTTTTGGCCAAATAAAGTAAACATGGACTGGTACATTGGCTAGTTTTCATTACATCCCTGTTTGGTTTCCGCTTATTTTTTTGTTATTGTTATTGTAAGAGTAGGAGGCTATGATTGTTACTGGGGCGAGACAATAGCATCTATCATTGAATTCATTTTAATGTTTTATGGTAATTATAAGATCGAAGCGTTTAGTAATGAGAGAGTCAAACGAACTATAAACCTACGCATCAGCAAAACAAGCAAATACACATGTAGTTCTATATTTAGCGTAGTGGTTTAGAGCACGGGCTACTAACCCCATGATTCCGAGATCGATTCCAGGCAGTAACCTGAATAATAATAATAATAATAATAATAATAATAATAATAATAATAATAATAATAATAATAAATAATGATAAAAAATAATAATAATTAATAATAATAATAATAATAATAATAATAATAATAATAATAATAATAATAATAATAAACCCTTAGTGGCTGACGATATGTGCATCTCTGATCACGAGTAGAAGTAGTGGGGGAGCATCATAGCCATGTGTTGAGAGGGATTCTTTGGGGTTTGAATGATTCACCTCTGGAAACATGGGTGTTTCATTCAACATCCTTAAACAACCCTTAATCAGGGACCTTTTGAGTGGGATGGGTTACCCAACCAGAAGAAAATTCTAACTGGGCCCCACCCGCAAGGTCATGCGCTGTTTATCTTGTTATGAGATCACCATGTCGCGCACATATGGTTGTGATGCATGTGCATGGCGTACCTTTATCAGACGGGTAGTCATGATGGGTATACTAGGCTTCGTATATTTGTACCCCAGTGTCACTTTGATGGCATGAACTGCTCTCTCACTCAATAATAATAATAATAATAATAACATCGAAAAATACCCTGAGAATGAGAACCCAGGTTCGAAATTTCCCCAAGACACCTGATGAAGGCTGGAGAGTATATCAGCCGAAACGTTGTGTTAACAACAAACAAGATGAAGACAAATATCAGTCAAATGTAAATAATGTAACTAATGTAAATACACATATAAATTGCTCATTCATTCACATCAGTAATGCGTATAGACGTTGTTTGCAACGATACTCAACATATCGTACAATTATTTTTATTCTGTTCAATTGGTTTTGGGAGTGTTTGTCCTAGGCAAAAAGGAAATCAAAAAGGAACATGGTAATACAGGAAGTGAAAGATATGAAGAAGTCAAGAGAGTCCAACGAGTCCAGAATGGTCAACAAGAATAGCATTTGCCACTCTGTTCTTGAAAAGGGATGCCTAACTTACTTTAAAATTTTCATCTGAACATTTTGGTGGTTGCACACCTATGACATCGAGCGCATATTACTTATGAATATGGTTATTACGTAAATCATGATCATCTTGAGACAGCTGTCGTGATAAGACTTTAAATAATTTTTTTGCTTTATTGTATACTCTGTATTTTGTTTTTCACATAAATACAAGTCTGAAACTTAACTGTGTAAATCTAACTTGCTACAACCATATCAACTCAATAAGGTTTGTTCTTATAGCTAACTTTCGATAACGAGGCCCTGGCCTTGATGAAGTTGCAGTTTAAGTTCACGTCAATTTGAGTACTACGTTATATTATCTATACTGGGCTTATTTTGCTTTCATCCCTACTCTTTCTGTTATCATATATATATTATATATATATATATATAATATATATATATATATTATATATATATATATATATTATCTATACTGGGCTTATTTTGCTTTCATCTCTACTCTTTCTGTTATCATATATATATATATATATATATATATATAGGGAGAATTCACAAAAGAAACAAAAGACGAAGACATGTTGTGTAGACTACAAACAGATGCATTAGTATAACGCTCGGGAAGTCTTTAACGTTTCGAGCCTACGCTCTTCCACAGAAAGGAACACAGAAAGAAACAAGGAGAGAAAATAATGTGTAGTGGCTAGAGAGAGAAACGAAGAGCTTCTCTATGAAAATAATATACAGACCCACACACACATACATGCATACATAACGACGTGCATGATTGTGCATCTCTGTTGTTCGAAAAGTAAGTGGACGGGCATTCCATAGACACATATACACATATATGTTAGTTGTATATAATGCTGTAAATATTTGTGAGTGCACTTATGTATGCAGATAGTGAAATGGGAAATCGACAAGTAGAAAAATTAAGCAGATAAACAAAGAAATAGAGATAGATAGATAGATAGATATATAGATAGATAGATAGATAGATAGATAGATAGATAGATAGATAGATAGATAGATAGATAGATAGATAGATAGATAGATAGATAGATAGATAGATAGATAGAGAAAAGAAAGAGAGAGAGGAGTAGAAGGAAGGGAAAGAGTATAAATGTACAATAAATATACAAATTAATATACGCCTATGCAAAAAATTAGATTGGGCAAAAGCATATACTTTCCAAAGATATTCTAAATACAAAACGATATATACATCAAATGTTGAAAACTATAGAATCGGTGAATGAGAAAACTATGGATATTTAGCTAACAATAAAGAGATATTTTCAATGATACAGAAGTTATATTATAAGGGACATATCAATGATCAAAAAAATTCTGGCACAGAAATTTATATTATGTTTTTTTAATGTCGAATTAGAGGCTGATAAATAATAGAAATACATTTAGAATTGAGGAAATGCCATAAGGTTATATACACTTGGAAAGCAGCATATTTATCTCTGTGTGTATTTGTGTGTATGTGTGTGTTGCCTTTTGTCCGAGGATACATCGTATTTATATACGTGTATGTATATGTGTGTGTACATTTGTACTTGTGCAGATATTTGTGTATGTGTTTGAGAGGTATATTTACGAACACAGACACATACTCACACACACACAGACACCCATACATTTATGTAGAGTTAGAGAAAGTGAGTATGAGAGAGTGGTAAATATACATATATGTAAATAGAGAGGGGGGAAAGGAATAGAATATTAATCGAGGGAGAGAGAGAGAGAGAGAGAGAAAATAATAGTAAAATAAGTTTTTTTAAATAGTTATATGCATATTTGTGTGCTAATGTTTGTGTGCATATCTATGTTGATAAATGGCTATGTAGGCGTGCATATGCGCGAGTTTGGTATGTGGTGTCTTGACTGCGAGCGGATGAAACCTGGTTGCGGAAGGTTAGGGAAGAATGAATGAATGAACGGTAGTATGATCTTCCTAAGAGTGAACATTACTGGCTGCGGTGGGAAGTAAGTCACTGATGTACAGAAGGAATTGTGTGAGGGACAAAATCATAAAAGCAATCATAGAAACCGCGAAGGTATCTTCCAATGGCGATATACTAGCCTTGTGCTTTTTCTTTCCATAGCAAGGAATATCGAACGCTATTCATAACAAGAAAATACCATCGCACAAGTCATACAATGCTTAATCAGGAGCAGTGTTCAATCAGAGCTCTCATGATTATTCTCAAATGTTAAGCCTCACCCTCGCCAAGGATTTCTGCTAACAAAAAGCACTATTTCACTTCATCTCAATGACTGAGTCTTGTCTTCAGGACCAGAAATTACTCCAGTAACTAGCAATTATTCACACACTTCAAAACCTAGGCGGAGCATACTAATTGAATATTATTCTCAGATCTAGGGCCTCGCTATCATTGCACAGTCATATATCCTGTTTCACATCTAGGAAAAGGACAATCCGATTGATATGCATAAAGTTACTCATAGAAATTTTAACCGTGAGACACGTGCAGTATCTTTTCCCTAGCGCCTTTTCTACTGAAACTATAACTTCTGACAATTCTCTCTCCTACTCCTCCTTCTCCTCCTCTTCTCATCTTTGATGTGTAATACTGCAGTATCCGATCTGCCGAACTTCGGAGAACATCTACGTATTGGAGTCCCTTCACCCTCTGCTCATATCTTTCCTATGAATTTTAACTTACAAAGATCCGCGATTAGTCGGGGGAACGATGAGGTCAAGAGGCAATGATTTTTTCTAGAGACCCAGCAAGTAAAAAAGACGTGAGTGTGTGAGTGTATGGCGGTCATCCATCTTCTCTCTCTCTCTCTCTCTCTGTATATATATATATATATATATATATACGAGGGGGGAGATAGATAGATAGATAGATAGATAAAGTGTACATATGTGTACTTGTACATGCATATATATGCAGTCTGGTCAGTGAAGGCGCGTGGCTTACTGGTGAGGTATTCGGCTCAAGATTGTACGGTCGTAAGTTCAATTCCCGGCGATGCGTTGTGTCCTTAAGCAAGACACTTTATTTCACGCTGCTTCAGTCCATTCGGCTGGGAAAAAATGAGTAGTTCCTGTATTTCAAAAGGCTAGCCTTGACACACTCTCGGTCACGCTGATTCTCCCTGAGAACTACGTTAAGGGTACACGTGTCTGTGGAGTGCTCAGCCACTTGCACGTTAATTTCACGAGCAGGCTGTTTTGTTGATAAGATCAACTGGAACCCTCGTCGTCATACCCGATGAAGTGCCAGTAAGAGTAAGACAGTCGTAGCTAAACGTTTTGAACATATGTCTGAAAATCAGAAATTTTATACTAAATGCCCAAAGTTCTATTTAATTTGTAATATATTATTAGTTGGCCAAAATTTTGGAACGTAGTTTTGAAAATTAGAATCGAACCACTGGATCGATCAGTTATCAGATAAGTATATCTCTATGTTGTATATATTTGAAGTATGGAATATATTTAAACTTTAAAAAAAAATTTCTGGGCTTTTGGCTACGTGTGTTTATACGAATGATCAGATAAACTGAGACAGCCGAATATTTTGATAAATATTAAGTCATCCCATAAATAATACGGTTTTTTCAATTGCATGAACTAAAAGTCGGAAGGGCACGGGATAAACTACCTGCATCAACTTGCTATAAAAGCAGTTAATAATTTTTCCTTGTACTTATTCATAGTGCTAGTTTTTGAAGAGTGTAATTCGATTTTAACAGATATTTTTTCAAAGCTGTAGTGGAAGTGACAAAGGAACATATTCGGCATATTTTGAGTTATGGGTTCAACAACGCTACGGAAAGTGCGTGGAATATTAATGCAGTACGTGGGGATCGGACAATAAACGTAAGCCAGTGGTTCCGGAGATTCTGAGCCGGAAAATATAGCCTAGAAGACGAGCCTCGTCCTGGAAGATGTGTAGAGTTTGACCAGGACGTCATACAAACCCTGGTGGAACAAAATCCCATCGTAATTGTTGACGTTATTGTTGGCATTAGCGTTGTGTTAACAACAAACAAGATGAGGACAAATATCCGTCAACAATAAATAATCTAAATAGTGTAAATAATGTAAAGCGATAAATAGGGGGGGTTAGAGGTGTTTTTCTCTAAAAACTGCAGTTTTCAACCGATTATCTCCCTTTTCTCATTCTCTGTTTCTCTTGCTTACATATATTCTCTCTCGCACTGTATAATAGTTCCTCTCTTTTAGTCCGTCTTTTTTTCTTCCTTCTTTCACCCCCTTTCTTTCCTTCTTTTGTTTTCTTTCTTTCTCCCTCTCTCTTTTTTCCTCTATATTGTCTTTTATACATCCAACCACGAGATTTTACATACCAACTCTCTCTCTCTCACACACACACACACGCACACACACACACACACATATATATATATACATATATATATACACACACACACATATATATATATATATTAGGGAGTAAATCCAAACTTACAGGGAACGATTAGATTTAGGATTAAATCTAATTTTATAGTATAAATATATATTATATTAAATTAGAGATAAAACCACTATTAGGCAAATCAAACAGTGAAAATCATAAGCCAATACATAGAAATAAAATTAATTAAAAAATATAAAATATAGAAATATAAAATTCCAAATTAAAATATATAAATTAAAGTTAAAATTTAGAAATTATTTAAATAATTTTAACTTATAAATTTTAAATATATATATATATTTTTATTATTTTATTTTATTTTATTTTATTTATTTATTTTTATAAATTATATAACTATCAAAAAGTATTAAAAGTTTAATATAAGATAATGAGTAAAAACACTACGATCGTTTCATGCCCGTAACCAATTCGAATAACAATAATTTAAATTCAATTAATAATTCGAATTATGGTTACAATCAATCTTCAGGTTAATTGTAATATTTTAATAAATAATCAGAAATATTTAAATAATATTTTTAAGAAATAAATAATATAATAATTTTACTTATAAAAAACTCTATTATCAAACTATAAACTTAACGATTATGATTATATCAAAACATCGATTATAATGTTAAATATTAATTTTAATTTTTAAGTATTAATTTTTCAGGTAAGAAACCCACCAATAATCTAATATCAGTAATAGTCAATATCTAATTACATAAATATTTTACAAAAAACTATTATATTATTAAAAATATAAAATGTAAATAATATATAAATTATCAATGAAAATATATAAATGTATATAAATATTATAATTAACATCTAAAATAATCTCAATAAATAAATATATAAGCACATATAATAAAGACCTATTAATTAATTTTTCATATTTAAAGATGAAATAGCTAATTTCAAAAATACAAACAAACAATCTTAAACGAACGCTATAGCATATTAACTATCTTTATATCTCGTTGGCTAAATAATAACTTTCAGAAATCTTATATTTAAAATACTTAAAGAAATAATCAATTCATAGTTATATAGTATCAAATAAATACTATAAATATATTTATCAATGGGAATAATAAAACTAGCAAATATCAATTTTAAAAAAAACCTCGCTAAACTAAGTATATATTTATATTTAAGATCTTTAAATTTTAATATTTTATAAGTATTATGGTGTAATATTGTTTTTTATGTAAATATCGTTGTTTATGTAATGATCTAATTATCGTAATTTTCTATATAATTATTAGATATTAACTTTAAGTTGATTCGTAAGAATTTACTTAGCGATAGATATGTTGTTTGATAGCAAGTATACGAGTTGTTTAAAGTTATGTTTATGTATATACATGTATTAATAGCATTAATTGTAGTTTTAAATTTCTTATAATTATAATTTTAACTTATATATTGTCTTTTTATATTGATATTTGCTAGTTTTATTATTCCCATTGATAAATATATTTATAGTATTTATTTGATACTATATAACTACGAATTGATTATTTCTTTAAGTATTTTAAATATAAGATTTCTGAAAGTTATTTAGCCAACGAGATATAAAGATAGTTAATATGCTATAGCGTTCGTTTAAGATTGTTTGTTTGTATTTTTGAAATTAGCTATTTCATCTTTAAATATGAAAAATTAATTAATAGGTCTTTATTATATGTGCTTATATATTTATTTATTGAGATTATTTTAGATGTTAATTATAATATTTATATTATAAGTAAACATATATACATAATTTGTTATATGTACATTGAAATATATAACAAAAAAAATGCATTTTACTTGTTCTCAATAGACCATAAGTAAATATCTCTTTCTTATAGAAACGCAAAGGCCTGAAATTTTATGGAAAGAAACAATCGCTTACATCAACCATAGTTTATTTTATTGATCCCAAGAAGAGGAACAAAAGGGTAAAAAAAGGATTAAGCGAAGTAGGATTTGAACTCAGAATAAAACAAACGGGAACAAAAACAGCAACCTTCTAACGATTCAACAAATGCACTGCCCTGGTATAATTGAATGTTATGTTTTAATTAAAGAATCTCGTCTCTGATTTTATATTGGATTCTCTAGATTAAAATAATTTAGTTTTATTTAGAAATGAATTGTAAATTTTAAGTTCTCTTTAATTTTTCTTTTTTAATTCTCTTATTGTCAGCTATTTTATTTTTCCAGCTAATTCCGATGTCAAATATTGCAACGAATTTAAGAAAAGAACCTCTCGATCCTGCTTCAACTTGTCTTCAATAAACAATTTTTATCTCTGGTAGGGATTCAGAAAAGTATTTTAATTTACTGTTATAATTTAATTAAATGCTTCACCCGATACGCATTGATCATTAAGCACATCGGCCATTCCTGTAGCGTACCAGTATTTGTTTTTTGTTTTCTTTTTTTTTTTAGTAGAGGTTGTTTAATAGTTCTTTATTTCTAGAGAAAAGAAGATTCTGAGTGGCCCACCAACAACCTTCTCATAGCGCATCCAATTCAGAGAAAAGGAGAGATAGAGAGAAAGAAAGAAAGAAAGAAAGAAAGAAAGAAAGAAAGAAAGAGGAGAGAGACGGAGAAAAGAGAAAGGTAGAAATAGAGAGGGAGAGAAAGACAGAAGCAAAGTAATGAAAGAATCGAAACCAGTATTTCCAAGGTACTTTATTTATCGACCCTGTAAAGGATGAAGGCAAATTGAGCTCCGTGGGATTTGAACACATTCATTGAAATGCTCCATTTTCACTGTACGTACATTTTTGTTGAAAATTGAAAACTAACCTGAAATTTTTTATCAAATCACATAATAGTATATTTTAATTACAGACATGCACACGCACACAGACACACTCACAAGCACACAAACACACATACATACATATATACATACATATAAATAGTGTGTGTGCGTGCGTGTGTGTGTGTGCCTGCGTGTGTGTGTGTGTGTGTGTGTGTGTGTGTGTGTGTGTGTGTGTGTGTGTGTGTGCGTGTGTGCATGTGTGCGTGTGTGTGTGTGTAAATACACTTGTTTGTTTTTAGATTGACCCTAACTTTGGTAGATTTACCTCAAATTTTCTGCCCGATCCGGTGACAGAAATTAAAACGTGGCCGCCAGTCCATTGAATGGCATTATACCTTCTTCCGGATCCTAACATGCTCAAGATCCAACGATCGGCAGTGAGAGTTATATATAAAACTTTGCGGGTGATGATAAGGGCGTTAGTCTTTTTTGATTTTTCTGGAATGCAGTTGTAACAATCGGCTTAGAAAAGCCATTAGTTGTATATTCGGCTTAGAAAAGCCATTAGTTGTACATTCGGCTTAGAAAAGCCATTAGCAAGAAGTGACTGAACAAGGTGCAGGGCTAAATGAACAACCAAAAAAACAGATTGTTTCCGATACATTCACACAGTATTCTGAACGCAATTTCGCTCAAGAGTCTTCGATAAATTTGAGAGTAATGGTTTGCACGAAAACATTACAGTTAACATCGGGGGAGTACAGTTTGATCGCTGATAAATTGCTTTCATATCATAAACGACCAACATTAATATATCCACATATTTCAGCATGATATATAAAACAGTTTACTTTAACGTGATAAATACTACAGCTTATCTCCATGTATCACTTTATCACTTTCTTCTCCACACACTTAGCGACCACTGTTCTATCCTACATTTTTGATCAATCCTACACTCCCCTTCAGATCGCATATTTTATATACTTTCTCCCAAAATGAAACCGACATAAACACCTCATAATTACTCAACTTTGAATGAATTACTAGTTATGCTTAATAAAATATAACTTATTTACCTAAGTTTTAACATCACCTTCGAAATTGTCACCTTGCACAGCAGTACACCGGTCCCTATGTTCCTGCTACTTTGGGAATCCGGCCTAGAAGTAGTTTTCTGTAAGCGAGTCGAGGACCTTCCGCGATTAGCTCTCGACAACAGCGACCTTTGAGCTGCAATTTCATTTTGAAGAAAAGATGGAAATCCGCAAGTACTAAATCTGGCAAATAGAGCAGGTGCAGAGGCGATACCATGTTGTTTTCGGCGAGAAACTCACGAGTCCGGAGAGCTCGGTGACAGGGGGAATTCTCGGCGTGAATAATCCAATTCTTCGTGCTCGAACGCGTCAAAACGTCACATTAGAACTCTTGATTGATGGTCTGACCCTGGGGGACAAATTCTCGGTACACAATACCACATTTTTAGAGTTGACGCTCGTGGCAGGTCTTACAGATCGCTCATCGTTTTCCAGAAACTTTCTTCCGCTTTTGAAGCGTCCGTGCCAAGCGAAACATTGCGTACGACCCATTGTTTCATCAACGTAATCTTTCCGAAGCATGCTCAGTGTCTTTCTAAGTTTGGGAAAATTTCACATTGACCCTTTGTTCCTGTCCATGACAAAATCTCAGACTACAGCATACACCTGATCACAGAAACACAAATTTCACAACTTGCGAAGTAAACCCAGCAATGTCATTCAGCAAACTGCCTCATGAAGGTCACTACTAGTTCTCACAGTTCTCACATAATACGCCCTCTGTTAGCGTACTACAGAACTAGTCGGGGAACTGCTTGATACCACCCTGACTTCAAAGAAATAGATGAAAAGTTACACATCCCAAATATAGTTGAGACAACCCGAACTCCAACAAAAGAGCTTCTACGTAGTCGCTCCACCAGCTAGAAAGGGTAACTAAATCTCCTTCAAATCTGATCTGAACACGACTAGTATGGTTTGGGCTGTCCTACATATAGAAATAAACAGGTTAGCCATAGCTAAAATGCCTTTGTTCATTGACTTACTTGAGTAGAGCTGACATGTGGCTAAACAACAACAGCTAGAGACAACAAAAGAGCCTCTACCTGATCTGTTCACCTATAAGAAATAGCAGCAAAGTCTTCCTTAAAGTAGACACTACCATATAAAATAAGGATAGATTAGACAACGTAGTAATCCTTGGTATATAAAAAGATAAAATGTCCATGACTGAAAGGCTTTGATCCTACATTTGATTGATTATGATTGATCTAAAAAGTTGCCTTTACGAGTACTGCCGACTTTTAAGGGCCAGTTACCGATGTATAAACTCCCCATCTTGACTGGACGCCGGACTACTCATTTTTGTCCGCTGAGTGAACTAAAGAAACGTCCAATGGAGTGTTTTTTTCTCAAGAACACAACGCGTCACCCTGTTCAGGAATTGAAACCACAATCTTACGATCGTGAGTCTAACACCCTAAGCCACGCACCTCCACATGATTTATCTTAGGATATATAACAACAACCACAACTATATACTTTTTTTAACAACTACGCCGAAATACCCAAACAGAATGTATTTAATCTCATTCTTCTTGGTTAGGCATTCAGTTTATAAGATATGTAACGATCCTTTCATCAGTCTGAAGCATCTAAAGTAAGTACCAGTAATATATCACTGCTATAATGAGTCGACACAATCTATTTTATATTCTCCTTAAAATAATTGACCTTAATGCTTCCGAAAGAAATCGTGGAAGAGGTGAAGAATGGGTAGTGGCGTTAGTGGCTCTTTAAGGAAGTTGACGAACGTGATTGTCATAGGCTAATGTAAGTGACATTATGTGATCATGATCCCAATTATAATACTGCTTAAAAATTTTCCTACCGGAAAGTATATTCAACATTAACCATATTAATGATAATGTTAATGAACAGAGGGAGAATGTGGAGGTGTTTCGAATGGAGAAGTAGAGAACGATGAGCTTACTGTAATTATTTTATCGTAGAAAACAATTGAATTTAAAAGCGATAAAAAATAGTAAAAATGTAAGAAGCAGTAACTATCACCCTCTGCTACACTGAAACGTACACGCACACTCATCAATCAATCAACCAAAAATCTAAACACCCACAACCTCACGTTTAACCAAAATTAATTCCTCGTATGAGATCATATTTTCTATTCATAAAACAGTATTATGTAACAGCTCATGTCTTTATGGCGGCAAAGATAGAAATCTCTCTCAAATGAATGAATGAAACTAAATTGAATCAATAAGAATCAATAATAGCTATGATACCTTAGAATACAATCCTGTGGTTCTAACGTAGTGGTAATTACATTTAATACAAATACAGTGGGATATTGAAGCCAAGAGTGATTTTTCGCATTAGATATCATAATCATGGATGACTCATTGATTAGAGAGCAATAAATTACCTTCTTTCTTCTGCACATTTCTTCTTTCCAATTACATTGATATATCTCTCCTTCTTTACTTCTTTTATCTTTTTCTCTCCGTTCTCTGTCTTCTGAAACTGCTGCTGTTTATAAAAGTTAAAATAACAGAGAACAAGTCCTCTGGCAATATAATTTTCTGACTCAATTTTGCTGAAAATTTGGCACACCAAATATATTGGCAGTAAATACCAGAAAGAAATGTTTTCTTCCTTCAATATTACAGTGGTTACTCTAAAGGTCGTGTACCTGAATGCGAAGCATTTGATTTTGACTAAAGGAAAAATCGTCGAAGCCTCTATCATCTCCAACTCTCTTAATTGATTTTATTGAAACTCCCACTGACCTTTCAGTCATATAAAGCTCGCCCATTTTGCTTGGCATTGTAGTACTGGTTCGGAAGTGTTTGATGACCGCGAGGTGTTCTGAAACACAATTCAACACTATCGGTATGGCCTGTGTTAAACAAGAAAAGAAAGTAATGTACGGTGAATTTAGAGGATAATCTAAAATATTATGTGAATTGTAATAACATCGATGAAATTAAGATAAATAACCAACTTGTGAAAGAAGTTGAATTTGTACGGTTAGTGCAGAAAAAGACCTGATATCCCGAGTCATACTGATGATTCTTTACGTAAATATCAATTGCTAAAACTTGCAAAACTTTAAAAATATGACGGGGGTAGATCTTTGTCTTTCTATTTTTTAAAGAATTTTGTTAATCATGGATTAAACGGTTTGCCATGAATTACTTATTTTTTCACTTTCAACATAATTACCCATAGGTAAGTATCTATATAGTTTATGCGAGAATTGTAATTCTAAAACAATCATGTTTTTTTAAAGACTAGTCTTTACACTTAATGAGACAACTTACGTGATACTCTCTCTTTTACTCTCTTTTACTTGTTTCGGTCATTTGACTGTGGCCACGCTGGAGCATCGCCTTTAGTCGAGCAAATTGACCCTAGGACTTATTCTTTGTAAGCCTAGTACTTATTCTATCGGTCTCTTTTGCCGAGCCGATAAGTTACGAGAATGTAAACACACCAGCATCGGTTGTCAAGCGATGTTGGGGGACAAACACAGACACACAAACACACACACACACACACACACACACACACACACACACACACACATACATATATATATATACATATACATATATACGACAGGCTTTTTTCAGTTTCCGTTTACCAAATATATATTCTAGTTTGATGTTTCACACCATTTATCTTACAATTTCACTTTTCAAAGGCATAAGTATTATATCATAATATTTTATTTATTTTGGAAAATTTCTCTCTATACGACAGCAAAAATGATTAACAATGAAACAGACTTTAAGCAACCGTTTCATTTGCGGTGAGTTACTAAAGAATAGGAAAAATGATATCGTGAAAGGCTCTTCACTAAAAACAATAAGATTATATACCTCTCCAAGAAACAAGATGGAAGAGAGTGTCACTCAACAAAGGCCAAATGAAAGAAACTAAAAGAGTAGAACCTTTCTTTTAAAGGGGGATACGACAACAGTAAAAGGATGAGATTTGATGGAAAACGAAACATTCGGTTACTAACCTACAGAGAAAGAAGAAGGAAAGAGGGTTAGATATAAGAGCACCCTTGAAAATATGTATAGAATAAGGATAAAGTAGCAATTTTCTAACGACAGTGAAGAATTGAACTTTTTAACTGTCAAAAAAAGATCATCATTGTTGCTTATAAACTCGATCATGGGGGAAAAGAATACCAATAGAGGTAAAACCCACCTTCTTGCTGTGACCGCAGTATTCCATGGATGGGTGAGTGAGACACTTAATAAAATAAAGAATAGATAATGATGAGCTTGAACCGACCTTGTGAGTTCCTCAAGCGAGTAATACAATAAAGCTCAATTTTGCTATAAATTAATGTCACCAACCACTGAACATTCGAATTTATCTAATGTTTCCTAATCTATTTTTACTGGTCTGTTGTTTACGACTCTTACTATGCTTACTGCTGTATAATTTCTCTTTATCTATCGCTTTTGTCTTTTACTTATTCCAGTTATTAGGCAGCAGCAATGCTGGAGCATCACCTTGAAGGGTTCTAATCAAACAAATACTTATTTTCAAAGTACTTCATTTTAAAACCTGACAATTATTTATTCAGTTGTTTTCATATGTCAAACGCGGGCTTAAGCAAACTAATATTGTTTGTCAAGTGGTGATGGGGAAAAATACAGACAGACATACGGACACGGACACACATATATATCACCGTGATCACCGTGATCGACCAGGCTATCAGATGTTGCTACACATCGCTGGTCACAATGCGCTTCGCATTGTTTTAGCCTTCAAATGACGCCACCCCGCTGACTAAGCGAGCAGGCCAACAGAAGAAAGAATGAGAGAAAGTTGTGGCGAAAGAATACAGCAGGGATCGGTACCAACCCCTGCCGAAGCATCGTGGAGCTTTTTAGGTGTTTTCGCTCAATAAACACTCACAACGCCCGGTCTGGGAATCGAAACCGCGATCCTACGACCGCTGCTCTAACCACTAGGCCATTGCGCCTCCACACGCACACACACACACACACACACACACACACCACACACACACACACACACACACACACACACACACATATATATATATATACATATATATATATATATATATATATATATATACATATATATATGGAAGCGCAATGGCCCAGTAGTTAGGGAAGCGGACTCGCGGTTTCGATTCCCATACCGGGCGTTGTGAGTGTTTATTGAGCGAAAACACCTAAAGCTCCACGAGGCTCCGGCAGGGGGTGGTGGCGAACCCTGCCTGTATTCTTTCGCCACAACTTTCTCTCACTCTTTCTTCTATTGGCCTGCTCGCTTAGCCAGCGGAGTGGCGTAACTTGAAGGCTAAAACAATGCAAAGCGCATTGTGACCAGCGATGTGTAGCAACATCTGATAGTCTGGTCGGTCACGGTGATCACGGTGATATATATATATATATATATAATATATATATATATATATATATATATATATATATATATATATTATATATATATACATCTGTAAATATAAAATGTGACAATTATTCGGTAGCCATGATAAAACTCCGAGTTTCGGATGTCGGGGCAAAAACCCACGCTGGCATCTCTTCAGTTATCGGGCCATCGAAAAAAATGCTATGAAAATTACCGTTAAAACAAAGGGATATTACTGTGTGGTTGACCGTTATTAAGACAAAAGAGCTATTAGAATGACCGTAAGGGTGGGAGTAAAAGTGTTTATAGCAATCGCGTAAGCGTGCATATCCATGCATACACATGCGCTCGCACACCCACGTACATGCTCATCCATCCTCACTTGAAACACATGCTCACCCACACATTCGCCAAAAAATATATACATACACGCATACACGCTCGCACACATGAACACGGGCACAAAAAAGGTTCAGACACACGTCTATATACGCACATGCACAAGAAACAAAAACACAGAGCTAAAGGCAAAATACAGAAAAATGTGTAAACATAGTGTAAAAAATTAGCAATAAGAGTAAAACACGTCTATATACGCACATACTGGCATGCACGCACACACACGTCTAATATACCCACTAATGACACGGTTTCGACGAAGAAATACGTGGGCCTTACAGAGGGTAATTTCAAGGCCAGGTTCAATAATCACACCTTGAGCTTCAGGTACCGGGATAAAAGGAAAATGACCAAATTATCCAGTCATGTATGGTCCTTAAAAGATAAAGGTGTCAGTTACAACATCTATTGGAAAATCTTAGCCATGTGTAAGCCCTACACCAACGGCAGTGGAAAGTGCGGTCTTTGTGATATGGAAAGATGGATCATCTGGAAAAGCAGCTTAGATCCCGCCACATGTCTAAATTCAAGAACTGAACTTTTCGGGTCATGACGAGAGGTGGCTAAATATTTGTTGTTTTTGGTCCCCCACCCCTACCCCGATATTACAGATATCTATATTGTATCCACATACAAGCTTTTTATCTCCCTACACTATTTACTTACCTTTCTTATATATATTATATATATATATATATATATACACATTTATAGAGACAGTGGTCTTATAGTTTTATTGCTAATATATTTTTTTACTCATAATTCTTTTTTACACATAATTTTTCTGTATTCTACATTCCACTCTGCATTTTTCCTGTGTGTATATAGACGTATATATGGAATTTTTGCGCGCGCATGTAGATGTGTGCGTATGTGCGGGTATGTGTGTATATATAAACGTGTGTTTATGCGTGCATGCCAGTATGTGCGTATATAGACGGGTTTTACTCTTATTGCTTATTTTTTACACTTTTTTACACAGTTTTCTGTATTTTGCCTTTAGCCCTGTTTTTCCTTGTGCATGTGCGTATATATACGTGTTTATGAACCTTTCTTGCGCGCGCGTGCGTGCGCGCGAGCGTGCGCGCGAGCGTGTATGCGGGTATGTATATATTTTTTGACGAATGTGTGGGTGAGCATGTGTGTGTTTCAAGTGAGGGTGGATGAGTATATACATAAAGGCACATGCACGTGGGTATGCGGGCGCGCATGTGTATGTATGGATATGCACGCTTACGCGATTGCTATAAACATTTTTACTCCCTTACCCTTACTCCCTCCCCTTACTTAGTAGTCATTCTAATAGCTCTTTTGTCTTAATAACGGTCAACCACACAGTAATTTCCCTTTGTTTTAACGGTAATTTTCATAGCATTTTTTTCGATGGCCCGATTACTGAAGAGATGCCGGCGTGGGTTTCCGCCCCGACATCCGAAATTCGGAGTTTTATCATGGCTACCGAATAATTGTCACACATATTTACAGATAAATTCCTCTATTTACATAATATCAAGATCTCTTTCATTCTTTTGTTGTCTTGCCATTTCTATCAATATATATATATATATATATACAACTACACAAAAAGACCGCCACTCCTGCTACCATACTACTGAATTATTCCAACAACATTAAGCGACATAAAGTTCACTCACACATACACATATAAAGAGTCAAAGCTACACACACAGAGCACATAGACATACATACGCACACAAACACACACACAGAGGCTTGCACGCACGCACGTACCCACACATTCACACACATACCTCCTTCTCTTACACTCTCCTGTCTTGAAAAGAACTTTTTCTTCACCTATTCCCTTCCGGTCATTTCAAAATGTAACCACATGTGAATCGTTGGCGATTTACTTTCTCCGTCTTCCTTTTCTATTGGACTTTCCTCTGTTTCTGAAGAAGAGCTCTGCTTGAAACGTTAAACCATCTTTCTTTCCTTCCCTGAACGTCTGCTAATACTTTACATGTACCAGGTCCTCGCGCTGTTGTGTTTTTTTGTGTTTGTTGTTCTGTTTTGGATTTACTATATATATACGACTCACTTATCTCAGTTTTCCTCTATCAAATCTACTCACAAGGCTTTAGTAGGCCTGGTCTATAGTAGAAGATACCCAAGGTGCCACACATTGGTCTGGACCCGGAACTCTGTAACTGGGAGCCAAACTACTTAGCCCACAGCCACACCTTTACTGATTTATTATGTTTATTGATTTTGCAATGTTTACATATATTTACTATTTCATATTTATTGATCTATTGTGTCTGTTGATTTATGTTCATTGATTTTGTTTGGCGTATTACCACAAACTAATCACACAGATAAAAGAGAAAGCAATGACATTCTTAAAGCTTTTTGACTTTCTCATAAATGTTAAAAAAAACAAAAATGGCTTTAACTGAGTATCGAAACCCAGTTGTAGTTTCAGCTTGTGATTCAGTTTATTTGAAATTGTGTTTGGTGGTGACGATGATGTTTAGCTGTCAGGTCATCTCTTTGCTAGTAGACAACTGATCAAAAGCATTCGTCAATGCTGACATTTTGTATGTCTAGGACATTGACCAGTTTCTCCTTCATTCTTTGTTGTGGTAATATGTGATGCGAAGGATTGACTACTATATCTAATATATCGAGCGACCACGTAGTGGCTTTCGTTCGTTGGCTTGACTCATCTGACATTTATCTCTGCAGCAATATGCTCAATTAGAAGCTCAGCGAAGAAAACAAAATAATGAATTTTATAAATCTGAAGCACTTATAATATAACTCTTAGAACACCCAATATATTTCAATTATAACCACCCATATGGCATACCATTTTTAAACTACTTAGCCATAATTTATAAAGAAACAACATTTGCTTCTTCTGATAAATAGCAGTTTAAGGAAATAGAAGAGCTCTTCTCGTCATTGAAATGCTTTATTTGTGAATACAAGCAAACTCATGCAACAATGTTTATAAATGGTACGAATTTGTTTTAATATTAGTAATTTGTCGTTTAAGCAAATAGTTTGAAGTAGCATTTCCTTGTCCGAGCATAGAATAAAAATATTACATTCTCTTTCGTTAAATACTCGAAGCAAAATAAATATCTATTCAAGCAGATTGTAAAGACGAACTGTGTTGAATAACAATGGGGTGGGGAACATAGCTCGCTACCCGAAGAAATATTATTCATTGTAGGAAAACGAAGAATATTTTTCTCCTAGACTATTTTGTCTTCTGGGTATCTCCACCAGCAACTTCTAACCTCGATGCAGATGTGCTGAAGGTGGAGTGCAGCACCAAATGATTTATCGTAAGCTTCACTACATAACTTTAGGTTCACATTTTCGCCGGAGACGGGGACAGATTCCTAACTTTTTGAATATCTGACTTATTACTGTTGCTTCACAAAAATATGTCTTATATAAGACACCCCTAAATGAAATATAGATTGTTAATATTTGTTCTTCCATATATATATATATATATATATATATATTATATATATATATATATATATATATATATTATAAAATCCGTTCTGTCTGTGTGTGTGTGTGTGTCTTCTAGGATCTCGGGCATCCTCCATCCGATTGTACTCAAATTTGATTTGTAGATACCGACGGTATCAGGGCGTGTATAAGTCTTGAAAAAATTACAAAAATCGATTCCAGGTGAGAATGCGATCGATAAAGCCGTGGGAACAGGCATTTGTACGAGCAAGTACATCAGCTGTTGCCACTAGCTTTTCCATGCCCTTGAACATCCCGTAAAGTAAGTTAGCTTAAAATTAGTTACTAAGTTCCCTAGGTTATTGCTTTTCATCAAAAATCGCCCAAAGTTGATTTCCTACATATTTTATCGGATAAACTTATTATTGTCCCAGGTACGTTCTCATAAATTCATCATGCTTTTCCATCTAGATTTACCTCCAGCTAACCCATTTGCATGCATCGTTTTTGTCCTGCTTTTTTTCTGTCAACATGTACATAACTGCACCTTCCATTTTTTGTTGTTTTTGTACTGCTTAAAGGCACGTTTCTTTCCTGCCAAGCTTGCTGTTTAAACCATGTTTGTGTTTTCCCAGTCAACAGCATTATCATTACTGGTACTTTAAACTCTTCGGTTGCATATTTGTGTGAATAAAATCGTTTTTCTTTGGAATAGAAAAGAAGTCTATCTTTATTTCTTCTTTTGCTGGTGTCTCAATTTGGGGCCTGAAATTTGGGGGGAGGGAACTAGTCGATTACATCGATTTCAGTGCGTAACTGGTGGTTAATGTATCGACTCCGAAAGGGTGAAAAGCAAAGTCAACCTCGGTGGAATTTGAACTCAGAACGTAAGGGAGGACGAAATGCTGGTAAGCATTTTATCTGACGCGGTAACGTTTCTGCCAACAACTCGCCGCCTTGATGATGATGATGATGATAATAAATAATAATAACAATAATAATAATAATAATAATAATAATATAATAATAATAATAATAATAATAATAATAATAATAATAATAATAATAATAATCCTTTCTACTAAAGGTCTGAAATTTGGGGGGAGGGATCTAGTCGATTAAATCGACCCCAGTGCGTAACTGGTACTTATTTTATCGACCCCGAAAGGATGAAAAGCAAAGTCGACCTTGGTGGAATTTGAACTCAGAACATAGCGGCAGACAAAATACCTATTTCTTTACTACCCACAAGGGGCTAAACACAGAGAGGACAAACAAGGACAGACAAACGGATTAAGTCGATTATATTGATCCCAGTGTGTAACTGGTACTTAATTTATCAATCCCGAAAGGATGAAAGGCAAAGTCGACCTCGGTGGAATTTGAACTCAGAACGTAACGGCAGACGAAATACGGCTACGCATTTCACCCGGCGTGCTAACGTTTCTGCCAGCTCACCGCCTTAACAATAATAACAATACTCCTTTCTATTATAGGCACAAGGCTTGAAATTTGGGGGGAGGGGATAGTTGATTACATCGACCCCAGTACTTAACTGGTATTTAATTTATCGACCCCTAAAGGATGAAAAGTAAAGTAGACCTCGGTGGAATTTGAACTCAGATCGTAGCGATGGGCGAAATACCTCTAAGCATTTCGTCCAGTGCGCTAACAATTCTGCCAGCTAGCCACCTTAACAACAACAATAACAACACAAGAATAATAGTAATCCTTTCTACTATAGGCACCAGGCTTGGATTTTGTGGGGAAAGGGATTGTTGATTACCTTGATCCCAGTGTTTCACTCTTACTCAACTTATCGACCCCAAAAGCATGAAAGGCAAGATCGATCTCGGCGGAATTTAAACTCAGAACGTAACGGACTAGCGAATTACCGCTGAGAATTTCGTCCAGCGTGCTAACGATTCTGCCAGCTCACCGCCTTAACAACAAGAAGAAGAAGAACGGAGACGTAAACATACAAACACCGGTTATCAAGCGGTGGTGGGATACAAACAACGCGCGCGCACACATATGACGTATATATGCATATATAAATATGGTTACAAAATTCGCACCTTCATATGCCAACCTGGTGATGGGTTTCCTGGAGAACAAACTATACGATGAAATAGGGAACGTCTTCGAACACGACTTCAGAGAAGACACCAAGAAAAAGTGGAAACGCTACCTCGGTGACTGCTTCATCTTTTGGAACAGATCAGAAGAAGACCTACGAACATTCCACAACATCCTCAATACGCTGCACCCATCTATCAACTTCACAATAGATACCAGCCACAGCGAACTTCCCTTCCTAGACATCAACATCAAAATACACAACTCCATTGTCACAACAGACATCCACTACAAAAAAACTGACACACACCAAAATTTAAATTTCCACTCCTGCCACCCATCCCACACAAAAAGAAACATCCCATATAGTATGGCAAGACGAATATGTAGCATAGTAACTGATTCACAAATACGACTAATAAGACTAGATGAACTTAAAAACTTCCTCCTAGAGTAAAAATACCCCCTTAAACTAATAGAAAATGGAATCACAAGAGCATTGAAACTAGACATCGCACAACTCAGGACACCCAAAACAAAAAACAAAGAAAACATTATCCCTTTTATAAACACGCACAACCCTGGAGTTACCAACATGTTCCAAATCATACATTCAAACCTACCAATAGCCTTACAAAGTCCCAAAATGAAAAACATATTAAACAAGTATAGCATAAAAAACAGTAGACGACAGGACAAAAACCTAAAGAAACACCTAACAAGAGCGAAATTCTCTTCAGAAACTAAAACGGAAGTCTTTGCAAAAGAGTGCGGAGATGGTAGATGTGGGATCTGCAGCAACCCCACCTACAAATGCATAGAGGGAAACAGTGAGATGAGATTTAAAAGTGGTTACGTATTCAAAGTAAATGCAGATATGAACTGCAAGACGCAGAACGTTATATACTGCATAACCTGCCCCACGTGCAAGGAGGATTACATAGGAGAAACTGGTAATTCTTTGTGCCAGCGAGCCAGGATTCACCGACAACATGTTCGGCAGGAAGAACTACGCAAGATACCACTAAGTACACACCTAGCTACGTGTGGAGAAGGAAAGTTTAAGATCTTTCCCTTCTACAAATGTCCGAAGAACGACACCTCTTTCAGGAGGAATATGGAAAAATATTTCATAGCTAAGTTCTCCCCAAAATTAAATGGCTTAAATTTTACTCATCATACATTGAAGGACAAATCTTTCGATTTACAATATAATATAGTAGAACATTTAGTATATGTGTGTATATATATATTACCTGTTATATACATTATATTATTTTTGTAATTTACTTAATCTTTACTTTTTAATTGTCATTTTAATTTTAACTTTCCTATGATATGCAATTTTCAAGATGGTGTAATTTGATTGTTCATTTTGAATCGATAAAAGGTGTTTTTTTCTAATATTTCATGTATAAGCATGTATATATATATATATATATATATATATATATATAGTGACATTGAAGGACATATCTTTCTATTTACAATTTAATATAGTAGAACATTTAGTATATGTATGTATATGTATATATGTGTGTGTGTATATATATATTGCCTGTTATATACATTATATTATTTTTGTAATTTACTTAATCTTTACTTTTTAATTGTCAATTTTAATTTTAACTTTCCTATGATATGCAATTTTCAAGATGGTTTAATTTAATGGTTCATTTTGAATCGATAAAAGGTGTTTTTTTCTAATATTTCATGTATAAGCATGTATATATATATAGTGGTATAAATATCAATACAATTTTTCCCCTTCCCCCCTTTTTTCTCTCTTCCCTTCTCCAAACTCACAGACACCCACACACGCACACACACACACACACTCACACACACACAGACACACACACACACCTCCACAAAACTATCATAAAAAGTGGAAAGAATTCTTAAACCCAAAAAAGCATTTGACCATTAAACACACACACACTCTCTCACAATGATAAAAGGAAATATAATTTATGGCCTGCCTCCCCGTCACCATACACTCAGTGACACTGTAAAGTGGTCAAAACTGAAATTCTTTCTTTTTTTCCTTGGAGTCAATATTCTGTCCAGCAGACCAAAACAATTCTTTTCTTCTTCTTCCCTCTCCCTTCCCCTCTTTCTCTTTAGCACTCATCCCAGATACAAAAACACACACACACACGCACACACACATACACACATGTTCTCTATCTCACTTTCTCCTCATCCATCACCCTCTTGTACTGTCTTATATTCCTCCCCACCACTACAAAACTCTATAAAATCTCCTCACACAGGAACTTAGTTTGATTTGAAAACCCCACTAGAATGGTAGAAAGCGCTATTGATCTAAGTGATATAATATATATATAAAAAATGTAATATACAAGTAAATATCTGTAAATATAAACCATCCGATCTTCTGAGTACCTCATTTCTTCTAATGTATAATACCTGTACTTCATCTCCAAACCTTCCAGTATATATATATATGTATATAATAGTTATCGCCATACTAATATGGCATTCTTATAAAAATAAGAAAAAAGCTGTCCGCTTATTAGCTCCATGAGGCCATCGCCTTAAGTTAGCTATTTGATACACAAACTGTATCCATATAACCTTCGAACAAGGGAGGTCAGTCGCTCCACACTACTTGACCGGCAGCTACAGACGCGTTTCGGGGTATTGCCCCTTTTCAATGCAGCGTAGCCAGCCAGTAGGTGTCGCTTCCGACAATCTCTGTTCGATGGTTTTATTTACCTAGTTTCGGTGGAATACATCCACTTGTTTTCAATAATATAAATATTAAAATTCCACCGAAACTAGGTAAATAAAACCATCGAACAGAGATTGTCGGAAGCGACACCTACTGGCTGGCTACGCTGCATTGAAAAGGGGCAATACCCCGAAACGCGTCTGTAGCTGCCGGTCAAGTAGTGTGGAGCGACTGACCTCCCTTGTTCGAAGGTTATATGGATACGTTTGTGTATCAAATAGCTAACTTAAGGCGATGGCCTCATGGGCTAATAAGCGGACAGCTTTTTTCTTATTTTTATAAGAATGCCATATTAGTATGGCGATAACTATTATTTTCCGGGAACGCTGCCGCTGTTCTCTTGAGAGACTTAGTTATTTTTATATATTTATAGTATTGAAAACAGTGGATGTATTCGACCGAAACTAGGTAAATAAAACCATCGAACAGAGATTGTCGGAAGCGACACCTACTGGCTGCTACGCTGCATTGAAAAGGGGCAATACCCCGAAACGCGTCTGTAGCTGCCGGTCAAGTAGTGTGGAGCGACTGACCTCCCTTGTTCGAAGGTTATATGGATACAGTTTGTGTATCAAATAGCTAACTTAGGCGTGGCTCATGGAGCTAATAAGCGGACAGCTTTTTTCTTATTTTTATAAGAATGCCATATTAGTATGGCGATAACTATTATTTCCCGGAACGCTGCCGCTGTTCTCTTTTAGAGAGACTTAGTTATTTTAATATTTATATATTGAAAACAAGTGGATGTATTCGACCGAAACTAGGTAAAAAAACCATCGAACAGAGATTGTCGGAAGCGACACCTACTGGCTGGCTACGCTGCATTGAAAAGGGGCAATACCCCGAAACGCGTCTGTAGCTGCCGGTCAAGTAGTGTGGAGCGACTGACCTCCCTGTTCGAAGGTTATATGGATACAGTTTGTGTATCAAATAGCTAACTTAAGGCGATGGCCTCATGGAGCTAATAAGCGGACAGCTTTTTTCTATTTTTATAAGAATGCCATATTAGTATGGCGATAACTATTATTTTCCGGGAACGCTGCCGCTGTTCTCTTTTAGAGAGACTTAGTTATTTTAATATTTATATATATGTATGTATATATATATATATATATATATATATATATATATATATATATGTGTGTTGTGTGTGGTGTGTGTTGTGGTGTGTTTGTGTTGTTGTGTGTATACGACGGACTTCTTTAGTTTCCGCCAACCAGATCCACTCACACGGCTTCGGTCGACTCGAGTTTTATAGTAGAAGACACTTTTCTATGGTCTCACATAGCGGGACTGAACCTGGAACCATGTGGTCGTGAAGGACACTTCTTACCGCATAATCACGCCTTAAATATTCATTAATAAAATGTTTCCTATTTCATTTATGGATACATTTGCGAAAAATTAGAGATGTTAGTTAACGTTAGCGCTTAAAGTAGATTCAGTTGTTTTAAAAATATGTTGGGTCTTCCTCAGTCGATCTAAGGGAAAGAAAGAAAGAAAGGAAAGAAGGAAGGAAGGAAGGAAGGAAGGAAGGAGGGAAGGAAACATTAAGAATCGCAAAGACCTATATCTACAGTATTATTTGAAGAATGATATTTAAGATTTGGAATTCCTTAAGAATAGTTGATTGACAGAAAATTTTCATAACACTAAACTGAGACAGTTTAATTGTGATACAGTAATCACTCCCCATATCGCGTTTCACCTATCGGGCCCTCAGAACATCGCGGGTTTTTCTGACTCCTCAGCATATCGCGGGTTTCTGCGGCCGATAGGTATTTATATATATCTTTAGATTTTAATTATGGTAAAATAAGCATTTTCACGCCTAAAAATTAATAAAGTAATAAATAAAAATACAGTACAGTACTGCACTGTATAACACATTAATTAAAATATATTAAAAGAAAATACGTAGTGTACCGTAGATGAGTAAACAAAGAATCGCACATCCTGTATGGAAAACGAAACTTGGGGGGCAAATACAGAGAAGACACGGATACTCCTAAGAGTTTGGGGAGAGTTTATAAAAGCTTAAAGATATAAAAATAATAAAATAAATATATACACATTATAAAATTAATAAAAAAATATACAGCACAGTACTGTTTCTACTTCGCGGATTTTCACCTATTGCGGTAGGTTTTGGAACGTAGCACCCGCAATAGTCGAGGGATTACTGTATTTGGGTCTTGTTGCCTGCTGAACGTGCATACTGTAGCAAAATATCAAAGATCGATAAAAATAAAAACCTGGATAGTATGAGTTGCTAACCTTAGCAGTCTCATTTAAGCAATGAGGACGGCTCTTAAGAAAGAATGAAATATCGTATTTGACGGCGAATAAGACACACTCTCGCATAAGATACATACCGGCTTTACAAGAATATTTTGTGGAAAAAATAAATTTATTATGTTTAATCATACACTCGTGCATTCAGTATCCCATTCGTCATAGGAATTAAACGCATTGCAAGTTTTTGTTACGCGCGTCTTACACGCCGGAATATATAGTAACATTTTAATGAGTACCACCTCGGATAATTTATAATCTTAATTACAATATATCGATGGAAGAATTGCATATTTTAGATATTATAGTTATGTCTGTTGCTGGTGCAGAGTATTGGGAAAGATTTTATTGATTATAATTTTCGTGACATTGGTGTGCGTTTTGCGTTTCTCTTTCTGTTAAGAAGATGCCAAATGGCTGTAAATAACATATGTTACCCACATAGGAGGGATTAAACCTAGCACTTTATGCTAACGAACTATCACGAAGGTGAGCTTTGCCATTTATGCTGCTTCATGTAAGTAGACAGAAATCAGTTGGGATAGGTTAATATTAGGATCATAAGCATAGTGATTGCATATCAAGATTTATCACTACGGCTAAGAACCTGATTGTTTTCTCTCAATATTTCATAGAACCTACAGGCTATGGATTCGTTAAAACGTTGAATAAAATGCTTTGTTAGTGTTTTGCTAAGAGATTGTTACTTCTGATTTCAATTCATTCTGAGGTCAATACTGCATCATCCTCGGGTTCCATAAAATAAAGTTCCAATTAAATAATGGATGGAATTCAATTGACAGAACTCTCTTCCCCACCACCTGAAACCTGGGATATTTCGCATCCTCTTTCTCTCTTTTTCTCTTTCTCTCTCTCTCTCTCTCTCTCTCTCTCTCTCTCATTCACGAACTTCTTCCCATTTCTATTTAAGCTTCCCTTTAGCCTTCTTTTTCCAATTTGTTTCTTGTTAATCTTAAAGTATGTTGGCTAAGTAAAAACCATGTTCTCTCATCGATTGACATATTTGTTGTGGTTTTTATTGTTGTTGTATGTTTCAGGGATCACATACCAATATCCGAACCAATTTGAACCCTTTCCGAGGTGTTTCAACGATACCCTCCACATTCTTGCAGCATAGAATAAACTGAACTTAGGACCAGAGTCAACCTTACACTCTCTTCTGTAGCTTGAGCTGCTAAGGACAGCAGGAAAACTAAGCCGCCTCCTCTTGGTCCATTTTTAAGATAAATGAAAGGAAGAACGTTCAATGCTGTATATGTTTGAGCTTTTCTTTAAAACTGAACATCTGTTTTTAGAGAAAATAAGGGCAATTAATTCGGCTTATGTTGGTTTCCTTTGACTCACAGACATCACTGAAATTCTCATTCGTCTCATTTACCTGACAATATAATGCATGTCTCTATCAGTCCCGACGATGAGCGGTCGATTGATCGATCAATCAAATTCTTATTCGTGGAATTAAGGTGTAAGTGATTGAGTATTACATAGATATGAATATCTGAATGTAAATATGATTCGGTTTGTTTTCTCCAACTGCTCCTATGCTTTTATAGTTTCATCAGTCTACAGACTTGAACTAGTCGTTTTTTTCCACTCTGAAAGGATAAACAGTAAAGGAGACCTTGGCAGAATATGTACCCAGAGTGCGGAGTGTCAGAAATGTAATCCGAAGCATTCTATCCGAAAAGGTTAACAACGCTACGAATTCGTTGAGTGGCTGTGTGGTAAGTAGCTTGCTTACCAACCACATGGTCCCGGGTTCAGTCCCACTGCGTGGCATCTTGGGCAAGTGTCTTCTACTATAGCCTCGGGCCGACCAAAGCTTGTGAGTGGATTTGGAAGACGGAAACTGAAAGAAGCCCGTCGTATATATATATATATATATATATATATATATTATATATATATATATATGTGTGTGTGTGTGTGGTGTGTGTGTGTGTGTGTGTGTGTGTTTGTATATATATGTTTGTGTGTCTGTGTTTGTCCCCAACATCACTTGACAACCGATGCTGGTGTGTTTACGTCCCCGTAACCTAGCGATTCGGCAAGAGAGACCGATAGAATAAGTACAAAGCTTCCAAAGAATAAGTCCTGGGGTCGATTTGCTCGACTAAAGGCGGTGCTCCAGCATGACCGCAGTCAAATGACTGAAACAAGTAAAAGAGTAAAAGAGACACAATCATTGACACAATCCTACACACACACACACACACACACACACACACAACTTAACTCACATTGTGACCGTTCTGATCATATTTATACTGATTCTCTACAGTATCAAAAATAAAAGCATGATTCCAATTCTCCAGGAAGCTTCTAGATTATCGACTTTCCTTTCACTCTGTTCTCTATCTTAACTGATATAGCATTTAGGGTTTCTCCTTTTGGATTAATATACTTTATTTAAGAGCATGTATTAAGTGGGAGCAATTTCATGTCTATTTCACAATCATTCTTTAAATCTATTTATCTTTCTATTAATCTGATAGCTTATCTTCCCCCCCCCACCTTCTCATTCAATGTCTCTTCCTCTCTCTCTCTCATTCTCTTTCGCTCTTCCTCTCTCTCTCTCTCTCCCTCTCCCTCTCTCTGATTCTGTCTTTCTGTGTGTAAATATATTATCACTCACTAATCACCATCATCATAACCACATTAGTTTCAATCCTCTTCGTCACTATCTCTATTCCCATTAGTGCCACAATCATCTCCATCGCTCCCTTTACTATACATACAGTTGTGTGTGTGTGTAGGTGAGCGTGTGTGTATGTGTGTGTGTGTTTTTGTGCGTGTATACACACAAATATATATGTGTAAGAGAGAGTGAAGGACGGTGTATACTTATACAAATATATATAATATATATATATATATATATATATATATATATATATATATATATATATATATATACAGAAAAATTCTATAATTATGGGTATAATTATAATTAGGGTTCAGCAAAAATTTGCTTCACCACATACCGAAATTTAGAAATAGCAGTTAAAACTACTATTTCACTACCATAAGAAAGTAGTTTTTAACTGCTATTTCTAAATTTTTGTATGTGGTGAAACAACATTTTGCTGAACCCTAATCATAATTATACTCATAATTATAGAATTTTTGTATAAGTTTACCGATAATGGTTCTTTTAACATACCTAACAACTTGGTTAAATTATTAATTAATAATTAGTTAATTAAAATTACCCTTTATTATTATTATTATTATTATTATTATTATTATTATTATTATTATTATTATTATTATTATTATTATTATTATTATTATTATATGTGCATACATTCACTTAAATTGCCCTAATTTTCAAAAATGACTTCAAAGATTATTGTGTGCACTTCATCTGGTGATGTGAATAATCGAACTTAGGTTGCGAGATAGCAGAGTCGTTAGCAAGCCAGGCAAAATGCTTAGCGTCATTTCGTACGTCTTTACGTTCTGTGTTCAAATTCCAGTGCTGTTGACTTTGCCTTTCAACCATTTGGGGGTGGATAAAATAAGTTCTAAGTCCAAATTCCGCCGAGATTGACTTTGCCTGTTATGGTGGATAAAATAACTACCAGTTGATCACTGGAGTCGATCCAATCGACTTGCCCCTTTTCCCAATATCACTGGACTTGTGCCAAAATTTGAAGCCATTATTAGTGGTGGAAATGTTGTTTTGACATCCCATATTATGTCGATGCATTTGAATTATGTCCAAAAATGTACTTCATTTTGTTGAATCATAGCAGAGGTGGAGCATTACAAGAGAAGTGACAGTTAAAAAAATTTTGTACCCACATTAACAAAACGTAATTCCTCTTTTTTACAATACATATTTTTAACATTATTGAGCCGCGGCTGTCAGCGGAGAAGACTGAAGTGAAAGTATTTATTTAATACAGGGCTTAGGGAAAGATGCGTAGATGAATTTCTGAATAGCCTTTTTTCATACGTTCTCCCCTTATCTCTTGTAAAAACCATTAAATCAGTCATAGAGAGATGACTTACAAATTCTGTCACATTTATAACTATCGATGGTTTCATTCTGTAAATGTATAAATAAAATTAATGCTATACAAATGAATAAAGTGGTCTTGGTAAAACTAGTCTTCTTATTGGTTCGGACTACTTTAATACCATCTTTTAGCACTATGGTGATTTTTTTATATATATATTGAGATGATGACATGTCTGATATATTGTATTAGTAATGGAGCTGTGTTACCTATGTAGAATGTCTCAAATATGCGAAAGTATAATATACTATCAAATGTTTTCAGTAATCAATCCACATAATTCTGTTTATTTTTATTTCTTCTCGCTCTATTCTCTTAACGCGTGATTCACTTAGTTTCACTCAACAGCTACATAACACTTTTTGAAACTCATTCTGTTTCTCTTGTAAGGTGTTATTCTTTTCCAGGTGAGTGGCCTTAAGAGATATCATTATATATGTGAATTTCGCTTAACAAATGTCATTCATCGTGGATATATTTTTGTGAATGAAAATCCTTTGTATCTAATACATATCAACGCCCAACCACTTCCACTACAAATCACATTCTTTCTCCATTCCACCGGATACATTCTTTACTTAAAATTTTAGCTTCCTTCTTCCCCTTTCACCACGATTCCTTGCACGTTCTTCCTTTCTGTCATTCTTCCTTCTAACCTTTCGTGCTTTAAACTGGGTTATGTATAGGTCTAATCGAAGCATTTATATTTCTATCGACTATCAATTGTCTCTCTGTCAGCAACTCTATCATACCATTGTATTTAAACAATGTATACCAACAGTTAAACACGGTTTTCACATTATAACACAAAAACTGTATATGTATATATATATATATATATATTATATATATATATATATATATATCACAATCTACATTGTGAAAAATACTTCTTGCTCCCAGGATCAAATTATATTTTGATGTACAAAATAGATGTATTTATTCATGCTACTAACATCACATTATACAACCTTACTCCATTGTGCAAACTTTTCCACATTTGCCCAGCAAAACTAGATCAAAATCATAGATTTTTCTCTTATTCTTTCTTTTGTTTCAGTCATTTTACTGCGGCCATATACATATGTATGTATATATATATATATATATATATATATATATTATATATATATATATATATATATATATATATATATATAGTGAGAATTCGCTAAAAAACAAAAGACGAAGACGGCTGTGTAAACAACAAAGAGATGTATTAGTTTAACGCCCGGGAGTTGAGAAAGTCTTTTACGTTTCGAACCTACGCTCTTCAACAGAAAAGAACACGGAAATAAACAGGGAGAGAAAATATTAAAAGGTATGGTGGCTTGCGATCTTATATATATATTATTTTACTTTTTTTTACATGTTTCAGTCATTTTGACTGCGGCCATGCTGGAACACCGCCGTTTGTCGAATAAATCGACTTCAGGACTTATTCTTTGTAAGCCTAGTACTTATTCTATCGGACTTTTTTTATATAGGTTTATTAAGAAACATTTCTCATGGCCCCAGCAGACAAAATGAGAAAGGTTGTTGAGGGAGATCTGCCTCACGAGGTTCGCACTTGCGGACAACCATCACCGCCCGATTTCATCCGGGGACCAAGAACACCTGAGATTATCACTGCCACAGGCTCAACCATAAACTTTGACTGTTTAATTTTCTCAGCCTGACGAGCAGCAGAGCCTGGTTTGGTAGCTGGCTATGCCAAGTTGCCGCCGGAGCAAGTGTCACACCATGTAGCATCCTAGATGAAGAACCTACTACGAGGGAACGGAAAAGTTGTCGTAACGCCCGACATTTTACCATCCCCTCGGTCTAGTCTCGTTGGCTCGAGCTGGGCAGGGAAGCTTTATGACCTTAAGGAAGACATGGCGAGGAAGGTGGCCAGCACCATGACGGCGTGAAAACGAGAAGTTTGAGAAGCGATTCATACAAATTCCAGTTTCAATATGTGTGCCTCTCTGAGTACTTGTGTATGTATGTATGTATGTATGTATGTATGTATGTATGTATGTATGTATGTATGTATGCATGTATGCTTCTCTTCTATTTTATTTCAAATCTCCCAGTCACAAAGGTACAAAGCTCCGTCTTATGAATGTAGGTAAAAATATATTCACATTTTGAACTTGAGAAAAATCTTGCATACTTATACTGTTCAGATTGCAGAATGTGTTTGAAATTTGCGTTCCAGATGGTTGATTTCTTTCCCTGAAAGTACCAGCCATCTAACATTTGTTCACAAAATCAAATGCCCCAGTTATTGTTGATATAAATATGCATTTATAATCTGGGCATAGAACATGGATGTTTCGAAGCAGTTGCCCGTAGTTAGCCCATTTCTCTTTGATCTTCGTAGAAATATCCACATCAGCAGGGCAGCTGACTCCTTTAATGGTGCATACTCTATATATGTATGTATGTATGTATGTATGTATGTATGTATGTATGTATGTATGTATGTATGTATGTATGTATGTATGTATGCATGTATGTATGTATGTATGTTCGTAAGTATGTCGTTTCTATTTATTAATTATTATAAAACTTCTACTGAGGAGGGAGCCAATTTCCAACAAAGATACAAGGTTCCAACTTTGTGATGTAGTTAACACCGAGAAATTCACATTTGTAACTTGAGAAAAGTCTTGCATATTTTTACTGTTCCACTCACAGATTGCACTTGTAATGTACGAATCAGCCGGTCGATTTCTCTTTCTGAAAATCTCAGTTTATCCAGATTCTCTTAAAGCATTCTCTAATAAAACCTAGAGCTATAATTATTATTGATATTAATTCATAGTCTGGATATAGCAGCTGGAAGTTTCGAAGCAGTTGTCCATAGATATCCTCTTTTTCTTTGATTTTCAAAGAGATATTTATATCTGCAGGGCAGTTGACCTTTATGATGGTACATATCTTTGCCCTTTTGTCCCAAGCAACAATATCCGGGCTGTTATGTTTACATTTGACAGAAGTTTTGATGGGAATATTCCACCAATATTCCTTGACTTCGTGTTTATGAATGTACTCCATAACAGATGGATTTTCTAAGTTTACTTCAGGGCAGTCTTTCTTAGGGATGGTAAATTGTTTTAGCAACAACATCGTGTATGTATGTATGTATGTATGTATGTATGTATGTATGTTGTATGTATGTATGTATCTATCTATCTATCTCTCTCTCTCTCTCTCTCTCTAATATATATATATATATATATATATATATATATGTCCATCTATCCATCTATCCATATCTATCTATCTATCTATCTATCTATCTATCTATCTATATATATATATATCTATTTATCTATCTATCTATCTATCTATCTATCTATCTATATATATATCTATCTATATAAAAAACCCTGCGCGCCTAGTTATAATGAAGTTAATAAATTCTAATCAGTTTTCGAGGAGAGTAGTAAACTTTAAATTCTAGCAGAATCGTTGTCTCTATTCCTTCTCATCTCATATAACGAACTCACTTTACGTTATACGACATTACTCATTGTCATTCGTAAAAAGCATGAACACAGCACACTCCTATTCTATCGCTCCTATTCCGTAACAAAACATACAATATATTAACATCCCATCTGTTTCCGAATAAAACAAAATTTATTTAAAGATTTAAACAATATAATATCAGGCGAATTTTGTGATTAGTTCGAATCTTGAACTATTGCTGTTACTTGCCATTTGCTTATTACTGGTCAACGCAGCTGTATCATTGCTTTAGGAACAAAATTTAATTAACTCTAAATAAATCTAAATAATTCTGATGCTTTGGAAATGTAGAAACCATTAAGGCCTTTACAGAAATTTTTTTTTTCAAATGAAAGACATTCTCGAAATTTCCATTCAAACTAGAAATTATTACTCATTGCTCTCTTTCTTTTTCATATCCTTCTTTCCTATCTCTTTCCTCTCTTTCTGTTTACTTTCTTAATTTATATTTTAATTCTTTGTTTGATGGATTGTTGTAATTTTTAAAAAATTTCTTTGTTCTAAAGAATAAAAGAAAGAATGAAGAAAAGAAAGTAACTGAATAAATAGTCAAAAATAACTCAAGTATGAGTTCCTTTTGTCAGTCTTTATGAGTGTTTTCATTTTCGTCGTCATCACCAACATGATGATGATCATCATGATCATCATGATCATCACCAGCGTCGTCGTCGTCGCTCTCGTAGTCACAATAATCAATGTATTCAGCGTCTCATCGCTGACAGAGTCAGCGTTGCTTTCATCATTCGTTATAACAAATATCAGATCTAACTGTCTAGTAGCAAAGTTCTAATTCATCTAGAATTTCTCCACTAATTAAAATTTGACGATTGGCACACATCATCTCACTTCTGCATCACACGCTAGTGGAATACTCATGCACACACACACACATACACACAGGGAGAAAGAGAGAGAGAGAGGGTGTAGGGAGAGATAGAGACACGCACACATATTTTATATAGATTACAATAAATTTTTATATAGATCTACACAAGGTTTCGCACCCTCAACGCTAAAGCTTTATGGACAGCCCGTCGGACATTATATGAATACAAAATTCTAAAATATCTACGTGGCAGACGTGAGGAAACGCTCAAAACTCGAGACATACGATAAAACGTTAATGAGCACGGGTTATTTCCCATTAAACAGAGAGGAAAATATCCTTATATACTCGAAAAGGCCTAATGAGCAAACGGTAAGATCCAATTTTCTAATAAGTAGCGCTTGAAGTGGATACATTTAGAAAATACTTCTTTACGGTTATTTAATGCGCCTGATTTCTTAAAATCCTAAAGAATTATGACTCTGTCTGGTCTGTATCGTGATGAGAGCCAAAATTACTAAGGATCTTAAGAAGCCTGGCGCATTAAACAATCGTAAAAGAGTATTTTCTAAATGTTTCCACTTCAAGCGCTACTCTCTAGAAAATTGGGTCTCCCCGTTTGATCATTAGGCCTCTCCGAGTATATAAAGGATATTTTCCCCTCTATTTAAGGGGAAATAACCAGTCCTCGTTAAGATTTTTTTCGTATGCCTCGAGTTCTGAGCGTTTCATCACGTCTGCGACGCAGATATTTTAGAATTTTGCATTTATATAGTCTGACAAGCTGTCCATAAGGCTTTAGCTTTGTGGGTGCGAAACCTTGGGTAACTCTGAATGAAATTTTGCTGTAATAATTACTGCTCTGTATTTATAGAATGTGCTTCTTTCTTATGTATGTTTTTTCATTAATTGACAATATGTGTGGTGGGTGGGGGGTGCGTGCGTGTCTAGATAGATAGATAGATAGATAGATAGATAGATAGATAGATAGATAGATAGATAGATAGATTGATAGATAGATAGATAGATAGATAGATAGATAGATAGATAGATAGATAGATAGATAGATAGATAGATATGTTTCTTTATTAGCCACACAGGGCTGCACACAGATAGAACAAATTACAAGGTAGAGCTTTTCTTTTGAAGGTATTAAAAAAAAAAAAAAAAAAAAAAAAGGGAAGGGGGAGGTTCGATCAAAAGGGATCGTAAAAGGAGAGAAAGAGGACAAAAATAAGGGGGGTTAAAAAAAAAAAAAAAAAAGGGGGGAGAGGAAAAAAAAATGATCAATAGGGATCGTTATCACAGAAATGTCAATATGAAGTGTAAAGGGGAGGACAGGTGAGGTTTACCCGTGGAAAGAAAAGCCTGCGGAAAAGACCACGGTAACCTCGGTCAATGAAGTCACATTTTATATTTCTTTTTTTTTTTTTTTTTTTTGCAAATAAGCAACTCTCTGTTTTCGATTTCTGGGTTCATAGGACTATGCTCAAGGTGGCTTCGTCATTCATACGTGCCATTCTTGCTACATTCACCCATCTTTTTTTAAAACATTCGCTAGACAAAACTTGCCTCTCTACTCTCACTTTCCTTTTCAAGTGGTACTTGAAGAAGTTGATGAGAGATTGACCAGAGAGGAAAGTGTTTGTCTCCAATCCTTTCAGACGCGTCCACCAGATACATTCTTTCGCCATAGCCACAAGGATGATGAAAATAGCTCTTCCTTCCCGTTTGAAGGAAGGAGGCGTGACAATATTGACGATAGACTCAGCTGATAAACCGACTCGTCCCACACGTGACAGCAGTTGTTCGACATAAGCCCACAGGTCGGAAATTGTTGGACACTGAACGAGTGCGTGCAGAACGGTTTCGTCGCTCTGACCGCATCTCGGGCAGGTCGGCCCCGTGTTTCTCGAGCCGTGTCTGTAGAGCTTATCCCGAACGGGTAGCGCTTCTCGGTAGCACTGCCAGGCCAGGGATCTCTGGAAGTTGTCCATGGGCCCTGGCCCGAAAGTCGTCCCGAACAGGCGGGTCAGGTACTCCTCGTCGACGTCCAGGTTCGCCCCGAGCTCGTCGTCGTACCTCCCCTCCACTAACCCCTATAGAATGCTTTGGTTGTGTTGAAGTCACTTAAGGTCGACCCAGGACGGCAGAGTTGCTTGAGAGCAACGCGACACTCGCGGTGCCATTCGCCCTTCCTCGGCCTCTTTTTGATCCACGACTGCAGTTCGGTCATGGAGACGAGCTGCGGGAAAGCGTGCCTCACAAACGGCGACCACACCTGTTCACCGTCGTCTACATAGAGCCAGAGATGTCGCAGTCTCAGCGCGTGTCTGCGCATCATCAACCACGGCATGCCCAGCCCTCCTTTTAACGGGTGTTGACAGCAAATGGATCGCCTGACCATCGGGACGCATCCTTTCCACAAGAAGCGAAAGAGGATGCGTTGTAGTTTGGTGATGGTAGGGTCGGGACAAGGTACGACGGTCAGGCGGTAGTAGATGACGGACGCGATGTACGTGTTCGCCACCTCCGCTCGACCTTTTAGGGACAGTTTCCTCTCGGCCCATTGCCGGGCGAGAGTGACCACCCTACTCGTTATCTCGTTCCAGTTCTTCTCCACTTGGAGGTCCGGACCAAACCAGACCCCGAGCAACTCAACCGGGCCGTCGGTCCAGCGTCCCACGACGGAGGCGCTGGTGGACGGCATGGGCTTGCTTCTCCAGGTGCCTAGTCGCAAGCCCACTGACTTTTCCCGGTTGATTTTCGCTCCTGTCACCGCTTCGTAGTTTTTCAGTGTCTCGCCGACCAGCTCGATGTGCTCGTGGCTAGACACTATGACGGTGACGTCGTCCGCGTATGCAGACACGCTCGTCCCGCATCCCAATTCTCGCGGGATGCCCCTTAGAGTCGCCAGCTTCCGCAGTAGTGGCTCAAGAGTCAATACGTATAGAAGCGCCGAGAGGGGGCATCCCTGACGGACCGAACGTGCAATGTCGAAAGGTCTCGATAGATGTCCATTTACGCGAATTACCGAACGGATGCCTCTGTACAAGGCAGCTATCCAGCCGCGGAAGACGGGACCGAAACCAGCCGCTCTCAGGACTGCCTCCAAGTATCGATGGTCTACCCTATCAAAGGCTTTTGATTGATCCAAGTTGATCAGGGCCCCACCCATGCCAGGTTCGTTAACTACCCTGTCTATGATGTAGCGCATCAGATGGAGGTTGTCATGGATGGTCCGGCCTGGCACGGCGCATGTTTGCGCCTTGTCGACCAGTTTCTCGATGACAAGCGCCAACCTCTTGGCTAGATAGATAGATAGATAGATAGATATTTCAAAGGACCAGCCTTGTTACACACTGTGCCATACTGAATCGCCCTGAGAACTACGTTAAAGGTACACGTGTCTGTGGAGTGCTCCCCGTAACTTATCCGTTTGACAAAAGAGACTGATAGAATAAGCATCAGGCTTATAAATAATAAGTCCAGGGGATGATTTCGTCGACTAGTAGGCGGTGTTCCAGCATAGCCACAGTCAAAATGATTGAAACAATGAAAAGAATAAAAGAACATATGTGTGTGTGTGTGTGTGTGTGTGTGTGTATACAACTTATAAATAAGGGCAAACGAAAAAATTTCTAATGCCAAATATGCCGAAATTAGACACCTTGTCCATAACCATATAATTTTTCACAATACGCACGCTACTCAAAAAAGGTCGACGTTTTTTGAGTAGCGTGTGTATTGTGAAAAATTTCGGCATATTTGGCATTAGAAATTTTTTCGCTTGCCCTTGTTTATAAGTTGTTTATAAATTTAACCTTTAAAGGTATTTTTTAATATGCTGACCATTGATAAAATTTTTTTTAAGAAAAAAATTTTATCCTACATTAAATATATATATATATATATATATATATATATATATATATATATATATATATATATATATATATATATATATATATATATATATGCTTTCCAGTTCAGCTCTTGAGCTGTGGCCATGCTGAAGCACCGCGACATATTATATATATATATATATATTATATATATATATACATATATATATATATAAACAACCAGTGGTACATGTCATATGACGTGGAAATCGGGAACATACTTTGGCTGCCATAAGTAATATTAGGAAATGTGTCATTAATACAGTAATTTTAACTTTCTTGCCTTCTTTTTCTTTCTGTGCTGATGTCCATTGCTTTTCTGGCATAGTTTCTTCCATTTTGTAGTTTCATGGACCATTTAACTGAAAAACTTTAAACACCTTTACACATGCTCAAGTGAGTAACGTTTACTTCATTCGATGATATGGCTCAAGAACCGTAAGCATGATGTACTATCTTAAATCTGTTTAGATTGTTTATTGTTAACAAAACAGTAATTCTTTTCAACTGAAGAGAAAAACAAATTTTGCAAACAGGATAAAATGTTTATTGATGATTTTTTTGTTTTTTTTTGCGCTTTTGTTTAATACAAGACAGCTGAAACATTTACATACTATAACTATACATCGGCTGACCTAAATCACGTGACTCTTACACACACACACACACACACGCTTCTGTAATCGGCTCTGAAAGAATCACAGAGAAAAATTCTGGAATCTTGGAGTGTTTGTAAAATATTCTATAAACGATAATTAAATCAGCTAAAGTCATCTTAGTGACCAGATGTGTAATCCCGAAATATCTTACAAAAGTCAAAGTTCACTTTCGTGCAGTACAAGTTTATATATATATATATACATTAACTTTTATATGTTTCAGTCATTTGGGGGGGGGGCAGGCTGGAGCACCGCTTTAAAGGATTTTAATCGAAGAAATCTACCCCAGGAGTTATTCTTTGTAAGGCTAATACTTATTTTAACGCTATCTTTTGAGGATCCGCTAAGTTACAGGGATATAAACACACCAACATTGGTTGTTAAGCGATGGTGGGGGACAAATACAGACACAAATACACATACACACATAAACACACGCACTCACACACACACGCGCACACACACACACACACATACGCACACACACACACACACATATATATATATATGCATATATATATATATATATATATATATATATTATATATATATATATATGGTATACGGACGAGATGCCGACTGCACTTTTGCCGAGGGACAAGAGGCCGAAGAAAAAAAAGTCGAACGGATACTATGCCGAACGGGCATAAAACCGAACGGACAAGATGCCGAAAAGACATACAAAAATTAAAATTTAATCTCGTAAAATCTTAAGTGCCATATAGGTGAATTTGTCATCAAACGATGTAGGTAGGAATTTTTATTATTATTATTATTATTGTGTTGTTTCGGCTTTATGTCCGTTCGGCAATGTTTCCGTTCAACTTGTTGGCTTCGGCATCTTATCCTTTGGTAAAAGTGAATTCGATATCCTGTCCGCGCACGAAAAAGCTGTACTTTCTCTAAAGCGGATAACGTAAATATACGCCGAACGTTGTCACGTACTGGATGCTGATCTGAATCGGCGTAATTTACCGTTGCCGCGCTCAGGCAACCGAATGAATCACCGCCGTAAACTGGTTAAAGCGGTTGATGTAAATATATATATCGAACCACTGTCGTACGCTAATTGCTGAGCTCAGTCGAGATGATTGCCGTCAATGCAATTTAGTTGCTTGATAAAAAAAAAAAACCGTTGTCATGGTGTCAAAAAATGTGTGTAGCTGTGTGGTAAGAAATTTGCTTCCCATCCACATGGTTCCCTATTCAGATCCACTGTGTGGCACCTAGGGCAAGTGTCTTCAGTAGACAAAAACTGAAACAGCTCGTTAGAGGCCTGCAAAACTTTAAGTCGCATGGAACCGAATCAAACTGTTTTAAATGTGTGTGTGTGCACTCATTTATTTATTTATTCGCGCGCGCGCACGCAGCTGATATACACAACTGACACACACATCCACATACTCGCAATCATATATATACACGCCCTAGCAAACATACACGTACGTACCAACGTGTTGATGTCATCAGCTCTTGCCCACACTATACCCGCCACGCATAAAAGGTAAACAGGAATAGGCATCAGTAACTCACATCAATGCACTTCGATGTCTTTCGCCAAACTGTTAAATAAAACAATACCACTTGAGATAAATTCGTATAGCAATATGCTTATACGATAAGGAGGCGAGCTGGCAGAAACGTTAGCACGCCGGGCGAAATGCGTCGCCGTATTTCGTCTGCCATTACGTTCTGAGTTCAAATTCCACCAAGGTCGACTTTGCCTTTCATTCTTTCGATGTCGATAAATTAAGTATTAGTTACGCACTGAGGTCGTTATAATCGTCTTTCTCTTTTCTGTTATTTTATTTTTTATGTTGAGTACCTCCCTTTTGTAGTAAAGCAAGCATAATTTAATATTCTTAACCGTTGTTCCAAGATGCTTTATTTGACAACTATTATTCCCAATTTGTAATCACTTATAATTTTATTAAAGCATATTCTATCGGCTCCTCTGGATGGCGACACTCTCCTAAATCCATAAGCACCACTTCTAACGATAGACATGCAAAAGATCGAAGAGAATATTATCAAATTCAGACTATATATGTTTAGTTAATTAGATATTCATTGTGGTTTGCAATGAAATTGCGAAGATATAAGATTTCATTTTCACGATACAGCTGTAATTTGAAATTCTAAAGCCATACTGCTGGCATAGATTGCTACTACGCGTGTTAACTTTGTCTTCAGTGGAAATTCTTTCAAAGCTCTGCTTTATTCAAAGTGTTAATCACATTATCTTGCCTTTACAAAATTAATAGCACATTAGAGTTAGATTTCATATCTTTAAAATAAAGCGATGCAGTAATAACTTCAACATTGGAAGAAGAATAAAGGAATAGACATAACCATGTAAAGAAACCTAATGTTCCTCCACAGTTTCATTAATCAAGTCTTTTTTCCCTTGTCTTTTACTTCTATTATTGTCAATTAAAGTTGAGTTGTCTCATCTTACATTTGATGTGGCACAGGAGCTCCTTGCTGCCCTCTGTCGTTGATTAAAACTTTCACTTATTAATTAAACTACACACATCTTACTGCTACCGTCTCCGTTGAAATGATATTCTCTAAATACTTGCAAGAGCGTTGAGATTAATGTATCTGTTCATTATCGTTTATACACACACACACATACACACACATATGTATGTATGGATGAATGGATGTATGGATGTATGGATGTGTGTATATATATATATATATATATATATATTATATATATATATATATATATATATATATATACATAAAGAGAGAGAGATAGACAGTCAGAGAGATAGATAGATAGATAGATAGATAGATAGATAGATAGATAGATAGATAAGTTTCTTTATTGGCCACACAGGGCTGCACACAGATGGGACAAGTTACAAGGTAGAGCTTTTCTTTTGGGGGATGAAGAGAACAAAAAACAAAAGAAAAAAAAGGGGGTGGCGTAGGTTTTTGATCAAGAGGGATCGTAAAAGGGAAGAAAAGAACAAAAAAAAATTGAATAAAATAAAAAGAATAAAAAGAAAAAAAAAAGAAAAGGAAAAGGAACAAAAGGAAAGAGAAATGAAAAAAGAAGAAAAAAGGGGAAAAAAAGGGAAGAGGAAAAAAAAGAACGATCAATAGGGATCGTGTATCACAGTGTTATGATATATGGTGTAAAGGGGGAAGCAAGTAAGGTTTATCCGTGGGAAGAAAAGCCTACGAAAAAGACCACGGTAACCTTGGTCAATATTGTTATATGTTACCACATTTGTTCGCAAGTGGGTAACCCTCTGTTTTCAATTTCTGGGTTCATAGGATTATGCTCAAGGTGGCTTCGTCATTCATACGTGCCATCCTTGCTACATTCACCCATCTTTTTTTAAAACATTCGCTAGACAAAACTTGCCTCTCTACTCTCGCTTTCCTTTTCAAGTGGTACTTGGAGAAGTTGATGAGAGATTGACCAGAGAGGAAAGTGTTTGTCTCCAATCCTTTCAGACGCGTCCACCATAGATAGATAGATAGATAGATAGATAGATAGATAGATAGATAGATAGATAGATAGATAGATAGATAGATAGATAGATAGATAGACAGACAGGCAGGCAGACAGACAGACATATAGATAGATAGATAGATAGATAGATAGATAGATAGATAGATAGATAGATAGATAGATAGATAGACAGACAGACAGACAGGCAGGCAGACAGGCAGACAGACAGACAGACAGACAGACACACAGACACACAGACAGACAGACAGATAGATAGATAGATAGATAGATAGATAGATAGATAGATAGATAGATAGATAGATAGATAGATAGACAGACAGGCAGACAGACACACAGATAGATAGATAGATAGATAGATAGATAGATAGATAGATAGATAGATAGATAGATATGTTTCTTTATTAGCCACACAGGGCTGCACACAGATAGAACAAATTACAAGGTAGAGCTTTTCTTTTGAAGGTTTAAAAAAAAAATTAAAAAATTAAAAAAAAAAAGGAAGGGGGAGTTTCGATCAAAAGGGATCGTAAAAGGAGAGAAAGAGGACAAAAAAAAGGGGGGTTAAAAAAAATAAAAAGGGGGAGAGGAAAAAAAAATTGATCAACAGGGATCGTTATCACAGAAATTTCAATATGAAGTGTAAAGGGGAGGACAGGTGAGGTTTACCCGTGGAAAGAAAAGCCTACGGAAAAGACCACGGTAACCTCGGTCAATGAAGTCACATTTTATATTTCTTTTTTTTTTTTTTTTTTTTTTTGCAAATGAGCAACTCTCTGTTTTCGATTTCTGGGTTCATAGGACTATGCTCAGGTGGCTTCGTCATTCATACGTGCAATTCTTGCTACATTCACCCATCTTTTTTAAAACATTCGCTAGACAAAACTTGCCTCTCTACTCTCACTTTCCTTTTCAAGTGGTACTTGAAGAAGTTGATGAGAGATTGACCAGAGAGGAAAGTGTTTGTCTCCAATCCTTTCAGACGCGTCCACCAGATACATTCTTTCGCCATAGCCACAAGGATGATGAAAATAGCTCTTCCTTCCCGTTTGAAGGAAGGAGGCGTGACAATATTGACGATAGACTCAGCTGATAAACCGACTCGTCCCACACGTGACAGCAGTTGTTCGACATAAGCCCACAGTTGTTCGACATAAGCCCACAGGTCGGATAGATAGATAGATAGATAGATAGATAGATAGATAGATAGATAGATAGATAGATAGATAGATAGATAGATAGATAGATAGATAGATAGATAGATAAATAGATAGATAGATAGATAGATAGATAGATAGATAAATAGATAGATAGATAGATAGATAGATAGATAGATAGATAGATAGATAGATAGATAGATAGATAGATAGATAGATAGATAGATAGATAGATAGATAGATAGATGTTCTTTATGTTGCCTGTCTCGTTTCGCTATTTGTTTGTTTCGTTGTTCGAAAAAAAGAACGTTGTCTATGTTTTTGTTTTTTATATTCTCGTTTCTCATTTTGTTGACTTTTTTATATCATGTACCCATATATGCATGTATATATACATATATATGTAGGTATGTACATATATGTATATATGCATATATTTATATACTATTTATATTAATATATGTTCGAACACCACGCATCCATCTTCATGTGAGTTTTATCTTTATAATTCTGATGCGCACTCTATCCCTCTCTATTCTTTCTATGTATCTCCCTCTCTTGTTCTTCTTCCTTTCTGTTTTTCTCTCCTACCCTTTTCTTATTCTTCTCCTCTCCCCGTCACCGTTCCTTCTCTCTCTCTCTCTCTCTCTCACTCTTCCTCCTTGACTCTCTCGTTGCTCACACATGAACAACGGCTATCCATCTTTCTTTCTTCCACCTCCTTCCTAAAGACAAGACGTGCTTTTGCCTGTCTATTCTCAAAACTCGTTTTTCTAGCGTTCATCAGCCCTCACCGTTTGTTTTACAGTTTTGTTCTCTCTGTCCTGTTTTTGTTACCACTTTAACCCTCCGCAAAAAATCCCAACATTTTATTTAATTTGCTTTGCAGGAAGGACTGTTTTAACGAAGACGCGTCTTGTCCTTACCTTCGAAACGAAGAATAGATAAAACCCAGGACAACTGATGAAGGGAATGTTCTTTATGTTGCCTGTCTCGTTTCTCTATATGTTTCTTTCGTTGTTTGAAAAAAAGTTCGTTTTCTATGTCTTTATTTTCATGTTCGTGTTTCTCATTTTGTTGACGTTTTTTTATGTCCTGTATCCATATATGCATGTATATATACATAGATATGTAGGTATGTACATATATGTATGCATATATGCATATATTTATATATTATTTGTATGTATATATATATATTGGGAGGGAAAGAGAGAGAGAGAGAGAGAGAGATCAGTAGTTCTCAACCAGTTTTTACCTATGGACTCACTTCATTAGTATTGTATTCTGGTGGACCATAGACATTCGATGATTAGATACTAATTTGAAAGATTTTTCTTTCAAAATTCCTATTTTGTCATTCACACATTAACTTGTGTAAAATGTTAGAGAAAGAAACCTAGCTATTTCTTGTAATACGTACATTTATATCAAAACGTTTCATGGACTCTTAAAATACTACTATGTATCCAAAATTTACTATTTTGCTTGCGTGGACCCCAAAAACCATATATGAACCCCGGTTGAGAACCACTGATATAGATAAATATAGGGGTGAACTTGCAGAAATGTAAGAGCATCGGACAAAATGCTCTGCGGTAATTTATTCGTCTTTACTTTCTGAGCTCAAATTCCGCCGAGGTCAACTTTGCCTCTTATCATTTCGAGGTTACTATTCCTACATCACTTGATTTCATCTCCAAAATAACAGTCTCTCTATTCGGCGTTTTCATTTGCTTTACTAAAGCCATCATATGAGCCCCTACGTGTTTCCTGATACGCTAGAATTAGCAGTCAAATCTCTCTCATATCACACCCCACTATCTTGAAAAATGAGAAGACACCTGTATTATCCTTAAAAAGTAAGATGGTTACGGCTGAAACGCTGAGTTCAGCTAGGGGTAAAATAAAAACATAAGTCTTGTAATTAAAGTGCAAATATCAATTAAGAATATTCGTCCGGAATACTCAACTGTGAAGTGTAAGAGATATCCTCATTATACAAATATATCGTCCCTTCTGTTTAATTATCCGAACGATCTGAGGAGGATGAAAGACAAAGTTGGCTTACACAGGGTTTGAACTCAGAACATAAAGGGTTGGAACTAAAAACTGCAAAGCATTTTGTTCGCCATCTTAACGAATTCTGCTAATATGGGGTCGTTAGATATGCTAGAGACACCAACAAGCCACTCCTTTAATTCATATTGTTAAAAAAGGACACATTTGATGATGAAGTCCTAGATATACTATCTCTGTATGATGAACATAGCTAGAATGTCTCTGACTATATGTCAGTTCAATAAAGGCTAACAGGAAACTGAACAAGTGACGTGGGGCTAAACAATGGCTTTCTGGAATTCATTTAGCCACTGAATTCAAACAAGACTTTGTCATTCATCTGTTACAAGTCAAAATGGCAGACACTACCAAATGAGCCACATTAAAAATAAAAGCCAAGTTTGTGCTTATTAGGGTCCATTGCATAGAAAGAAAAGTTGCGGTATTTTAGCGGAACGGTAAAAGGACAGTTATGAAAATCATTAATTTCTAAAGATCATTAATAAAGCAATAGTTCTTCAAGGCAGACTGTTTTCGACATGAAATTTCCCGTGCTAATATCCTATTCTTCAAAGGTGGCGAGCTAGTAGAATCGTTAGCACGCCGGGCGAAATTCGTCTGCCGCTTCGTTCTGAGTTCAAATTCCGCAAAGGTCCACTTTGCCTTTCATTCTTTCAGGGTCGATTAAATAAGTACCAGTTACGCGCTGAGGTCGATATAATCGACTTGATCCGTTTGTCTGTCCTTGTTTGTCCTCTCTGTGTTTAGCCCCTTGTGGGTAGTAAAGAAATAGGTATTTCGTCTGCCGTTACGTTCTGAGTTCAAATTCCGCCGAGGTCGACTTTACCTTCATCCTTTCGGGGTCGATGAATTAAGTACCAGTTACACACTGGGGTTGATGTAATCGACTTAATCTCTTTGTTTGTCCTTGTTTGTCCCCTCTATGTTTAGCCCCTTGCGGGCAATAAAGAAATAAGAATCGTTAGCACGCCGGCGATATTTCGTACATCTTTGCGTCATGAGTTCAAATTACACCAAGGTCAACTTTGCTTTTCATCTTTTCGGTTCTATAATATTAAGTACCAGTTGAGCACTGGGGCCAATATAATCGACTTATTCTCCGAACTTGCTGGCCTTGTGCCAAAATTTGAAACCAGTATCTTATGCTCATAAAGAAACACTCACCTGAATCGTGGAATATTGAATGAGAATAAATATAATTAGCTGTGGCTTTATAAATAGATGTATGGATAATATAACACTGATTGACGAGTTGTCAAGTATACGGAGTCCATGGGGATATTAAATTTCACTTTTATTGAAAGATATAGGAAACGAATATGTAGAAGTAAACTGCATGTCCTTAAATCAAACACCTTCTCAATTATTATTCTACAGTTGATATGTTCATAAGTTGAAAGCAAAGCTAAAAGCAACAGATAAACTTGTGCGGGTTTCTCATTAATAAAACCTTGCTGTCCTTCTGTTTGTAGTTATACAAGCTGCGCTGACAATCCTGAAATCCACATCCACGGCAACTGTTTCTTCTTCTTCTTCTTCTTCTTCTTCTTCTTCTTCTTCTTCTTCTTCTTCTTCTTCTTCTTCTTCTTCTTCTTCTTCTTCTTCTTCTTCTTTTCTTCTTCTTCTTCTTCTTCTTCTTCTTCTTCTTCTTCTTCTTCTTCTTCTTCTTCTTCTTCTTCTTCTTCTTCTTCTCCTTCGTCGTTGTCTTCGTTATCACCATCATCATAACCACCGCCATCTTCATTACCACCACCACCATCACCAACACTACCATCATCATCAACAACAACAACAACAACAACACCAACATCAGCACCACCAATAACAACCACTAACACGAACATCAATAACAATCTCAACAACTAAACCAAACTTAAAGTCATCAAGCAATAATAAAGTCAATTTCAAAATGTCCTATTTCCTATTTCATGACTGAAAGATCGACGTTGATGGAAGATAAACGTCAGCATGGCTTTTAAAACAAAACCATTATGTTATTTCAGGCCTTCAACTTTCATGGCGCATTCACTCAATGTGCCAGAGTTTGCATACAAACCTTCTCGCCATGCTGTGTGTACTCGCTTCAAACTCCATATAATATTGACAATGCGTACGTTCGATGATGAAGTATTGAAGTACGCAAATAGAGTGCATGAGCTCTTGCGTGTGACATTTGTATATGTTTGTATGTATATATGTCTGTGCATGCGTGTGTTCGAATGTGTATCTGTGTGCGCGTGTGGGCGTAAGTGTGCGTTTATTATACACGCTTATGCTTCAGTATGGTTTATGGCACTATGCATGCGATAAAATGTTTTTATATAACATTGATGTGAGGGGGAGTTAATAATGCATATATTCGTTCATAATGTATGAAGCAAATATGCTTCAATGCATGTATGCATTTATGTATGTATTTACGCATGAATGCATGTAGCAAGGTAGGTATGTATGTAGGTAGGTAGGTGGGTATTTATATTGTGTCAGTATATAATATATTACTGATAAATCCGAATGCAGTAATTTATGAAGATATATGTGTGTATAAATATATACATACATACGTGTGTGTTTATAGTATATATATATGTAACATTAATATATGTGTGTGTGTGTGTGTGTGTGTCTGTGTGTGTTTGTGTGTGTGTGTGTCTGTGTCTGTGTGTGTCTGTGTCTGTGTGTGGGGGGGCGCAATTGCCCAGTGGTTAGGACAGCGGACTCGCGGTCATAGGATCGCGGTTTCGATTCCCAGACCGGGCGTACCAGTTACGCACTGGGGTCGATATAATCGACTTAATCCGTTTGTTTGTCCTTGCTTGTCCTCTCTGTGTTTAGCCCCTTGTGGGTAGTAAAGAAATAGGTATTTCGTCTGCCTTTGCGTTCTGAGTTCAAATTCCGCCGAGGTCGACTTTGCCTTTCATCCTTTCGAGGTTAATATATTAAGTACCAGTTGCGTACTGGGGTTGATCTAATCCACTGGCACCCACCCCAAAAGTTTTGAGCCTTGTACCTAAAGTAGAAAAGAATCTTGAAATTGTTCTCACTATTTCAATGAATTTTAAAGATCAAAGTTTCATTTCACGTTGAAATCATATGTTAATGAAATACATTAAGCAAGTAAAATTGCTTAATATATTTCTTTAATCAATCTATTTTCATTGTGGATAAGATGTAGAAAGCAATAATTTTTAATTAAGCGATGAATGGATGCCCTTTTACTGTGCTCATTATTGGCTTAGCTTGTGTATGAAACAATTATGTTTTTCTTAATCTACATATCCTTAATTCTGGTGTTCCTGCTGAGTATAGATAACAATTGCTGTATCATGAGCCGGATGCATGTTCCTATTGAGTATTACGTGTGCTTCTGTCTTTGTTTTGATAGAAAGATATGAAACGTCTGCTAACCGCAACTCCACAAAAGAGTAAGAGCGAAAACGCAAATTTGTTTAACGTCGTTGTAAATGTTGAAGGTTTCAGAGTGGGAACAGTCTTGCTCTGAACTGATCCAATCCTCTTTTATAGGGAACTTCTGAATTTCCCTAATAGCTGTACTCAATATTCTTTAATACAACACTTAGTGGTCTGCTTAGACTTGATCCAGATAATCCTTAGAATATATAAGTTTTTCACTAGCTGACTGCTAGCAGGTATTTGGTTTCACTGTCAGGAAACATCTCGACTGATTTGGGGCCAAACCAATCATGTGTTTTCCCAAAAGACAGCCAGGGTTTTGCAGTGCTTGGTATCCTGCAGTATTTCCCATGTTTTGTAGAATGTTTCCTGGTTGTAAGGTGCTGCATCATCTGTAGAAAGACCCTATGAAGTGTTTACTCTTTTTCTCTTTTATTTGTTACAGTCATTTGACAGTAGCCATGCTGGGGCAACGCCTTTAGTCGAGCAAATCGACCCCAGGACTTATTCTTTGTAAGCTTAGTACTTATTCTATCGGTCCCTTTTGCCGAACCGCTAAGTTACATAAGGACATCTTGCTTACGTTGATGCAATTTTTCCCTTGTTGTTTAGTGCTCTCCCATGTTCTAGCCTAATTTCATAACACATTAAAAGAGTGGTCTGTGTTGCAGTTGACACTGATGTAGGACCGCATGGAGAATATTTTTAACGACAGTATGCTTAAAATTTCAATACCTTGAGCCAAGTGTTTCTTATACATTTTGTGCTAGAGCATAGTTCGAAAATAAGAGTTGGTGATGCGCAAGTGATGGTGTGTCACGGATTGAGAAGTCGCTGACCGTTATCATTCATTTTGCTCACACCACACCCTAGTGCATGTATTGTGGTTCGCTCTAACTCTAGTACAGGAGTCACCTAGAACAAGTTGTTCCAAACTAGGGGTGCTAGGGATGCTGCTGATGAGGAATACGATTCTCATAGAACTCGTCTGGAGTAGATAATAGTGTCGGAGCATACATACTGCCAATGTTCAGCGCTGTTGAGGTGGAGAAGTGCGAGCCGCTGCCTTCTTCAACAGTCTTCAGGAAGCTACTGTTTACTACATCTTTTTGTATGTAAACGACATCAATATTTAATGTATCATTATTCAAACTGGAAGAGTGTGATTTTAGGTTGTTCTAGCTACTTTTTCGAACAGAGAGAAATAATAGATTCTAAAAAATGGGAAATAACAAAGGATAGTTTGTGATTAAAAGTCAAGATTAAGAAAAGAAAATTATGAATTAACGTGAGAATAGTTTTAAACTAGAAAAAGGAGAAATTATGAGGAAAGACTAACAGTGACGGTGAAGCTGTGGCCGTCATTTTTATTTTTACTTAAAACTACTGACCATTTGTTGACTTCTTACTTTTCCCACCGATTTCATTCCTTTTCGTCGGTTTCTCTTCTTACACTGCTTTTCACCTATCTTCAACAAATCCATGTTCCTTTCGTTTCGTATTCTTCTATTCTCGCTTTTTTCTCGATGTTCTTTTGTGTTTCGTTTTACTATATTTTCTCTTTACACCCAGCCTATTCTCATCCAGAAAAAAGTGCTCTGATCAAAATGTTGAAAATATCTCCTCATCACGTCACTTTCAACAATATCCCATTCTATTCATTTATGTATGTAGTAATTTAGTCCTATTACTCATATTACTCGTTAATTATGATTCGTTGTTTCCTGTCACGCTACATTCATTGGTTTCTGGCCTATTTTATTTATTATAGAACATTTTAATTAAAACTATCGGACGGAATGTGGCCATTTTCAATGTGTACTTGGGCGTAATTTTACATAAATATCAGGTTCTATACGATAATATGATAGATCAAATTGAGGATGACTGTCAGTATTTGAGTGATAGAAGGTATTGAAACTGACACAGAGGGAAAAAATAAGAGACAGATATAGAAAGAGAGTGAGAAAACATAGACAAGTACATATTTACACTCATGCAAGCATATATATATATGTGTGTGTGTGTGTGTGTGTATGCATACATACATACATACCTGGTTAATTGTGTTATTGATTCGCTTAAAATAGTTTCATTCAGGTCTCGAAGGATGATGACAACGTGACATTATATGAGATACGATTTCTCATCCGTATATTTAATTCTGTTCAATGTTGACATAAGCGTTAGAAATATATATACATGTGTGTGTGTGTGTGTGTGTGTGTGTGTGTGTGTGTGTGTGTATGTGTGTGTGTGTGTGTGTGCATACGCTCACACACTCACGCACAAATATATAAGCAACATATATTTGCATGTGTACATGTGTGTTTATAGGTCTATATATGCGTATATATATAAATATATATATATAATATATATATATATATATATATATATATACAGGCAGACAAGCAAAGACACACAGACAGATAGACAGATTGACAGATAGATAGATAGATAGATAGATAGATAGATAGATAGATAGATAGATAGATAGATAGATAGATAGATAGATAGATAGATAGATAGATAGATAGATAGATAGATAGATAGATAGATAGATAGACCAGGCTGAGTGAAAAGTAAGCAATGTTTTGAAACTTGAAATTCATCACAATATATTTCAACAATGCGGAAACTTTATTCATCAAGTTAAGTACCCTTACAACCAACGCATTTTTGTCAACGAGTTACAAGTTTGTATATTCCGGTAACATAAAAATCTGGGGTTCTGGAGCTGATCAACTCTTTGAACGCACTTTCAGCATCGGTTTGAATTTTTAACTTTTCCTCTCACAGGAAAACATCAAGGTGCTTGAAAAAGTGGTAGACGGTTGGAGAAAGATCTGGGGAATAAGCTGGTTGGGGAATAAGCTGGTTGGAGAATAAGGAAACGTGTGGTCAAGCATTTTGATGAAGAATGATTGGCCCTCATCTGCTGACCAGTCTGGGATGGAAGAGTAGCAGTTTTTCGTTCATTTTTGGCTATTTCGTGGCAATATGTTTCTGTAGTAATGGTTTTTCCGGATTTTAAGAAGTTATAATGAATGAGTCCAACAGTACACCACCAAACAGTCACTATAACCTTCGTTTTGAAGATCTCAGGCTTAGGGATGGTTTTCTGTGATGCATTTTAGCCCAACTACTGCGAAGAGCGTCTTTTATTATTGTACAGAATCCACTTTTCATCGCAAGTTACAATACGGTCGAGAAATGGATCGGTCTGATTACGGAAAAGAAGCGACGAGCAAATTTCACATCTGTGCATTTTCTGATTTTCATTCAAATCGCGTGGTGCCCATTTGTCGAGCTGTTTTGATTTTTCGATCGCATGCAAATGGTTACAAGTAGTTTTCTGGCTAACTCGGAGTTCTGTTGCCAGTTCTCGAGTGGTTTTACGTGGATCTTTCTCAGTGACAGTCTTTAATTGATCGTCATTGATGACAGATGGGCATCCACTACACTCACCATCTTCAAAGCTCAGGTCCCCACTACGAAATCGTTTAAACCATTTTCGAGCAGACCACTCACTGGTCATTTCTTCACCAAACGTTTCGTTGATATCGCGAGCAGTTTCAGCTGCTTTACGTCCTTTTTTGAAGTTGAATAGCAAAGTTGCTCGAATATTGCGCTTTGACAGCTCCATTTCAAATTATTGTAACAACGGTGAAAAATATATCAATATTAATTTATTGATGTATTTGGGCAAGTTTATGTCTGTATTATCAGACAATTACAAAAAAAAAATGTTTTTAAAAAGTTCAAAACTCTGCAAAAAATCCGGTGCAAATTCTTCATGGTTCAAAACGTTGTTTACTTTTTACTCAACCTGATACATACTCAACTTGTGTGCGTGTGTGTGTGTGTGTGTGTGTGTGTGTGGTGTGTGTGTGTGTGTGTGTGTATGTGTGTGTGTGTATGTGTTTGTATGTGTGTGTTGTGTGTGTGTGTAGATACGGAAACATATACATGTGGGTATATATAAATATATATATATATATATATATATATATATTAAATGGTTTTTGTTCAATCCTCATGTAGAGATTAATCTCAGAAAGAAATTTAGATTTAGTTATTTAGACCATATAAATCCTATGAAAATCAGATGTGGGTACCTTCTAAATGAGATTAACAAGCTGGTTACGGTTCGATAGTTTCTGTGATATTCGAGTAATGTTCACGCTCAAGTCCGTAAAACAAAAAGTATGTCTATATGTTTAAAAAGTGTTACAATTAATAAGATTATACTTACCCAACTATTGGTTTAAAAAAAGAACGAAGGGAAACACTGAATTTTGGAAGAGACCAGCTAAAAATTGGTAAGCAGAACATTTACGGATTTGTACTAAAGCTGGAATTAAATCAACACAGATATTTGAAGTATCCTAATAGTAAATAATTAGTATGTAAACAAATTTGTAACAGCATTAGTTGCAATATTTTATCTCAGTGAAGTATATAAAAAATACTTCTCTTGAAAACATTGGTCTTCGCACAGAACGCTGATGTATCGTCAGACTGTTTCATACAAGTCTCATTGAAATGTTTTTCTGAGACAAAATATGGCTCGTGCCTTTCCATTAGAAATGCATACAAAATGTATGTAGAGAAGACTACTATGAAATGCAATTCGTACAGCACACGATCATTCACTACAAATCTTATCTCAACTGCCTTTGTCAGTTTTTCACAACACTATAGATCTTCGAGCCATTACTCCCTATATACAGGCAAGAAACGTTTCGCAGGAAAACTGCTTTGGATTTGTATAGAAAGTGCTCATTGAAGTCTCTAAAAGATCAAACTCTGACTCCGTTTCTGTCACCTGAACACATTGAAGGCTTTAGTGTTTTGGCTCTGACAAACCAGAATTCGTGCTTTGAATCAGAAAGATGATCAAACGCCATTTTCATCATGCTGTGCCTTTTCTAATTAACTCTTTTAATATGTTGACTACTTCTTTCTCTAACTTATTTTTATTTGGTGACATTTTTTCCATAAATCTGTCGTTTCTATTTTTGAAAATTATTTTCTTCAGGGAAACATACCACCAATTGTTGACAGTCATCGCCATAAATCCTGGTGAATCACTTTGTTTATTCAGTCACTGTAGACGCCAGGAATAACACAGTCACCATTCAGTAACAGAACTGGTTTATGCGCCATATCTAAGTTTAAATCACAAGGCGATATTGAGAACGCCCTATAATATATCTATCTGCTGACTTAAAGAATATTCTTTTTAATGGAAGCACTCCGTCGGTTACGACGATGAGGGTTCCGGTTGATCCGAATCAATGGAACAGCCTGCTCGTGAAATTAACGTGTAAGTGGCTGAGCACTCCACAGACACCTGTACCCTTAACGTAGTTCTCAAGGATATTCAGCATGACACAGATAGTGACAAGGCCGGCCCTTTGAAATACAGGTACTACAGAAACAGGAAGTAAGAGAAAGTTGTGGTGAAAGAGTACAGCAGGGATCACCACCATCCCCTGCCGGAGCCTCGTTGATCTTTTAGGTGTTTTCTCTCAATAAACACTCTTTTTAATACAACCTGAATAATTTGTCCAAGTTAAATTGGCACATTCGGGAAATGTTGTCGTTAACTATCATACAGTTGGATTTATCAGGACGGTTCTTCGGGGATTTTATTCTTACTCTCCTATCGGCTTCTCTTACACAATCCTAGGTGTTAGCCATGTCACACATTCGTAATTATGAACGATAAGTATTCTCCCTGAAACCTGAAGAGATTCAGCCGCTCTTTCCAAAGGGGTGTAGAAATGAAATTTAGTTTAAAGGCGTGGTCTTTGCAGTTCACGTTCTGTGGTTATTTGGGTCTTGGAAGATTGTCTGTTCCTCGATACCCAAACTTTTTCGAAGCAACACTGCTACTTCAATCAATCTGGACCAAACAAAAGGCACGTAAGAGTAGTAGTCATAAATAATGAATGCTAGTACGTGCATTTCGGAAATCCTTATCTCGCTAATAGCTATATGTCCGACATGCTGGCAGAGAATAAGTGAAAGGTGTCGGTTATTTTTTGACCGGCACACCAAGTAAATGCAATTTCAGAATTGCTCAAAGGTCCTTGTAGTACTGTGTGAATGAATTGTTTTCACTGAAAATACCATCAAGATATCAGGGGACCTGTTCAGCAAGTGCTCTTAGTGTAACCGTCATTACTAAGTGTTCTTTGATTATAATTTGACGAATTCCCTTTACCTTCATTCTAGTTTTTGTTTCAGAAGATGATGTAGCTGAGAATGTTGCTATTCTTGACTGTTGTTGTTGTTGCTGCTGCTTGCTGTTGTTGTTGCTGCTGCTGCTGTTGTTGTTGCTACTGCTGTTGTTGTTGTTGTTGTTGTTGTTGTTGTTGTTGTTGTTGTTGTTGTTGTCGTCTTCGTCAGTATCGCTAATGTACTTGATCTTTTTTGTATTTTCCAACTGTTTGTATATTCTGCTTGATGTTCTTTTTGTTTGGTGATTGTTGTTGAGATTTCAGATATTGATTGTTGTGTATATTTTTGCTGTTGTTGTCGTGTTTTTCGTAGCATTGGACAGTCTATTTTTTACCATGACTTACACATCGAAGTTGTTTGTCAGATTTATCGAGTTCTACCTGGATGTTGACTTCTACACCTAATGCTAACTTAGTTTCCCTCTGCATTACATTTCCATCAATACATATATATATTTGTGCATTTTAATATTAATAACTTATATGAACACATAATTACATATGTACGAAGATAGGAAATGATTTTTATTTCCGTTCATTATATGAACGATGATTACACAAACAATAGAGGTTTTAGCAAAGGAATTAACTATCGAAATATATAACAGATTTCACGTAATAGTTCTTATCTTCTTGTCTAACAGTCTCCTATAATGATGGTATTTTAAAAACATTGCAAGTTGAAAGAATATGAGACAAGTTTGTATTTCAGTTCTATATTTTAGAGATGAGGAATTACGTACATCATTTACGTTATTTACATTTGACGGATATTTGTCCTCGTCTTGTTTGTTGTTAACACACCGTTTCGGCTGATATACCCTCCAGCCTTCATCAGGTGTCTTAGGGAAATTTCGAACCTGGGTTCTCATTCCTAAGGTATTTTTCGACGTTGTTGTTGTTGTTGTTGTTGTAGTTGTTGTTGTTATTATTATTATTGTTGTTGTTGTTATTATTATTATTATTATTATTATTATTATTATTATTCAGGTCACAACCTGGAATCGAACTCGGAATCTTGAGGTTAGTAGCCTGCGCTCTTAACCACTACGCCATATGCGCGTGGTGCTCCAGCATGGCCACATGACTGAAACAAGTAAAATGGTAAAAGAGTAAATAATAACAATAATAATAATAATAATAATAATAATAATAATAATAATAATAATAATAACAACAACAACATCGAAAAATACCTTAGAAATTAGAACCCAGGTTCGAAATTTCCCCAAGTTACCTGATGAAGGCACGAAGGTATATCAGCCGAAATGGTGTGTTAACAACAAACAAGACGAGGACAAATATCCGTCAAATGTAAATAATGTAAATAAAGTTTATATTTGGTACAACTGTCGTAAGTAAATTAAAAACGATTTTCTCATTCAGTTTTTTATTTCTTCGAGGAAACCCAACAAATGTGAACGGATACTGAATTAAACCAATAATCTGGAGAAATATTTTTTTGCTGGCGTATCAGTAAAACCTAGAAAATATTTAGGCAACCTTTATCTGGAAAGTTAAAGGTCGCCTAAGGTATAAACGAAGACATTAAAAAAGCTGTCTCACACAGTATGATGACTATATTACAGTGATTAAAAATTAGTAGTTATGATTGAATGCTGTACTTGAAATTTCAAATAAAAAAAACTTGAAAACCACATTTCATAATATAAAAATTGGAATTTACAAGAATTTCCTAGACAGTGTAAATTTTATTAATTGCTTTCTATTAGTAAAAGTTAAATACTCATAACTAATTAATTGACTACTTTTTTCGACCGTTTATATCTGCAAGCAGTAGTGTACTAACCGCTCGTGAAATCATCCTTTGATGAGGCGAGCAGGACTAATTGTAATATCGCCATGTGACTGGTTACGAGTTACATACTCATGACCTTTTTGCATTTTTCATCTGCAAATTCTGCCTATTATGATTATTACGTAACGCTTAACTCCCTGAAACAGCTGTCAGGTTAGGAAATTATATATCTTCTTGAAATTTTTCTGTATTTTTTGTGCTCTATGTAAATACACTTGTATATGCGTGTGTGTGTTTGTGTGTGTGTGCCTTTGTATCAAGCCCAATTATGATCATCTCTGTATATGTGTGTATGTGAATAATATGTATGTATGTATCTATCTTTCTATCTACCTCTTTATCTCTATCTATCTGTATCTATATATATGTTACTTTATACATGCATATACATCTAATTGCATATGTAAATATACGTACATATTAGGTATATATACATACATGTATATATATATGTTTACACATCTGTAAGTGTGCATGTGTATATATATAAATATATATATATATATATATATATATATATATATATATATATATATATATATATATATGCACTTAAGCGTATTTGTATCTTCGTAAGCAGAGTTGTATGTATATTTGCATGTGCCTCTATGCGTGTATGTATGAGAGGATATTAACTGAATATTATATGAGTAGGTGGTGTGCATGTAGTTTCATGTTATCTATCACGTTCTTTGTAAGAAGCGATCAGACGTGTAGGTATTACCTGCCATTCCTTCAGGCTGTAACAATTTCGAAAGATTTTACCGTCTTTCGCATTGACATTCGAGCAATACAAATTACGTCCATTAAATCGAACTACATCATTGTTCGTGATACCATTGTATGTAGCAACGATAACTTCACCGGATCATCACAATCTTAGAACTTTTTAAGGTAATTGCATTAATTTAACGCTTACTTCTGGGTAAAACTGATAAAACTCAGACTTGATGAGATCCATTTTAAAATAACTAATCTTAATGATACAGTGCTAGCTATTGACAAATGAGTGATATAACAGATATCTAACAAAAGAAAATGGATAAGGGGTGCGGGGCAAATGCAGTAAGAACATCACATGACTTACACACGCACATACTCGCGCACACACGTGCACAGATACATGCACACAGACACACATGCACACTCATTCATACACACTTGAATGATATACATACTTAGAAGAGTAATAGATATATTATGTATATTATGTACACATACACATAACATACATTGATATATATATATATATATATTATATATATATATATATATATATATAATATTATACATGTATGAATACACTCACACATATACATGTAATGCATCTGTAATTGTGTTTGTGTGTGTGCATGCGCGCGTGTGTACGCACGAATATTTTGTGGTAACCAGGGATCGCGTGCGCGGTATCAATATCTGCTAGAAATAGCAGCACAATATCGTCATTAATTTACACCCTAACTTCTAAAACAAAAAGCAACACATTGGATGGCGATGCTGATGCCAAAGGCCTGAAAAAAGAGGTGACCATGGCTGGAATGCGTTTCTTAACAGCAACAGTTAGAATTTTGTTGATTACTTCACTCATGAAATAAACGTAGAACAAAAAAAAAGAGACATGATTTCGATCCTTGCTTGAAGATATCCTGCTTCATTTTAGCCTTTCTGAAAAAGTAATGGACATGCCGATATTTCAGATTCACTTTTCCTTTAAGTTATGTATCTGACTACATGACTCGATACAGATAAACAGACGTATATATATATCTATCTATCCATATATGCATATATATATATATATATATATATATATATATATATACTCTCTTTTACTTGTTTCAGTCATTTGACTGTGGCAATGCTGGAGCACCGCCTTTAATCGACCAAATCGACCCCATGACTTAATCTTTGTAAGCCTAGTTCTTATTCTATCGGTCTATTTTGCCGAACCACTAGGTTACGGGGACGTAAACGCACCAGCATCGGTTGTCAAGCGATGTTAGGGGGACAAACACAGACACACAATCATATACACACATACATATATATATACACACATACATATATATATACACATACATATATATATATATATACATATATACGACGGGCTTCTTTCAGTTTCCGTCTCCCAAATCCACTCACAAGGCTTTGGTCGGTCCGAGGTTATAGTAGAAGACACTTGCCCAAGGTGCCACGCAGTGGGACTGAACCAGGAACTATGTGGTTGGTAAGCAAGCTACTTAACACACAGCCCCACCTACGCGCCTTATATATATTATATATATATATATATATATATATTATATATAATATATATATATATATATATATATATATATATATATATATAATAATATAATAATAAAAAAATTAACGGAATGAAATAAGAATCCAAGGCCTGGATTTTTATCTCTTTCTATTAATTTTTTATATATGCACTGTTGATATACTTTGGACTCTTCATTCGCATAATCACCGAACCTGGAGCTTCACGATAGTCTGTCCATAACACTTACTCAGTATTACCTAACACCTTTGGGTCTTCTTGACACCATTACCTCTCATAACCTATATTACATATATATACATACATATAAGTACTCCACCTGCCTTCGTCTTTTGTTTATTTTCGTAAACCTTCCCGATATATATATATATATATATATATATATATATATATACTAGCAGCATAGCCCGGCGTTGCCCGGGTATGTAAGAGCCCCTAGTAGGCAACGACTAATCCCAATGTAGTCCTTTCCCTCCAGGGAACGAAGGTGCATGTGGACGTTGCAATGTCTTGTCTTCACTGGAATACTTCTGTATATACGATGTTCCTAGCTGTCCGTTTGGGCGAAAACATGAAAACATCATTGCGCCTCCCAACGCGTGAACAGCCCACGTAGATTGACCGTGGGCGAAGCACTGTTCGCCCAAATGTAACCCCAGCGACTTGTAGCGTTTGGCCTTGGATTTATTGATGGACATTGCAAAGCAGAGTTTAACAGGAAACTGAGAACGCCTGAAGTGGATTGGTAGGTCAGCGCCCGACGGTTGAAGGTGCATCCGTGGAATGAAGACGTCCTCTCCCTTCCCACAACCGGTAAGTATTGTGGCCGTTATTAAATGTGGTGCCAAGTGTTTCACAACCAACGTGTGCCGTTGCACTGTTTAGGTGGAACCAAATTCCTGATGAGCATAATGGCGCACCGACTTTTAACTTCAGGATGTGTGGTGGCAGGCCTGGCGGTTCAAGTGAATTCAGGAATTCAACAGGATAATCGGCAAGCTGGGCGGGGTCTGCTGTCCTATCTATAGATTTGTAGACGTGGACATCACCAGGAATAGCTTCAAGTAGCTGGATATTGATGGAGTTGACGGTTGTATTTTTGGGTGCGAGAATAGCTCTGCCTGCCAGCCATTTTAGGTCGCGTAAATTGTTTTGTAGGTCGTGGAAGACAGCGTCCCGGAGGCTAGCAGGGGTGTCGACAATGGTGCAAAGTGAGTCCAATTGAACGTAGCCATCCGCATCAGACAGCATCCTATTTTCACCGAGCGATAAGAGGTCCCTGGAGAATGCAGCGGATCCGCTGTCACCAATTAACTGCGCGCGCATGTTAGTTTGGAGGTGCAAGGGCCGCACATGTGCCCAAAGAGCTGACGACTTAAGGCACGCGCGCACGGCATCGGCACGGGTTCCTTTTGGAATAACAGGTAGAGTCTGCCTGAAGTCTCCTGAAAGAAGTAAAGTTAATCCTCCCATGGGGGCCGTAGAGTCTCTGATGTCTTGCAGGGACCTGTCCAGTGCCTCAAGGGCGCTTTGTGTGCCATAGTGCACTCGTCCCATACGATGAGTTTGCATCTGAAGAATGTCGGCCTGTTCTGAGTTCTTGGCGATGTTGCAGATAGGTGACTCGGACTTTGCCAGATCGAGCGGGAGTCTGAAGGCAGAGTGGGCGGTTCTGCCACCCGGAAGCAACGTGGCCGCGATACCAGAGGAAGCTACAGCCAGGGCAATGTCCGTGTTGCGTCTGACCTCTGCCAGAATTAGTTTAGTGACGAAGGTTTTGCCTGTGCCGCCGGGTGCATCAAGGAAGAAAATCCCCCCACGTTGCTGTCTGACAGAGTCTACGATGGTGTTGTAGGCTATGCGCTGGTCTGGAAGCAGCCGTGGTTCATTATCTTGGACGTACTGGTGCAGTTCCTCAATGCAGTAGGAAGTTTCGCGTAACAATTCAGCAGACATAACATTGGCGTGTTCACGTGTGGGTGGTGGAAGGCCGTACTCTGTTAAAGCAGACCCACCCATATCGATGACAGCGTCTTCGAGTTGAATGAGCGCAAAATTGTAAATGAAGTTGGTGAACGTGATCTCGGCGGAAGGGCAGTGTTGCTGAGCCGTACGTAAGAAGTCGTGTGACATGTCATCCCTGTATTTCATCCAGAGACTTAGTGGATGACTAAGCTGACATTTTTGAAGAAGGATTGCGAAAAGATGTCGTAGGGCCGAATGCGTTTGCAGTAAAGCACCCTCTGCCATCGTGGCGTCCCACTGGGAGTCATCCTCTAGAAGGCCAAGTCTCATACATGCTTCCCTGAAGGTGTCGCACAGAACCCCATTGACGGTACGTATATTGGCGAAACCTGTTGGACCAGTGACCTCATGTAGAAGGAGACGGAGGTAGAAGCATTCTTGCTGGTTTGGCGGGATGTTGTAAACTCGACCCAGGCAGGAGTCAAACTTGACGCCTGGGAAGCTTTCGACGTTTTTGCCGGATTTCCGTCGAACCCAGGTGTTTTTAGACCACACGAAGTACGATGGGACCTGTGGGTACAAAAGCGTTCGAGCGAAGTCATCACGTTGGCATAATTTGAAGAAACCAGTCAACGTTGTGTCTTTAGGGCTGGTGGCTATCTGCACAGCACTTTGCTCTGTGAAGTAAATCCGCTGTCCATTTTCCAAGTGTACAGAAAGCTGCACCACAGCCGGGTGTCTCTGATGGAGCGGGAAGCCGTAAATGCGCCAAAACGCTTCGTTGCTGCTGAGGTACCGGCCAGCCAAGTAGTTGGACACTTCGTCGCGACTGGTGGTCCTGGATGCTGAACATGGCAGCATCGCTGCCTTTGTTGATATATTTGCAGACATATTGTATTGACCTGATGGAGCTGCAGAACTCAACGTTGACGTGGGCTTTGAATATCTTCGACAGGAGAGGACAGTAGGGGACAATGTAGCTGTTGTCCACTTGATGTCGCCCAACCGTAATCGTGCGGCCCCATTGGCTGGACTCCTTCGTTTGTACAGCGGATACCCATCGCCGCCTGTTTGAGTCTCCAAAGTGAACCGTTTAGGGAATCCCTTTGAGCAGGCTAATCCGTTTTTGTAGCATGGTGTGTTGGCGTAATTTGGTCCACAGGGCCCGTGTACCATGGTAGTGCGGACAATTTCGTAGAGTCCGGGGTCCTCATCGGGGTCAGGAATCTCGGCGGAAATGAATTTGTCAATGTCATTAGTCTCGATTTTATGAGTGAGCCAAAATTAAGATGTGAGCATGTGGCAAGCCCTTCTTTTGCCACTCGACCGAAAACATGTGGCACCTGACATGCCCGAAAATCTGACCCTTAACTATCAAATCCTTCATTTTGCCCAAATTCAGACGGAAAACCCTAGCAACGATGTCGTGTCGATGGGTGTGAGATTGACCCGGGAGGATTTCGAGAGTGATTTCGTCGCAGCTGGGATTGCACGTGTAGGTGATAAAGAGGTCCGGCCGGCCGTAAATGCGCACGTAGGTCAAGGCGTCTTGGGTCCTTTCACGCATATATCGCGGTCCTCCCGTGAAGGTGGAGGGTAGAATGCATGGCTTGCCGATGTTGCGAGGGTCATTTTCTTGTTGCAAACCGTCACGGAGATGAATGTAGGAGTCGGAGCGAAGTTTGGTCTGATTAAGTTTAATGTATAGCAGCCTTTCCGATTCCATTTTTGCGGCCATGTCGACGGCGAACTGGTTGAATAGCTGACGACAACGGGGCAATAAGTTGAACTCACCCTCCCTGACCATGAACCGGTATGAGTAGAACGCCCTGCAGGAAACCGTCTTTGATGCCGCAGTAGTTTGATTGGATGGCTGCCGTAAAGGAATTCCGAAGTGGTAGCCGTCTTCCCCATAAGGGAAAAGCAATGGATACTGAAGCGCGTCATAAGATCTGTGAGTCTCGCTGATCCTGTGTAGGTTGTTACACGGGAGGAGATGATTATGTCACGGCTGTTGTGTTGCTCTCCGTGTATAACTGCGGCAATTTCGTTGCACGCAGGTGCGTTGAAACGGCGTTCGTGCCCCCGTGGGGTCGTTTATCAGCATCAATGAAACGGTGAAGTTTGGAGAAGGAGCACTGTCCAAGGCATATCTGAAGCTGCAGACGTAGCTGTTGATATCATGAAGCATGGTTTGAGACGGAGAAGAATGTCTTTGCGGGGAACATAGCTTGTACCCGGTATTATTCCAAGGCGTGCATCAACCTAGTGGTTGTAGTCGGCAATGAAGTATATTTGGAGGAAAGAAGACTGCTGAATCTCGTCTGGCAGAAGTGACCCAATAAGATGGTAGACCTGTCCCTGCACTTTGAAAGTAGGCATCCAGCCTTCTCTGGGAGGAATTTTGGCCCCGAAAGAGGTCATTTGGAATGAGCAGTTGTACTTTCGAATTATTTCAAGGAATTGTGACGAATCGGGGGTAAACCCGCCGCGAGATCCTTCAGTGGTTGAGGTGGTTCCCGTAGGGGTGGCAGGTCCACTTTGCCACAGAGAGCACAAACCAGGTGGCTCTCCGGGCCATTTCTTGGCTTTGCAAAACTGGCATACAATTGTCATTGACCCTATCTTGATGTCGTCACGCAAGGAGAAGTTAATTGTGGCGTCGTAGTTGAATGCTAGTGACAACCAGAAAGCGGGGGCAGGGGTACGTACACC